>NC_086451.1:295458756-295758756 GCF_028390025.1 Pseudophryne corroboree
TAATACAGGCCAGGAAGGGGGCAACGTCTAAGCATCACTATCTCATTTGGAAGAAATATGTTTCTTGGTGTGAGGCCAAGAAGTTTCCGGCGGTGGAGTTTCAACTTGGTCGTTTTCTCCTTTTTCTGCAGGCAGGGGTGGATATGGGGCTGAGACTGGGCTCCATCAAGATCCAGATCTCTGCTTTGTCCATCTTCTTCCAAAAACAATTGGCTGTTCTTCCTGAGGTTCAGACCTTTTTGAAAGGGGTTCTGCACATTCATCCTCCCTTTGTGGCGCCTACGGCTCCATGGGATCTGGATGTGGTGTTGCAGTTCCTACAATCTGCTTGGGTTGAGTCTGATCTCAAGTTTCTCATGTGGAAGGCGGTCACCTTGTTGGCCTTGGCTTCTGTGCGACGCGTGTCGGAATTGGGGGCTTTGTCTTGTAAAAGCCCCTATCTGATCTTCCATGCAGACAGGGCGGAACTTAGGACTCGTCCACAGCTCCTGCCTAAGGTTGTGTCGGCTTTCCACATCAACCAGCCTATTGTGGTGCCAGTGGCTACTGACTCCTCAATTAATTCAAAGGCCTTGGATGTAGTGAGGTCTTTGAGGATTTACGTGAAGAGGACGGCTCGTCATAGGAAAAGTGATTCTCTGTTTGTCCTCTATGATCCAAACTTGGTTGTCCTGCTTCTAAGCAGTTGATTTCACGCTGGATCAGGTTCACTATCCAGCATGCTTATTCCACTGCAGGATTGCCGTGTCCGAAATCCATAAAGGCCCACTCTACTCGTAAAGTGGGTTCTTCCTGGGCGGCTGCCCGGGGTGTCTCGGCGATACAACTCTGCCAAGCAGCTAATTGGTCTGGGTCGAACACGTTTGCCAAGTTTTACAAGTTCGATACTTTGGCCTCTGATGACCTCAAGTTTGGTCAGGCAGTGTTGCAGGAGCCTCCGCGCTCTCCCTCCCATACTGGGAGCTTTGGTACATCCCCATGGGACTAATATGGACCCCAGCATCCTCTAGGACGTTAGAGAAAATAGGATTTTGGTTACCTACCGGTAAATGCTTTTCTCGTAGTCCGTAAAGGATGCTGGGCGCCCGCCCAGCGCTTCGTGTCTTGCATTGGTTTTATAGTTCAGTGTTACCTGGTTCTTAGGTAAGTTCTGCGTTATTTACTGTTTCAACTGTTGCTGAGTTGTTCCGGCATGTTGGCCGGATTTTCATGTTTGTGTGAGCTGGTATGAATCTCGCCACTATCTGTGTAATTCCTTCTCTCGAAGTATGTTGTCTCCTCGGGCACAGTTTCTAGACTGAGTCTGGTAGGAGGGGCATAGAGGGAGGAGCCAGCCCACACTATTAAACTCAAAGTGCCAATGGCTCCTGGTGGACCTGTCTATACCCCATGGTACTAATATGGACCTCAGCATCCTCTACGGACTACGAGAAAAGGATTTACTGGTAGGTAACCAAAATCCTATTTCTCTAACGTCCTAGTGGATGCTGGGGACTCCGTAAGGACCATGGGGAATAGACGGGCTCCGCAGGAGACAGGGCACTTTAAGAAAGAAATTGGATACTGGTGTGCTCTGGCTCCTCCCTCTATGTCCCTCCTCCAGACATCAGTTTGAATCTGTGCCCGGACGAGCTGGGTGCTACTTAGTGAGCTCTCCTGAGCTTGCTAAAAAGAAAGTATTTTGTTAGGTTTTTTATTTTCAGAGAGATCTGCTGGCAACAGACTCTCTGTTACGTGGGACTGAGGGGAGAGAAGCAGCCCTACTCACTGAAGATAGGTCCTGCTTCTTAGGCTACTGGACACCATTAGCTCCAGAGGGATCGTACACAGGATCGCACCCTTGGTCGTCCGATCCCGGAGCCGCGCCGCCGTCCCCCTTGCAGAGCCAGAAGACAGAAGCCGGTGTCAGAAGCAAGAAGACTTCGAAATTGGCGGCAGAAGACTCCAGTCTTCATATGAGGTAGCTGTGCGCCATTGCTCCCACACTAAACCCACACACTCCGGTCACTGTAGGGTGCAGGGCGCAGGGGGGGGCGCCCTGGGCAGCAATTAGAGACTTCTTGGCAAAAGTGGGCATATATACAGTTGGGCACTGTATATATGCATGAGCCCCCGCCATATTTTTACACAGAAACGCGGGACAGAAGCCCGTCGCTGAGGGGGCGGGGCTTCTTCCTCAGCACTCACCAGCGCCATTTTCTCTCCACAGCTCCGCTGAGAGGAAGCTCCCCAGGCTCTCCCCTGCAGAATCACGGTAGAAGAGGGTAAAAAGAGAGGGGGGGCGGCACATAAATTTGGCGCAAAAACAATATATACAGCAGCTACTGGGTTAACACTAAGTTACTGTGTGACTCCTGGGACATATAGCGCTGGGGTGTGTGCTGGCATACTCTCTCTCTGTCTCTCCAAAGGGCCTTGTGGGGGAACGGTCTTCAAAAAGAGCATCCCCTGTGCGTGTGGTGTGTCGGTACGCTTGTGTCGGCATGTTTGACGAGGAAGGCTATGTGGAAGCAGAGCGGGAGCAAATGAATGTGGGTTCGCCGCAGACACCCGATTGGATGGATATGTGGAAGGTTTTAAATGATAATGTTACTTCCTTGCATAAAAGGTTGGATAAAGCTGAAGCCTTAGGACAGCCGGGGTCTCAGCCCATGCCTGATCCTATGTCGCAGAGGCCGTCAGGGTCTCAGAAGCGCCCACTATCCTAAATTGTTGACACAGATGTCGACACGGATTCTGACTCCAGTGTCGATGGCGATGATGCAAAGTTACAGCCTAAAATGGCTAAAGCCATCCGTTACATGATTATAGCAATGAAGGATGTGTTGCACATCACAGAGGAAACCCCAGTCCCTGACAAGAGGGTTTATATGTATGGGGAAAAAAGGCAAGAGGTGACCTTTCCCCCTTCACATGAGTTAAATGAGTTATGTGAAAAGGCTTGGGAATCTCCAGATAGGAAACTGCAGATTTCCAAACGGATGCTTATGGCGTATCCTTTCCCGCCAACGGACAGGTTACGCTGGGAATCCTCCCCTAGGGTAGACAAAGCTTTAACACGCTTATCCAAGAGGGTAGCCCTGCCGTCACAGGATACGGCCACCCTAAAAGATGCTGCGGATAGAAAGCAGGAGGGTACCCTGAAGTCCATTTATACACATTCAGGTACCCTACTAAGGCGGGGCAATTGCGTCGGCCTGGATGTGTAGTGCTGTAGCAGCATGGACAGATACCTTATCTGAGGAACTGGATACCTTGGACAAGGATACTATATTACTGACCCTGGGGCATATAAAAGACGCTGTCCTATATATGAGAGATGCCCAAAGAGACATTAGCCTACTGGGCTCTAGAATAAATGCAATGTCGATTTCTGCCAGAAGGGTCCTGTGGACTCGGCAATGGACAGGCGATGCCGACTCAAAAAGGCACATGGAGGTTTTACCTTACAAGGGTGAGGAATTGTTTGGGGACGGTCTCTCGGACCTGGTCTCCACAGCTACGGCTGGAAAGTAAAATTTTTTGCCATATATTCCCTCACAACCTAAGAAAGCACCGTATTACCAAATGCAGTCCTTTCGATCACAAAGAGGCAAGAAAGTACGAGGTGCGTCCTTTCTTGCCAGAGGCAGGGGTAGAGGAAAAAAGCTACATAATACAGCTAGTTCCCAGGAACAGAAGTCCTCCCCGGCCTCCACTAAATCCACCGCATGACGCTGGGGCTCCACAGGCGGAGCTAGGCCCGGTGGGGGCGCGTCTCCGAAATTTCAGCCACAAGTGGGTTCACTCCCAGGTGGATCCCTGGGCTATAGAGATTGTGTCTCAGGGATACAAGCTGGAATTCGAAGAGATGCCCCCTCACCGTTACCTCAAATCGGCCCTGCCAGCTTCCCCCTTAGAGAGGGAAATAGTGTTAGCTGCAATCCACAAATTGTATCTTCAGCAGGTGGTGGTAAAGGTTTCCCTCCTTCAACAGGGAAGGGGTTACTATTCGACCATGTTTGTGGTACCGAAACCGGATGGTTCGGTCAGACCCATATTGAATTTAAAATCCCTGAACATATACCTGAAAAGGTTCAAGTTCAAGATGGAATCGCTCAGAGCGGTCATCGCAAGCCAAGAGGAGGGGGATTTTATGGTGTCTCTGGACATAAAGGATGCTTACCTTCATGTCCCCATTTATCCACCTCATCAGGAGTACCTCAGATTTGTGGTACAGGATTGTCATTACCAATTCCAGACGTTGCCGTTTGGTCTCTCCACGGCACTGAGAATATTTACCAAGGTAATGGCGGAAATGATGGTGCTCCTGCGACGGCAAGGAGTCACAATTATCCCATACTTGGACGATCTCCTCATAAAGGCGAGGTCCAGAGAGCAGTTGCTGATCAGCGTGGCACGCTCTCGGGAAGCACGGCTGGATTCTGAATTTTCCAAAGTCGCAGTTGATTCCTACGACTCGTCTGCCCTTCCTGGGCATGATTCTGGACACAGACCAGAAGAGGGTTTATCTCCCGATGGAGAAGGCTCAGGAGCTCATGACACTGGTCAGAGACCTATTAAAACCAAAACAGGTGTCGGTGCATCACTGCACGCGAGTCCTGGGAAAGATGGTGGCCTCATACGAGGCCATTCCCTTCGGCAGGTTCCATGCGAGGACCTTTCAGTGGGATCTGTTGGACAAGTGGTCCGGATCACATCTACTGATGCATTGGCTGATCACCCTGTCCCCCAGGGCCAGGGTGTCTCTCCTGTGGTGGCTGCAGAGTGCTCACCTTCTCGAGGGCCGCAGATTCGGCATTCAGGACTGGGTCCTGGTGACCACGGACGCAAGCCTCCGAGGGTGGGGAGCAGTCACACAGGGAAGAAATTTCCAAGGTCTGTGGTCAAGTCAGGAGACTTGTCTTCACATCAACATCCTGGAACTAAGGGCAATATACAACGCCCTACGTCAAGCGGAGACCCTGCTTCGCGACCGACCGGTGCTGATTCAGTCAGACAACATCACCGCAGTGGCTCATGTAAACCGCCAAGGCGGCACAAGGAGCAGGGTGGCGATGGCGGAAGCCACCAGAATTCTTCGCTTTTTTGGAGAATCACGTAAGCGCACTGTCAGCAGTGTTCATTCCGGGAGTGGACAACTGGGAAGCAGACTTTCTCAGCAGGCACGACCTCCACCCGGGAGAGTGGGGACTTCATCAAGAAGTCTTCACGCAGATTGCAAGTCGGTGGGAACTGCCACAAGTAGACATGATGGCATCCCTCCTCAACAAAAAGCTACTGAGGTATTGCGCCAGGTCAAGAGACCCTCAGGCGATAGCTGTAGACGCTCTAGTGACACCGTGGGTGTTCCAGTCGGTCTATGTATTTCCTCCTCTTCCTCTTATACCCAAGGTGCTGAGAATCATAAGAAGAAGAGGAGTGAGAACAATACTCATTGTTCCGGATTGGCCAAGAAGGACTTGGTATCCAGAGTTGCAAGAACTGCTCACAGAGGACCCATGGCCTCTGCCTCTAAGACAGGACTTGTTGCAACAGGGGCCCTGTTTGTTCCAAGACTTACCGCGGCTGCGTTTGACGGCATGGCGGTTGAACGCCGGATCCTAGCAGAAAAAGGCATTCCGGATCAGGTCATTCCTACGCTGATAAAGGCTAGGAAGGACGTGACGGCTAAACATTATCACCGTATATGGCGAAAATATGTTGCTTGGTGTGAGGCCAGGAATGCCCCTACGGAGGAATTCCAGCTGGGCCGTTTCCTTCACTTCCTACAGTCGGGAGTGACTTTGGGCCTAAAATTGGGTTCCATTAAGGTCCAGATTTCGGCCCTATCCATTTTCTTTCAAAAAGAACTGGCTTCTCTTCATGAAGTCCAGACGTTTGTGAAGGGAGTGCTGCATATTCAGCCCCCTTTTGTGCCTCCAGTGGCACCTTGGGATCTTAACGTGGTGTTGAGTTTCCTGAAGTCACACTGGTTTGAGCCACTAAAAACCGTGGAGTTAAAATTTATCACGTGGAAGGTGGTCATGCTATTAGCCTTGGCTTCAGCTAGGCGTGTGTCAGAATTAGCGGCTTTGTCACATAAAAGCCCCTATCTGGTTTTCCATATGGACAGGGCGGAATTGCGGACTCGTCCTCAATTTCTGCCAAAAGTGGTGTCATCTTTTCATATGAACCAACCTATCGTGGTGCCTGTGGCTACTCGTGACTTGGAGGATTCCGAGTTACTAGATGTGGTCAGGGCTTTGAAGGTTTATGTAGCCAGAACGGCTAGAGTCAGGAAAACTGAGTCACTGTTTATCCTGTATGCACCCAACAAGCTGGGTGCTCCTACTTCAAAGCAAACTATTGTTCGCTGGATCTGTAACACGATTCAGCAGGCTCATTCTGCGGCAGGATTG
Organism: Pseudophryne corroboree; assembly: GCF_028390025.1. NCBI lineage: Eukaryota > Metazoa > Chordata > Amphibia > Anura > Myobatrachidae > Pseudophryne > Pseudophryne corroboree. Next base: position 295,465,158 of record NC_086451.1, read on the forward strand.
CCGCTGCCAAAATCAGTAAAAGCCCATTCCACAAGGAAGGTGGGCTCTTCTTGGGCGGCTGCCCGAGGGGTCTCGGCATTACAGCTTTGCCGAGCAGCTACTTGGTCGGGTTCAAACACTTTTGCAAAGTTCTACAAGTTTGATACCCTGGCTGAGGCGGACCTTGTGTTTGCTCATTCGGTGCTGCAGAGTCATCCGCACTCTCCCGCCCGTTTGGGAGCTTTGGTATAATCCCCATGGTCCTTACGGAGTCCCCAGCATCCACTAGGACGTTAGAGAAAATAAGATTTTACTTACCGGTAAATCTATTTCTCGTAGTCCGTAGTGGATGCTGGGCGCCCGTCCCAAGTGCGGACTTCTTCTGCAATGCTTGTATATAGTTATTGCTTACATAAGGGTTATGTTATAGTTGCATCGGGTTGATCTGATGCGCTATTGCTGTTCATACTGTTAACTGGGTAAGTTTATCACAAGTTATACGGTGTGATTGGTGTGGCTGGTATGAGTCTTGCCCTGGATTCCAAAATCCTTTCCTTGTACTGTCAGCTCTTCCGGGCACAGTTTCTCTAACTGAGGTCTGTAGGAGGGACATAGAGGGAGGAGCCAGAGCACACCAGTATCCAATTTCTTTCTTTAAGTGCCCTGTCTCCTGCGAAGCCCGTCTATTCCCCATGGTCCTTACGGAGTCCCCAGCATCCACTACGGACTACGAGAAATAGATTTACCGGTAAGTAAAATCTTATTTTTTAATGCTAGATGATTGATGTGAAACTGTTCTGTATGGCCATCTTGGAATTACAATGAAGCTGTCTTGATCATGGTGCAGGCTTAGATGCTGGTAGGAGACCATAGCAGTGGCGTGCGGTGAGGTCAGTGGCTGGTGAGGCACTGCAGCCATAATGTACGCTGAGGCCCATCGATGACCCCTACCACCGCTGAGCTGATGTCTGCTACCGCCCCACAAACCAATACCCACTGCTGCTGCTGCTAATGGCTGCTGCCAATGCCAATCTACTACAAAATCGCCGCCATCAACGGTCCTGGCCCCCCTGCCGCTAATTTGCATCTCAGTCCGATGCAGCCACTGCCAAACTTGTGATGAGCAGGCGGCTAATATATTGTAAATGTTGTAAAATAAAAAATAAATATTAAGGGGGGAGGGTGATGCCAGGGAGAGGATGACGGCAGTGGGTGACAGAGAGAGGGTGACACTGACAGCATTGGGAGACAGGGAGAGGGTGACACCAGGGAGAGGGTGACAGCAGTGAGTGATAGAGTGAAGGTGACACTGACAGCATTGGGTGACACCAGGGAGAGGGTGACAGAAGTGGGTGCCAGGGAGAGGGTGATGCTGTCGAGAGGATGACAGCAGTGGGTTACACGGAGAGGGTGACACTAGGTATAGCACAATATAAAATTCAACATAAACAGTACAGCCCGGGGTCCGTGTAACAGCGCGGGTGAGCTTACACAATGTCACACTGAAAATACACTTAGAAATAAGAAGGCTCTTTTTGGGGGGCACGCTTGAAAATGTCCACAGAAATGTAAATGCACACATTTTTTTCTGGTCCCGCTCTTATCAGCGATCGTGGAGGGCACACAGCAATGCTTTTTAGTATCAGGGTGACCCGTTCCCCCTAACGCAGACAGCAGAAGGGCCCCTCTATCACTATATACTGTACTACACTCTCGGTAATTTACCTCACATATTAGCTCAGTATTTTTTCCTATTTTTCAGCACTCTCTCATTGGCGAATTTGCTGTAGTCTCCCTGCACTGTCCTTTGGCATCAGGGTTACGATCAGCATCTAACACCAACAGCAAAAGTGTTCTTTCTGTCTTATTTTTTTTATTTACAGTACATTATACAGTGCAGGTACACAATTATGTATTCCTGTTTTAACTGGAAATACCTGTGCAAATAACTATGTTACTGCACAATCAAATTGTATCAATCGCTTTCTTTAACAAAAAATTCTAACAATGTGGCAATTATAAAATAACAGTGTTACTACCACTTACATTAGTTGGTGAATATAAACTTGTTTTATAGCAACAAAATATTCAGTTGCTGCTTTTGAACTTGTTCTAAAGCAATAAACATTTTAGCAATTAGAACACATCAGTGTTTCTGTTATCTTTATCACAAGCTTACAGTATATTGTTGCTCCTGGGACCCTCATGCTTGATCAATTGAGGTGAATACTGTTCTCTCTAATACAAGCCTATGCTGTTATTCTTAAGGACCTCGATACTTTACTAATTGAGGTGACAATTGTGTCTTTTCCATATTGGGTTATTCTAACTTTACATTATTTTATATTTATGTGATCTTTTTCAAATATCACAATAATTGGCGGTTAGGGAGCAATATGATTAAGGATCATTAATGCCAATTAACTTGTTTTTTGTATTTATGCTTTTGACCGAGTGTTATGCGGATAATGAATGAGGTCCGCCGTTGGAATTGCTCCTATATTACATGTGCAATTTCAGTCATTTGTAAACATTTCAGATCTTTTTGGTGTATAACATTAATTGGTATTGTCATTTATGACTAGAGTAGTGATTATAGGATTATGTGATCAACAAATTGTGTATACATTAAAGGTCACTTTTACGTTTGAATGAATTAAATGTTTGGTATGTCTAAGTATTTTGGGGAACTGTACTCTTTTTAAGATGGAATAATAAAAGTTATGTTTTAATTTTTCTAAGTGTGCATTTACAACCCTGCGGACATTTTCAAGTGTGCCCCCCAAAAAAGAGCCTTCTTTTTTCTAAGTGTATTTTCTCTGTTTATTTGGCTCTGGGGAGCACCGCCAACCCGTATTATACATTTGCTCTGTAAGGCTTATAAATTAGGTAGTTGGCTTTGTATCAGTACTTCATGATATTTCCCATCTATTTGCATCTTATCAGATGCTCAGGGTGGGGATCCTGCTGCAGACATTCAATTTGTGTTTTTCTGTCCACAATGTCACACTGACAAGCACTCACACTGTACTGAGGCACACACACTCATACTGAGACACGCACACTGACACTCACACTGAGGCGCACACACTCATACTGAGACACGCACACTGTCACTCACACTGAGGCGCACACACTCATACTGAGACACACACACTGTCACTCACACTGAGGCACGCACACTCATACTGAGACACGCACACTGTTACTCACACTTAGGCACACACACTCATACTGGGACACGCACACTGACGCGCACACACTCATACTGAGACACGCACACTGACGCGCACACACTCATACTGAGACACACACTCATACTGAGACACGCACACTGACACTCACACTGAGGTGCACACACTCATACTGAGACACACACACTGTCACTCACACTGAGGCACAGACACTCATACTGAGACACACACACTGACACTCACCCTGAGGCGCACACACTCATACTGAGACACGCACACTGACACTCACACTGAGGTGCACACACTCATACTGAGACACACACACTGTCACTCACACTGAGGCACAGACACTCATACTGAGACACACACACTGACACTCACCCTGAGGCGCACACACTCATACTGAGACACGCACACTGACACTCACACTGAGGCGCACACACTCATACTGAGACACGCACACTGACACTTACACTGAGGCACACACACTCATACTGAGACACACACACTGTCACTCACACTGAGGCACTCACACTTTTACTGAGACACACAGACACACTGAGGCACACATTCATACCGAGGCACACACACATTACCACAGTAGCTACCTCCAGGCTGGAGACTCCAGCTCACACTGCAGGAGCCAGTGTCTGCAAAGTAGGCAAAGCAGAAGTCAGATCAGGAAACTTGGCATAATCGGGGGCGTGGCTTAGTCACGGATATGTGACCACGCCCCTTTTTATTAAAATAACCCCTCACCATCAAGCAGCAGACTCCGGAGCCAGCCCAACACTAGCTGGTGTACAGTGCTCCCCCCCTCCCCCCTTAATGCACCACTGCTGCTCCCTGCAGCCCTGTCACCCGGGGGAGTCTCTGGTGATCTGTGGGTGTGAGCTGCCCCCCTTCCCACGTTACTTTCATTCACTCACCCCCCCTCACCTGGGTCCTCGGCATATGGGCCTTCCGCAGAGGTGTCAGTGCTGCTCCCTGGGAGAGAGCAGTGGAGGAAGGGAGTTAGCGCAGCCCGCTGCATAAAGCACTCCCAGCTTCTCTGCACTTGGCTCTCGCGGTGCTGTCTTCCGCTCTCCCCCCCCTCCTCCATGTACCGCTGCTGCTGCACTGTGTCTTCCGGCTCTGCCTGTGTGTGACAGGCGCCGGACTGGCAGCAACAGCAAGGACAGTGCTGTGAGTAAGGAGGCAGGGAGGGGGGAGCCGCTCATAATGAAGTCAGCGCCGCATGCACTCTGTCTCCTGGGCATCCGGCACGCTGCCGCTGGAGCAGTGCCTGATGTGTCCCGCCGCCACTTCTCCCAGCCGTGTCTATGTGATTGGACCAGCGGATCCAGCACTGGATCCGCTGTCCAATCACAGGTGCCTCGCTAGCAGGGGCGTGCTTTCCCTGCTAGCGAGGCACTTGTATAAGTGCCGCTTTCCACTCTTTTTGTGATGGGCTTTTACAGCCCAGCGCATGGCCCCGCCCCCCGCTTTGTCCTGTTCCCACTGGTTACGGGAGGCACTAGCTGTCAGTGCCTCCCAAACGTATTACAATGGACTACAATGATTATAATAATACAAAGAGGGTACATATGACACAGAATATGTGTCTTATGTATCTACTTTGTATTATTTTAATCATTAGTGACAGGGGAGGCACTGCCTCCCCTGCCTCCCCTGACTGCACGTCCCTGGACCATAGCAGTGACCAGAGTAGCAGTCAGCAGGTAAGTGGACCCCTTTCAAGACAATAAGACCAGGTAAGTATAAAATAAAACATGACAAAGCAAACTTTGTGTCTGTGTTTATAAAAAAAAGTGTTTTTATTAAACTGTCCCTGCTACAGAATAAATGTTCGCACATTTGCATGGGTTTTTTTTTTCTTTGTTCTCAAAGAAACCACATCATGTTCACAAAAACAGGATTTTAATACATACCGGTAAATCCTTTTCTCCTAGTCCGTAGAGGATGCTGGGATCCACTTCAGTAACATGGGGTATAGACGGTTCCGCAGGAGCCATGGGAACTTTAAGACTTTTCAAGGGTGTGAACTGGCTCCTCCCTCTATGCCCATCCTCCAGACCTCAGTATAGGAACTGTGCCCAGGGAGACGGACATTTCGAGGAAAGGATTTACTTTTAAACTAATGGTGAGATTCATACCAGCTCACAACTCAACCATGCCGCACAACATGGCATTCAACTTAACACATGCCAACGGGCATGAACAATTGCAGCAACATGCTGAAAATAATCGTCACACAACACTCGTGTAACTACAAAACTAACAACTGCAGGTAAAGTACGCACTGGGTCGGGTACCCAGCATCCTCTACGGACTAGGAGAAAAGGATTTACCGGTAGGTATTAAAATCCTGTTTTCTCATACGTCCTAGAGGATGCTAGGGTCCACTTCAATAACATGGGGTTATACCAAAGCTCCAGTATGGGCGGGAGAGTGCGGATGACCCAGCAGCACCGATTGACAAAACTTGAGTTCCTCATCACTGAACTAATCCCCTCTTGCGCTGTAAATAGTATGATATGGCTCAAAGTTCAATAAGGACAAATGGATAAATTCATATATTCTATATATTTTTTAATAATACATATAAATATATATATATATATACACTTTACAATGAACTATTAGACCGGTCAAATAAAATCACTAACAAATATATTACCTAGCTATAGGAGGTGGATCTCAGGTAAACTCTGTGCACAGAGTATTCTTAAAAATAAAAATCAGTCCATGTATTGGATTAAAAAATCAATTGACCAACTATAATTCGCACCCATGTAGTGAATAACATATTTAAACGTGGTTATGTATTGGAATTCCTCAATATGTTACCACTTAACCAGGAAGATAGTATTGTGCAGAATAACCGCTCCACACTGGAGCCTTACGTGTAGCTTGCACCAGTGGTTGTATCACGGAAGGGTCCAATGACAGGAGAGACGGTCTCGGGCTGCGGGAACGGCGCTTTACTGGCGCCTGCTGTGCTGATAGTTTACCCGACTTCCAAGCTGCGGGAACGGCGCTTCACTGGCGCCTGCTGTGCTGATTGTTTACCCGACTTCCAGGCTCTCTGAGTACACGTCTCCAAGTGCCGTATGCAGACACCTCAGTCACGGTTGTATTCCGCCAATCTCCGTTTGATCCACGAATAGTACCGCTGGATGATGGTATATTGTAGGGGTGCAAATAAGCTGGTACAAGGGTCCAATGGTCTACTACTGACGCGTTTCGCTCCTCTTATGGGGGCTTCCTCAAAGAATGAACTCCAAATACTCCAGAACCCTTTTTAAAGGAGAGATCTTAGCTCCTATTGGTGTTTCTATTAATGAGTATATAAAACACCTGTTTCAACGTTTACCTAATTCCACCTCCTGATCCAACCTCCTTATAGACATCATTCAGTTTATAACAAGAAATTCTCAATATCATTCTACTAAAAGAATGATACAAAATAATATGTACAAATATAAATATAAATATAGTCATGGTTATACATACATACATGCCCGCTCGTCCATATAATATTTTTTATATACTATATATTCAATTAATTTCGAAACAATTAAAAAATCAAATATAAAAGCCAAATATATAAACAAGTGTACACACAAAACCTGCACTTATATTAACAGTCCAACGTATGAATTGAACCAAGTACCCTATCTCTCGCAGTCCGATGCTCTACCACTTATCCATCCTTAGCCTCTATAGACATGTTTGATCTCAATGATACAAGTGATTTAAGGCGTACAACATTAATCACAAGTGCATAATTATGCGCAACAGGTGAGGTTTCTCAATAAACAGGTTTTTCAAATAGACCTCATGTGTTATTCATAATCTCAACTCTAAAATGAAAAAATATAAAAAATATCTATTACCGCAATAATTATTAGTGTTGGACTACGGGTACCATTATAAGACTCTAATTTGCCAATCCATAAATCGAACCTGCAATTACACCTTCCCCAAACGGTTGGTCTGCCGTTCCCCTATCGGCAGTTCTTGTCTCCAGAATGTTCAATTTCTGTATTATTTTTATTTTTATTTTCCCCATGTGTTTCTTTTTCAAATAAATTGTAATAAATGTGCTGATTAACTAATACTTGTTTTATATTTTAATTGATTCTACATATTCATTCTTTATTAATATTTATTACTATTTTTATTATTATTACTAAATTCATATTTATTTGTGATTATTATTCGTTGTACAACTTCATATTATCTTCTTTAGTTGACACAATGAAGAATTTATAATCGGCAAAACGATGCCAGGAATAATAATATTCCTATCCACATATTAATCTCAAAAATGGAACAATGACTATATGTGTCAAACTATACTAAATCTCCCCCATATTTGACTACTAAATTGGAGCCACTCCCACCCACCCCTCCCCTCCCACCCTCCACTGGAAGACCACGCAAAAGTATACGGCTGTATGACAACCTGACAGGTAACTGCATATTAAACCATACCCCACAGAAGGCTTCATGCAAACGATTCGAACTCAATACTCTCATTGAGTCCTTGGGGTGATAAGGTTCTCAACTGAAAAATCCATAATGATTCTTTCCTGCATAATTTTCGAAAACGGTCTCCCCCTCTAATAGTCCCCTTCACATGATGCACTCCTGTAACTACAAGACCTAATGGATTAGACTGATGTACCAAGCAGAAGTGGCGAGAAACGCTGTGTTTATTGAAACCCTTCATAATATTGAGACGATGCTCCCTAAACCTGGTTTTTAATGAACGGGTAGTCCTACCCACGTACTGCAATCCACAAGGGCATTGCAGTACGTAAATGCAATATGTAGTGTCACAATTGATAAATTCTTGTATAGTGAATCTCTCTTTCGTAATGAATGATTCTATTTCACTAGACCTATTTAATATATAGCCACAAGTGAGACATTTACCTTTTCCACATCTGAAGCAACCCACAATTGGTTTCCCCAACCATGGTAAAGAGGTAGAGTGAACTAACTCTCTAGAGGTCTTTTTTAACATGCTGGGTGCTAATAAACTTTTCAGATTACGGTTCTTTTTGAATATAATTTGAGGGTCTGGTAGGATGGCAGATTGTAACAAGTTATCCTGTAGTAAGATTTTGAAATTTTCCTTCACTACCCTTTTTATTTCTATAGACTGACTATTAAATTTAGTTATAAACCTCATCTTGACTGGAGTTTCTCTATTAGTTGCCTCATGTGATACAGCTTTCTTCTTTTTAGTTAGTAGTGTATTCCTATCACTTCTTATTACTTTATCACAAGCTGCTGTTACCATCCCTTTCGGATAACCTCTAGTGACAAAATCCTGTGTCATTCCATTGGCCTGCTCCCTGAAATCTTCAATACTGGAACAGTTCCTACGTAGCCTACCGAATTGACTGAAAGGTACATTGCGTAACCAAGGTTTATAATGATTACTGGAGTAGTGAAGGAAATTGTTGGTATCAACTTCCTTTTTATAATTTTTTGTGGTTATATTCCCTTCACTTGAGGAGATAGCTAAATCCAAATAATTAATCGTGGTTTTGCTATAGGTATGTGTAAATTTCAAATTATAATCATTAGTGTTCAAATAAGTGACAAAATCCAGTGCCGAATCCAAATCCCCATCCCAAATGAAAAACAAGTCATCTATATAACGGCCATAGAATACCAGGCTCGCGCCGAAGGGTCCATCCCAAATGTATTGATCTTCAAACATTCCCATATATAAATTCGCAAAACTCGGCGCGAACCTGGTACCCATGGCCGTCCCTAGTACTTGTAAAAAGAAATCACCCTCAAAAACAAAATAATTGTGTTCCAAAATAAATTTAATAGCAGAAAGCAAAAAACGTTCCAGTCCCTCTGAAATGTCTGGACTATTTATAAAATAATTTTCAATAGATTTAACTCCTTTGTCATGAGGAATATGAGTGTACAGAGCCTGTACATCTAATGAAAGGAATGCATATTTTGAATTCCATTTTATATCTTTAAGGAATTAATCAAACTGGTAGTGTCCCTTATATAAGATTTCAGAGAGACCACAAACTTCTGTAAATAATAATCAATAAATTGTGACAAATTAGATGTGAGGGACCCAATACCCGAAATAATAGGACGACCGGGAGGTGATGTGAGGGATTTGTGTATTTTAGGAATGTGATAAAAAATAGGTGTAATAGGGTGATCAATAAATAAAAAATAATATTCATCCTTAGAGATCACCTCCCCTATAAGAGCTTCCCTCAACAATTCCTTAAATTGATTCTGAAAAAACACTGTGGGATCTTTGTCCAACTTTTTATAGAAAATGGTATCGTATAACTGATTGTATGCTTCCTTTAGATAAAACTCTCTGGTCATTAATACTACCCCCCCCCCCCCCCTTATCCGCACACCTAATGACCAGGGACTGGTCCTGTTCTAGAGTCTTCAATGCTCTACGTTCTCTTGGATTAAGATTGGACCAACCGGATTTTTTATCACAGATCTTCTGAAAATCATCCATCGTTTTTTTATAAAAATATAAGATGGTATTAGATTTATGATATACGGGATTGAACTGTGACTTCCTCTTAAAAGAACTAACTCCTTCTTCATTTTTTGTTGAATTGTTAACATTATAAAGTAGTACTGGTTCTTTCTGTTGGGTATCAATATGATTCTCCTCCCATAGGTTTTCTAGCTCCAATAGAGCTCCCACATCAGTATTGTCTAATATTATTGGGGTTACTTCGTCATTCCTCAATTTTTTGGAAGCAAAATATCTCTTACGGCACAAATCACGTGTGAAATAATTCAATTCTACAAACAGATCGAACATATTAGGACCTCGTGTGGGAGCAAAATTCAGTCCCTTCTTTAAAAGAGATATTTGTTCGTTGCTAAGAGATCTGTCTGTTAAATTGAAAATGCCTTTTTGATCTAATATAATCTGGCCTTTCTTACGTAATTTCCTTCCTCCTCTTCTTCCTCTTGTTCTCTTGGCCTTTTGTACATGTCTCTGGTCAAGGGGGCAAACCGATTGTGAGTATTGAATTTCCCTATCTTTGTGCCCGCCTCTAAAAAATCACTAGTGGGGGTATAATTTTGTTGATCAGTACTGTTTCGTCTGGGTCTCTTTTGACTATATGTGGGGGTATAACTTGAATAGTAGTTCTTGTTTTCGTTCCTAGGCTGCTTACTCCATTCTTTATATGGGGACCTACGGGGAAGGTATTTATTAGGCAAGGGCCTCCTATTCTCATAGGGGCTCCTGGAATATTGGGGTGTGCCCTGTTGTATACGGACATCAGTTCTTTGTTGATTACGTGTAAATTGTTTACGATATGTTCTTACTTGGCCATCCCTATAATCATTGTCATCTCTTAATAATTTCTTATTTTTCACTTCCACCAATTCTTTCTCAAAATTCTCAACACGTAAATTAGTATTTCTATCCCTTTCAGAAAATAGAGGAAAGTCTTTATATTTAATCAATGATTCTTTGACCTCCTCTATTTTCTGTCCTATCTCTTTCACCTTAGTTTCTCTGTATGAGATGAGTAGTTCTATAAGTTTAAACGAACATTCGTCCAAAGTGCAATCCCATTTAGAAATCAACGTGGGATCATCATGAATTGATAAAGACTTAAATATTCTTAAGCCTCGTGGTATCTGTTTAGCAGCTAAATATTTTCTTAAAGAGACACTGTCCCACCAGTGTCTCATTTCATCTTTCAACAGTTGTTCTAATTTGAAAAAACCTTTTATAATTTCACCATCACTGCCATTCGAGGAATCTCAATAGGCTCTAATCTATCTTTTTCTGTTTGTGCATATAGTTCCCTTCTGGACAAGCGGGCATTAAAACAAGTGAACTCAGCCATATCATAAGATTTTCTTGCAATTAGCTTTATTCAATAAAAAACAGCTGCCTGATTGATACAACCAGCTGGAACTAATTCCTGCTGGAATACCCACACTGCGACAATACAAAGGAATGTAACCAGGCGCTAATATATCATCACCATAATTTGATGGTCAAATTGCAAATATTAAAAAATTATATATAAATAATACTGCAAATACTGTATACTCAAGCTGCAGGAGAGAGCTTGACTTGGGGTAAATCAAGTCAAAAAGAACCGGCACTTTATAGTCTCCGGTAACACTAGAACACTGAACTAATCCCCTCTTGCGCTGTAAATAGTATGATATGGCTCAAAGTTCAATAAGGACAAATGGATAAATTCATATATTCTATATATTTTTTAATAATACATATAAATATATATATATATATATATACACTTTACAATGAACTATTAGACCGGTCAAATAAAATCACTAACAAATATATTACCTAGCTATAGGAGGTGGATCTTAGGTAAACTCTGTGCACAGAATATTCTTAAAAATAAAAATCAGTCCATGTATTGGATTAAAAAATCAATTGACCAACTATAATTCGCACCCATGTAGTGAATAACATATTTAAACGTGGTTATGTATTGGAATTCCTCAATATGTTACCACTTAACCAGGAAGATAGTATTGTGCAGAATAACCGCTCCACACTGGAGCCTTACGTGTAGCTTGCACCAGTGGTTGTATCACGGAAGGGTCCAATGACAGGAGAGACGGTCTCGGGCTGCGGGAACGGCGCTTTACTGGCGCCTGCTGTGCTGATAGTTTACCCGACTTCCAAGCTGCGGGAACGGCGCTTCATTTTTTCATTTTAGAGTTGAGATTATGAATAACACATGAGGTCTATTTGAAAAACCTGTTTATTGAGAAACCTCACCTGTTGCGCATAATTATGCACTTGTGATTAATGTTGTACGCCTTAAATCACTTGTATCATTGAGATCAAACATGTCTATAGAGGCTAAGGATGGATAAGTGGTAGAGCATCGGACTGCGAGAGATAGGGTACTTGGTTCAATTCATACGTTGGACTGTTAATATAAGTGCAGGTTTTGTGTGTACACTTGTTTATATATTTGGCTTTTATATTTGATTTTTTAATTGTTTAGAAATTAATTGAATATATAGTATATAAAAAATATTATATGGACGAGCGGGCATATATGTATGTATAACCATGACTATATTTATATTTATATTTGTACATATTATTTTGTATCATTCTTTTAGTAGAATGATATTGAGAATTTCTTGTTATAAACTGAATGATGTCTATAAGGAGGTTGGATCAGGAGGTGGAATTAGGTAAACGTTGAAACAGGTGTTTTATATACTCATTAATAGAAACACCAATAGGAGCTAAGATCTCTCCTTTAAAAAGGGTTCTGGAGTATTTGGAGTTCATTCTTTGAGGAAGCCCCCACAAGAGGAGCGAAACGCGTCAGTAGTAGACCATTGGACCCTTGTACCAGCTTATTTGCACCCCTACAATATGCCATCATCCAGCGGTACTATTCGTGGATCAAACGGAGATTGGCGGAATACAACCGTGACTGAGGTGTCTGCATACGGCACTTGGAGACGTGTACTCAGAGAGCCTGGAAGTCGGGTAAACAATCAGCACAGCAGGCGCCAGTGAAGCGCCGTTCCCGCAGCTTGGAAGTCGGGTAAACTATCAGCACAGCAGGCGCCAGTAAAGCGCCGTTCCCGCAGCCCGAGACCGTCTCTCCTGTCATTGGACCCTTCCGTGATACAACCACTGGTGCAAGCTACACGTAAGGCTCCAGTGTGGAGCGGTTATTCTGCACAATACTATCTTCCTGGTTAAGTGGTAACATATTGAGGAATTCCAATACATAACCACGTTTAAATATGTTATTCACTACATGGGTGCGAATTATAGTTGGTCAATTGATTTTTTAATCCAATACATGGACTGATTTTTATTTTTAAGAATACTCTGTGCACAGAGTTTACCTGAGATCCACCTCCTATAGCTAGGTAATATATTTGTTAGTGATTTTATTTGACCGGTCTAATAGTTCATTGTAAAGTGTATATATATATATATATTTATATGTATTATTAAAAAATATATAGAATATATGAATTTATCCATTTGTCCTTATTGAACTTTGAGCCATATCATACTATTTACAGCGCAAGAGGGGATTAGTTCAGTGTTCTAGTGTTACCGGAGACTATAAAGTGCCAGTTCTTTTTGACTTGATTTACCCCAAGTCAAGCTCTCTCCTGCAGCTTGAGTATACAGTATTTGCAGTATTATTTATATATAATTTTTTAATATTTGCAATTTGACCATCAAATTATGGTGATGATATATTAGCGCCTGGTTACATTCCTTTGTATTGAGTTCCTCATCAGCCAAGGTGTCAAACTTGTAAAACTTTGCAAACGTGTTTGCCCCTGACCAAGTAGCTGCTCGGCAAAGATGTAACGTCGAGACCCCCCTGGCAGCCGCCCAGGATGAGCCCACCTTCCAAGCAGAATGGGCATTTACCGACTTCGGTATCGGCAATCCTGCCGTGGAAGGAGTGTGCTGAATCGTCCCTCTGATCCAGCCCGCAATGGTCTGCTTAGAAGCAGGACACCCAATCTTGTTGGGAGCATACAGGATAAACTGAGCCTCTGTTTTCCGAATCCTAGCTGTTATTGCGACATAAATTTTCAAAGCTCTAACCACATCAAGAGACTTTGACGCAGTGAAGGTGTCAGTAGCCACTGGCACCACAATAGGCTGGTTTATATGGAAAGACGAAACCACCTTCGGAAGAAATTGTTGGCGAGTTCTCAACTCTGCCCTATCTTCATGGAAGATCAGGTAAGGGCTCTTGTGAGACAAGGCACCCAACTCAGACACCCGCCTTGCGGATGCCAAGGCCAATAGCATGACCACTTTCCAAGTGAGAAACTTCAATTCTATCTCCTGTAGAGGTTCAAACTAATCCGATTGAAGGAATTGCAACACCACATTAAGGTCCCATGGTGCCACCGGAGGCACAAATGGAGGCTGGATGTGCAGCACCCCTTTCACGAACGTCTGAACTTCTGGAAGGGAGGCCAATTGTTTTTGAAAGAAAACCGATAAGGCCAAAATCTGCACCTTGACTGAACCCAATCTTAGGCCCGCATCCACACCCGCCTGCAGGAAATGGAGAAAACGTCCCAACTGAAACTCTTCCGTAGGAGCCTTCTTGGATTCACACCAAGACACATATTTTCTCCAAAATTCGGTGTTAATGTCTAGACGTTACTCCTTTCCTGGCCTGAATAAGAGTGGGGATGACTTCTTTGGGAATACCCTTTTGGGCTAGGATCCGGCGCTCAACAGCCATGCCGTCAAACGTAGCCGCGGTAAGTCTTGATACACGCATGGCCCCTGCTGCAGCAGGTCCTCGCGAAGAGGAAGAGGCCAAGGATCTTCTATGAGCAACTCCTGAAGATCTGGATACCAAGCCCTCCTTGGCCAGTCTGGGGCAATGAGGATTGCTCGAACCCTTGTACTTATTATTTTGAGAACTTTTGGTATTAGTGGAAGAGGGGGGAAGACATATTCCGACCGAAACACCCACTAGGTCACCAGCGCATCCACCGCTACTGCTTGAGGGTCTCTTGACCTGGAACAATATCTCTGAAGCTTCTTGTTGAGACGAGATGCCATCATGTCTACTTGAGTAACTCCCCAAAGACCTCTGTGAATACTTCTTGGTGGAGGCCCCACTCTCCTGGATGGAGATCGTGTCTGCTGAGGAAGTCTGCTTCCCAGTTGTCCACTCCTGGAATGAAAATTGCAGACAGAGCTCTTGCATGTCTTTCTACCCAGAGGAGGATCTTTGTCACCTCTGCCATTGCCGCTCTGCTTTTCGTTCCGCCCTGACGGTTTATGTACGCGACTGCTGTTACATTGTCCGACTGGATCTGCACTGGCTGATCTTGTAGAAGATGCACCGCTTGTAGAAGGCCGTTGTAAATTGCTCTCAATTTCAGAACGTTTATGTGAAGGCAGGATTCCTGATTTGACCATTTTCCTTGGAAACTTTTTCCCTGTGTGACTGCTCCCCAGCCTCGGAGACTTGCATTCGTGGTTACTAGGACCCAGTCCTGAATCCCGAACCTGTGTCCCTCTAATAGGTGAGAACTGTGCAGCCACCACAGGAGCGAAATCCTGGCTTTGGAGGACAGGATTATCCTCTGGTGCATGTGTAGGTGGGATCCGGACCACTTGTCCAACAGATCCCACTCTAATACTATGGCATGGAATCTGCCAAACTGTATGGCCTCGTAGGCCGCTACCATCTTTCCCAACAACCGAATGCATTAATGTATCGACACTCTCGTCGGTTTCAAAACTTGTTTGACCATTTTCTGGATCTCCAGAGCTTTTTCTACTGGAAGAAATACCCTGTGAACTTCTGTGTCCAGTATCATCCCCAGAAAAGACAATCTTGTCGTCGGTTCCAACTGCGACTTTGGAAATTCAAAATCCAACCGTGTTGTTGGAGCACTGACAGGGAGAGTGCAATGTTCTACACCAACCGCTCCTTGTTGTCGAAGGAGGACCATCATCTCTGCCATCACCTTGGTGAACACCCTCGGTGCCGTGGAGAGTCCGAACAGCAATGTCTGGAACTGGTAATGGCAATCCTGTATTGCGAACCTCAGATAAGCCTGATGTGGAGGATAAATGGGAACATGTAAGTAGGCATCTTTTATGTCTACCGACACCATGACATCAGACTGTTGCCAGCAGTTCTCCCTGAAAATAAAAAACATATATATATATATATATATATATATATATATATATATATATATATATAAACAAAAACAAATATAAAGTCTTTCAGAGAAACTCAGTAGAGCCCCCCTGGAGTGCATCCAGTCAGCCTGGGCACATTTTCTAAACTGAGGTTTGGGAAGGGGCATAGAGGGAGGAGCCAGTTCACACCCTTGAAAAGTCTTAAAGTGCCCATGGCTCCTGCGGAACCGTCTATACCCCATGGTACTGAAGTGGACCCCAGCATCCTCTAGAACAGAGCTGGCCAAACCAGTCCTCGAGATCTACTAACAGTTCACATTTTCCAGACCACCTAGCTCAGAGGTTCTCAAACTCGGTCCTCGGGGGCACACACAGTGCATGTTTTGCAGGTCTCCTCACAGAATCGCAAGTGAAATATTTAGCTCCACCTATGGACCTTTTAAAATGTGTCAGTAAGTAATTAATACACCTGTGCACCTGCTGGGTTACCTGCAAAACATGCACTGTGTGTGCCCCCGAGGACCGAGTTTGAGAACCTCTGACCTAGCTGGTGGACAGAAGTAGTCATTACTAATGTGCTGCATTCATTCCTAACAGACAATTCTACAGATCTCCAGGAGGCCTGGAAAACATGAACTGTTGGTAGATCTCGAGGACCGGTTTGGCCAGCCCTGCTCTAGAACGTATGAGAAAATTACGCAGACACAATTTCAGATCTGTTTATGCCAGCAGGCTGAAAAGGTCTCGCACTACATACAGCTTTATGGAATTTTTACCAGTTATCAAGAGGTCTCCAAACCACTGCTTTTCTCAGTAAGTAGCTTTTCTTATAATCAGGAAATAAAACATAAACATTGCATGTTTTCAAGATTTCCTTATGTATGCTAGGTGAATTCATAAAGAGTTGAAAAAAATAAAATAAAACTTACATAACACGAATGTCTCATTGATGTGGTAAGTTTAATCTATCAGGTTTAAAATAAGATTTTACTTACCGGTAAATCTATTTCTCGTAGTCCGTAGTGGATGCTGGGGACTCCGTAAGGAACATGGGGAATAGACGGGCTCCGCAGGAGACAGGGCACTTTAAGAAAGAATTTGGATACTGGTGTGCTCTGGCTCCTCCCTCTATGTCCCTCCTCCAGACCTCAGTTAAAGAAACTGTGCCCGGAAGAGCTGACAGTACAAGGAAAGGATTTTGGAATCCAGGGCAAGACTCATACCAGCCACACCAATCACACCGTATAACTTGTGATAAACTTACCCAGTTAACAGTATGAACAACAATAGAGCATCAGATCAACCCTGATGCAACTATAACATAACCCTTATGTAAGCAATAACTATATACAAGCATTGCAGAAGAAGTCCGCACTTGGGACGGGCGCCCAGCATCCACTACGGACTACGAGAAATAGATTTACCGGTAAGTAAAATCTTATTTTCTCTAACGTCCTAGTGGATGCTGGGGACTCCGTAAGGACCATGGGGATTATACCAAAGCTCCCAAACGGGCGGGAGAGTGCGGATGACTCTGCAGCACCGAATGAGCAAACACAAGGTCCTCCTCAGCCAGGGTATCAAACTTTTAGAACTTTGCAAAAGTGTTTGAACCCGACCAAGTAGCTGCTCGGCAAAGCTGTAATGCCGAGACCCCTCGGGCAGCCGCCCAAGAAGAGCCCACCTTCCTTGTGGAATGGGCTTTTACTGATTTTGGCAGCGGCAATCCAGCCGCAGAATGAGCCTGCTGAATCGTGTTACAGATCCAGCGAGCAATAGTTTGCTTTGAAGCAGGAGCACCCACCTGTTGGGTGCATACAGGATAAACAGTGACTCAGTTTTCCTGACTCTAGCCGTTCTGGCTACATAAACCTTCAAAGCCCTGACCACATCTAGTAACTCGGAATCCTCCAAGTCACGAGTAGCCACAGGCACCACAATAGGTTGGTTCATATGAAAGGATGACACCACTTTTGGCAGAAACTGCGGACGGGTCCGCAATTCCGCCCTGTCCATATGGAAAACCAGATAGGGGCTTTTATGTGACAAAGCCGCTAATTCTGACACACGCCTAGCTGAAGCCAAGGCTAATAGCATGACCACCTTCCACGTGAGAAATTTTAACTCCACGGTTTTAAGTGGCTCAAACCAGTGTGACTTCAGAAAACTCAACACTACGTTAAGATCCCAAGGTGCCACTGGGGGCACAAAAGGGGGCTGAATATGCAGCACTCCCTTTACAAACGTCTGAACTTCAGGAAGAGAAGCCAGTTCTTTTTGAAAGAAAATGGATAGGGCCAAAATCTGGACCTTAATGGAACCCAATTTTAGGCCCAAAGTCACTCCCGACTGTAGGAAGTGAAGGAAACGGCCCAGCTGGAATTCCTCCGTAGGGGCATTCCTGGCCTCACACCAAGCAACATATTTTCGCCATATACGGTGATAATGTTTAGCCGTCACGTCCTTCCTAGCCTTTATCAGCGTAGGAACAACCTCATCCGGAATGCCTTTTTCTGCTAGGATCTGGCGTTCAACCGCCATGCCGTCAAACGCAGCCGCGGTAAGTCTTGGAACAGACAGGGCCCCTGTTGCAACAAGTCCTGTCTTAGAGGTAGAGGCCATGGGTCCTCTGTGAGCATTTCTTGCAGCTCTGGATACCAAGTCCTTCTTGGCCAATCCGGAACAATGAGTATTGTTCTCACTCCTCTTCTTCTTATGATTCTCAGCACCTTGGGTATGAGAGGAAGAGGAGGAAATACATAGACCGACTGGAACACCGACGGTGTCACTAGTGCGTCTACAGCTATCGCCTGAGGGTCTCTTGACCTGGCGCAATACCTCTGTAGCTTTTTGAGGCGGGATGCCATCATGTCTACTTGTGGCAGTTCCCACCGACTTGCAATCTGCGTGAAGACTTCTTGATGAAGTCCCCACTCTCCCGGGTGGAGGTCGTGCCTGCTGAGGAAGTCTGCTTCCCAGTTGTCCACTCCCGGAATGAACACTGCTGACAGTGCACTTACGTGATTCTCCGCCCAGCGAAGAATTCTGGTGGCTTCCGCCATCGCCACCCTGCTCCTTGTACCGCCTTGGCGGTTTACATGAGCCACTGCGGTGATGTTGTCTGACTGAATCAGCACCGATCGGTCGCGAAGCAGGGTCTCCGCTTGACGTAGGGCGTTGTATATTGCCCTTAGTTCCAGGATGTTGATGTGAAGGCAAGTCTCCTGACTTGACCACAGACCTTGGAAATTTCTTCCCTGTGTGACTGCTCCCCACCCTCGGAGGCTTGCGTCCGTGGTCACCAGGACCCAGTCCTGAATGCCGAATCTGCGGCCCTCGAGAAGGTGAGCACTCTGCAGCCACCACAGGAGAGACACCCTGGCCCTGGGGGATAGGTTGATCAGCCGATGCATTTGTAGATGTGATCCGGACCACTTGTCCAACAGATCCCATTGAAAGGTCCTCACATGGAACCTGCCGAAAGGAATGGCCTCGTATGATGCCACCATCTTTCCCAGGACTCGCGTGCAGAGATGCACCGACACCTGTTTTGGTTTTAATAGGTCTCTGACCAGTGTTATGAGCTCCTGAGCCTTCTCCATCGGGAGATAAACCCTCTTCTGGCCTGTGTCCAGAATCATGCCCAGGAAGGGCAGACGAGTCGTAGGAATCAACTGCGACTTTGGAATATTTAGAATCCAGCCGTGCTGTTGTAACACTTCCCGAGAGCGTGCCACGCTGATCAGCAACTGCTCTCTGGACCTCGCCTTTATGAGGAGATCGTCCAAGTATGGGATAATTGTGACTCCTTGCCGTCGCAGGAGCACCATCATTTCCGCCATTACCTTGGTAAATATTCTCGGTGCCATGGAGAGACCAAACGGCAACGTCTGGAATTGGTAATGACAATCCTGTACCACAAATCTGAGGTACTCCTGATGAGGTGGATAAATGGGGACATGAAGGTAAGCATCCTTTATGTCCAGAGACACCATAAAATCCCCCCCTTCCAGGCTTGCGATGACCGCTCTGAGCGATTCCATCTTGAACTTGAACCTTTTCAGGTATATGTTCAGGGATTTTAAATTCAATATGGGTCTGACCGAACCGTCCGGTTTCGGTACCACAAACATGGTCGAATAGTAACCCCTTCCCTGTTGAAGGAGGGGAACCTTTACCACCACCTGCTGAAGATACAATTTGTGAATTGCAGCTAACACTATTTCCCTCTCTAAGGGGGAAGCTGGCAGGGCCGATTTGAGGTAACGGTGAGGGGGCATCTCTTCGAATTCCAGCTTGTATCCGTGAGACACAATCTCTATAGCCCAGGGATCCACCTGGGAGTGAACCCACTTGTGGCTGAAATTTCGGAGACGCGCCCCCACCGGGCCTAGCTCCGCCTGTGGAGCCCCAGCGTCATGCGGTGGATTTAGTGGAAGCCGGGGAGGACTTCTGTTCCTGGGAACTAGCTGTATTGTGCAGCTTCTTTCCTCTACCCCTGCCTCTGGCAAGAAAGGACGCACCTTGGACTTTCTTGCCTTTTTGTGAACGAAAGGACTGCATTTGGTAATACGGTGCTTTCTTAGGTTGTGAGGGAACATATGGCAAAAAATGTGACTTTCCAGCCGTAGCTGTGGAGACCAGGTCCGAGAGACCGTCCTCAAACAACTCCTCACCCTTGTAAGGTAAAACCTCCATGTGCCTTTTTGAGTCGGCATCTCCTGTCCATTGCCGAGTCCACAGGACCCTTCTGGCAGAAATCGACATTGCATTTATTCTAGAGCCCAGTAGGCTAATGTCTCTTTGAGCATCTCTCATATAAAGGACAGCGCCTTTTATATGCCCCAGGGTCAGTAATATAGTATCCTTGTCCAAGGTATCAAGTTCCTCAGATAAGGTATCTGTCCATGCTGCTACAGCACTACACATCCAGGCCGATGCAATCGCCGGCCTTAGTAAGGTACCTGATTGTGTATAAACGGACTTCAGGATACCCTCCTGCTTTCTATCCGCTGCATCTTTTAGGGTGGCCGTATCCTGTGACGGCAGGGCTACCCTTTTGGATAAGCGTGTTAAAGCTTTGTCTTCCCTAGGGGAGGATTCTCAGCGTAACCTGTCCGTTGGCGGGAAAGGATACGCCATAAGCATCCGTTTGGAAATCTGCAGTTTTCTATCTGGAGATTCCCAAGCCTTTTCACATAACTCATTTAACTCATGTGAAGGGGGAAAGGTCACTTCTTGCCTTTTTTCCCCATACATATAAACCCTCTTGTCAGGGACTGGGGTTTCCTCTGTGATGTGCAACACATCTTTCATTGCTATAATCATGTAACGGATGGCTTTAGCCATCTTAGGCTGTAACTTTGCATCATCGCCATCGACACTGGAGTCAGAATCCGTGTCGATATCTGTGTCAACAATTTGGGATAGTGGGCGCTTCTGAGACCCTGACGGCCTCTGCGACATAGGATCAGGCATGGGCTGAGACCCCGGCTGTCCCAAGGCTTCAGCTTTATCCAACCTTTTATGCAAGGAAGTAACATTATCATTTAAAACCTTCCACATATCCATCCAATCGGGTGTCGGCGCCGTCGGCGGCGACCCCACATTCATTTGCTCCCGCTCTGTTTCCACAAAACCTTCCTCGTCAAACATGCCGACACAAGCGTACCGACACAACACACACACAGGGGATGCTCTATTTGAAGACAGTTCCCCCACAAGGCCTTTTGGAGAGACAGAGAGAGAGTATGCCAGCACACACCCCAGCGCTATATGTCCCAGGAATCACACAGTAACTTAGTGTTAACCCATTGCTCCTCATGTACACCTCACACTCCGGTTACTGATGGGTGCAGGGCGCTGGGGGGGGGGGGGGGCGCCCTGAGGGCAATATATGACACCTTGGTTGGCAAATCTACATCATATATAGTCCTAGAGGCTATATAGATGTAAAATTACCCCTGCCAGTATTCCAGAAAAAGCGGGAGAAAGTCAGCTGAAAAAGGGGCGGGGCCATCTCCCTCAGCACACTGGCGCCATTTTTTCTTCACAGTGCAGCTGGAAGACAGCTCCCCAGGCTGTCCCCTGTAGTTTTCAGGCTCAAAGGGTTAAAAAGAGAGGGGGGGCACTAAATTTAGGCGCAATATATGTATACAAGCAGCTATTGGGGGAAAAATCACTCAGTTATAGTGTTAATCCCTGCATTATATAGCGCTCTGGTGTGTGCTGGCATACTCTCTCTCTGTCCCCCCCAAAGGACTTTGTGGGGTCCTGTCCTCAGTCAGAGCATTCCCTGTGTGTGTGCGGTGTGTCGGTACGGCTGTGTCAACATGTTGGATGAGGAAGGTTACGTGGAGGCGGAGCAGAGGCCGATAAATGGGATGTCGCCCCCTGTTTGGCCGACACCAGAGTGGATGGATAGGTGGAAGGTTTTAACCGACAATGTCAACTCCTTACATAAAAGGCTGTATGACGTAGCAGCTGTGGGACAGCCGGCTTCTCAGCCCGCGCCTGCCCAGGCGTCTCAAAGGCCATCAGGGGCTCAAAAAACGCCCGTTACCTCAGATGGCAGACACAGATGTCGACACGGAGTCTGACTCCAGTGTCGACGAGGTTGAGACATATACACAATCCACTAGGAACATCCGTTACATGATCTCGGCAATGAAAAATGTGTTACGCATTTCTGACATGAACCCAAGTACCACATAAAAGGGGTTTTATTTTTGGGGAGAAAAAGCAGCCAGTGTTTTGTTCCCCCATCAGATGAATGAATGAAGTGTGTAAAGAAGCGTGGGTTCCCCCGATAAGAAACTGGTAATTTCTAAACAGTTACTGATGGCGTACCCTTTCCCGCCAGAGGATAGATCACGTTGGGAGATATCCCCTAGGGTGGATAAGGCGCTCACACGTTTGTCAAAAAAGGTGGCACTGCCGTCTTAGGATACGGCCACCTTGAAGGAGCCTGCTGATAAAAAGCAGGAGGCTATCCTGAAGTCTGTATATACACACACTCAGGTTCTATACTGAGACCTGCAATTGCCTCAGCAAAATAGTGCTGCTGCAGCGTGGTCTGATACCCTGTCAGATGATATTAATACCCTAGACAGGGATAATATTTTGCTAACATAGAGCATTTTAAAGAAGTCATCTTATATAGGAAGGATGCACAGAGGGATATTTACCGGCTGGCATCCAGAATTAATGCAATGTCCATTCTGCCCGGAGGGTATTAGAAACCCGGCAGTTGACAGGTGAGGCTGCCTTTAAAAGGCACATGTAAATTCTGCCTTATAAGGGTGAGGAATTGTTTGGGGATGGTCTCTGGGACCTCGTATCCACAGCAACAGCTGGGAAGAAAATTTTTTACCTCAGGTTTCCTCACAAAAGCCTAAGAAAGCACCGTATTTTCAGGTACAGTCCTTTCGGCTTCAGAAAAGCAAGCGGGTCAAAGGCGCTTCCTTTCTGCACAGAGACAAGGGAAGAAGGAAAAAGCTGCTCCAGGCAGCCAGTTCCCAGGATCAAAAATCTTCCCTCGCTTCCTCTGAGTCCACCGCATGACGCTGGGGCTCCACAGGTGGAGACAGGTGCGGTGGGGGCGCGTCTCGGGAACTTCAGGGACCAGTGGGCTTGCCCACAGGTGGATCTTTAGGTTCTGCAAGTAGTATCACAGGGATACAGGCTGGAGTTCGAGGCGACTCCCCCTCGCCGTTACCTCACATCAGCCTTGCCTGCTGCCCTCGGAGAAAGGTACTACTTCCAGCAGGTGAAATCAAGGTACTCCTCCTTCAACAAGGCCGGGGTTACTATTCCAAAATGTTGTGGTACCGAAACCAGACGGTTCGGTGAGACCCATTCTAAAATTGAAATCCTTGAACACTTATATACGAAGGTTCAAGTTCAAAATGGAATCGCTCAGGGCGATTATTGCAAGCCTGGAGAATTTCAGGGTATCACTGGACATCAAGGATGCTTACCTGCATGTCCCTATTTACCCTCTTCACCAGGTGTACCTCAAAATTGTGGTACAGGATTGTCATTACCAATTCCAGACGTTGCCGTTGGTCTGTCCCCGGCACCGAGGGTATTTACCAAGGTAATGGCCGAAGTACTTATCCCGTACTTGGACGATCTCCTTATAAAGGCGAGGTCCAGGTAGCAGTTGTTCGTCGGAGTAGCACTATCTCGGGAAGTGCTACAACAGCACGGCTGGATTCTGAATATTCCAAAGTCGCAGCTGGTTCTTACAACGCGTCTACTGTTCCTGGGTATGGTTCTGGACACAGAACAGGATAAAAAGGGTTTCTCCCGGAGGAGAAGTCCAAGGAGTTGGCGTCTCTAGACGGAGACCTCCTAATACAAATACAGGTGTCGGTGCATCAATGCACGCGAGCCTTGGGAAAGATGGTAGCTTCTTACGAAGAAATTCCATTCGCCAGGTCCCATGCAAGGATCTTCCAGTGGGATCTGTTGGACAAGTGGTCCGGGTCGCATCTTCAGATGCATCGGCGGATAACCCTGTCTCCAAGGGTCAGGGTGTCGCTGTGGTGGTGACTGCAGAGTGCTCATCTTCTAGGGGGCCGCAGATTCGGCATACAGGACTGGGTCCTGGTGACCACTGATGCCAGCCTTCAAGGCTGGGGGGCAGTCACACAGGGAAGAAACTTCCAAGGCCTATGGAATAGTCAGGAGACTTCCCTACACATAAATGTTCTGGAACTATGGGCCATTTACAATGCCCTAAGTCAGGCTAGACCCCTGCTTCAACAGCCGGTGCTGATACAGTCAGACAACATCACGGCGGTCGCTCAGGGAAACCGACAGGGCGGCACAAGAAGCAGGATGGCGATGGCAGAAGCCACAAGGATTCTCCGATGGGCGGAAAATCATGTGTTAGCACTGTCAGCAGTGTTCATTCCCGGAGTGGACAACTGAGAAGCAGACTTTCTCAGCAGACACGACCTCCACCCGGGAGAGTGGGGACTTCATCCAGAAGTCTTCCAAATGATTGTACACCGTTGGGAAAGGCCACAGGTGGACATGATGGCGTCCCGCCTCAACAAAAAGCTACAAAGATATTGCGCCAGGTCAAGGGACCCTCAGGCGATAGCTGTGGACGCTCTGGTAACACCGTGGGTGTACCAGTCGGTGTATGTGTTCCCTTCTCTGCCTCTCATACCCAGGGTAATGAGAATAATAAGAAGGAGAGGAGTAAGAACTATACTCATTGTTCCGGGTTGGCCAAGAAGAGCTTGGTACCCAGAACTCCAAGAAATGATCTCAGAGGACCCATGGCCTCTGCCGCTCAGACAGGACCTGCTGCAGCAGGGGGCCTGTCTGTTCCAAGACGTATCGCGGCTGCGTTTGACGGCATGGCGGTTGAACGCCGGATCCTGAAGGAAAAGGGCATTCCGGAGGAAGTTATCCCTACGCTATTTAAAGCTAGGAAAGAAGTGAACGCAAACCATTATCACCGCATATGGCGGAAATATGTTGCGTGCTGTGAGGCCAGTAAGGCCCCAAAAGGACGAATGTCAGCTGGGTCGATTTCTGCACTTCCTACAAGTCAGAGGTGACTATTGTTGCCATATAGACCATTACATAACAATATAATTTAGTAGGTACCAAAGTTAGAACAAATTATGTAAATTAAATAATATGATTTATTACCCAATGTGATTTTAACCAGTTAAGAGTGTGTGTATATATATATTATTGTAAGGTATAACTTAAATAGGTTTGAATGTATTAGTCTTATGTTTTGAGAATTTAGTAGCATGTATTTCTGTGTGTTTTACTGCAAGATTATGGGTCATTATGTAAGAGACAGGTTTTCTCTGTGTAAGCCATATAGCCAGAATACACAATACATTGAGCATTACACAAATTCATCCCTTCCATGCCATTATTCATATCTGTATTAATCAAAGGATTAACGTCTGATCTGCGCTATACCAAGTACAATTAAATCAAAGTTTACATGATATGTAGATATATGTATACTGTATACTTGATTCACACACAGCAAATAAATAATCATAACTTGGTGGATAAAGTCAATAGGTCACCTAGCTCAGGTCTCATAATATGCAAACAGTTACTGGTATGAACAGGGTACATTGGAATTCACAATCAAAGATCTTCATACCTTTAGAGAGTACATCAACCAGCTGGCCTATTGTCCAGTTATACTGCTGGCCAGAGGCAATGATAATATAGGATCAAACGCACTATAAACAGGTCACAATCATTTATGCTAACACCCTAGGGCCTAGGCGAAATAGATCGTTTACACATCCATACAAAGGTAGATCTCTGATGGATAAAGGAATACCAAACTTTATGATCCCAAAATTCTCTACATGCTCACCACCGTGGGACGGAGTTAGCAGAGAACGTTTTATTACACTTTGGAATCTGTCAAAACCTATAATTATGTACTCCATTGGAAACTGTGGGCATATACTAGTTTTGAATTGGTAGAATATAGGATATAAGGGGCAGTCTGATAGATAGAGAGTTAGAAGGAGAGGAGGAAGGAACAAAGTCCAGAGGGAGTCAGGATCCTAAGACGGTAGCTATGAATTATGCCCTCACATATTCTTGCAAGTGTATAGTATGTGTATTAATTGTTTAAGTTTGTAAAACTGTTTGTGTTTTATGTATGTACCATGGTTAAGGAAGTTTAGATAAATTATAAGATTTATTATCATTGTGTTATCTTATCTTGTAATTTGTATCACCTATAATAAATGTACTAGACAAAATAGAGCTGGTATTCCAAGTCTTGAACTCATTTTCGGAATCACTAAAGTTATACATGAAATCTGCATATATTATATAAGGCTCTGCAAGTTGGGACAACTGACTTGTAGTCAAAGTATAGTACTTATATGTTCAATGAGCCAGGATTATATATCTCTGTAAAGTATATTTAGGCTTTGCCTGGAAATATTTCCTGGACAGTAGAGATATAGCTCCTTTAATCTGAGCCAATCACAGGTATGAAAATAGGAACGTCCACGCATTACATATTGTGTGATTGGACCAGTACTAAACATCACCCCTTTTGTTATGAGCCCACCTATTTGTAAGCCTATTATAATATATTTGCAGATATAAAATACATAAACCATTATATCAATATATGATATAATAAATATATGTTATATAAGATTCCATAAATCAACATTGGCGACCACGGAAGGGACTTGGAATTATTCAGTATCAATTTTGACTAAATACAATATTTAGGGGCAGCGCAAGGGCTATAAGCCCGCTGGGCAAAATACAAGATCACAGTGGAATAAGTTGCAAATGACTAGAGAATTTTTTTTTTCTAAAAAAGGCCTAAAGTAAGAAATTAAAAAACACGGGTGTTAGAGTTTAACTTATCAGGCTAGCGAACAGATAAGGGAGGATACCACGTGCAAAATATAGGAAATATTGTTCCCAAATACTAAAAGTTTGTAATTCTCAGTGATAGAATACATATAACGAAAGGGAATAAATCTGTAAAATGGCTACAATGTCAAATATAGACAGCATTGTAGTGAAATACATCACAAAGCAAAAGTGTACAGACTTTGCTTGTGATGCCAAATTAAAAGAAAACCCATGGAGCTATGTCCAGGGTTTGTTTGATGATGAAATTAAATCATCAAAGAAAAGGAAACAGAAAGGAATAGCCATTGCAGGCTTGTATGCAGCCTGTTTGGCTATGGATGCTAAATTAAGCAGTTTAGCTAAAACCCTACAAAAATGTAGAGAAGAATCTAATTTAAAAGAAACAGAAAGCAAGGAAAAAATAGATCAGCTAAATATCCAAATTAAAACTTTAACAACACTTAATGACATGGGTAAAATCTCCCAGGATGAAGTGTTACAGAAACATAAAAATGCTCAGAGGGAATCCACAGAATGTAGGAGAGCTCTAACAGAGGTTACAACAGAGAGAGATGAGATAATAAGTGCATATAAAGTTATGCAGGGACAGCTCACAGAATGTATGAAAGGGAAAGCAATTGACCATACCCCTTGTGTGGACAGGGAGATGCAGCTTATGCAAGAGATATCTGTTCTGAAAGGACATATTGCTGCAAACATTAGGATAGGAACTGCAGCCACTGCCCCATATCCTATCTATGCATATGAAAGAGAACAATGGGACACAAATCATGAGGACAGAGAGGACTGCTGGGGAGAGGGGAATTCTACTGAATCTACCCTCAGGGTACCCATAGCAATGGGAGAGTTTGCAGAATCAGCAGCGAATAGGGAGTGCTCTATATTAATAGGCACAGATAGTAGTGATGAAGAAGTACAGACAGAAATTGAGGCACACAGGGCTCATAAACAGCCAGCATTCCTCACTGAGAGTAGGAACACCCTATTGGGATTCAATAGTGAAGGAGAGGCCATTCACTCAAGGGCCCCTAGTGCCAATCATCCCCCACAACCCATAAAAACACTTATGGGAGTGGCAGATATGATTGGAAAAATGAGTTCAGGAGAACACATCACCTCCCATGCAGCTAATGTTCAGCAGAGGTGTGAACTTCTAGGAATTAGAAATCTCACTGATCAGGTTAAGGTACTGCAATTAACAATTCCATTAGCTGCTTGGAGCGCTTTGCCAGATCTGATTAAAGAAGGTAAAGGTACATATGAAGAAACTGTAGAGGAGCTACAAAAGATAATTAACCCTTCAGTAGCAGGCACAATGGTTGCATATGAAATCAAACAGCAAAGTGAGGAGAACCCATTAATATATGCAAATAGATTGTGGGCAGCATATAGTGCAGGAAACAGCAAAAATGACAACAGTCAGAAAAACAGCAAAGATTTCAAAAACTTGTTGGTGCATAACTCGCACCCCACAATTAAAGCTAAGTGTGAACACTTGATAGATACCGTAAAGCATAGCTATGATAAAATAATGGGATTAATGCAGCGGTCCTTTCAAGCAGTACAGGCCAGTAAGCAACGTAAGATGGCAGAAAGGAATGAGAAATGTGTTATAAAGAGGGTTGCAGCATTAGAGTCAGAAGGTAAACCAATGGTGGTTGAAGGGCCCCACATTCCAGGGGAGGTAAACACACCATTTAACCCACGATGGAACACAGGGTCACAAAGGAGAGGGGGAATGTTTAAAGAGAGATCCATTTTTAGAGGTGGAGGTAGAGGATACCAAGGACATTCAAATGATGGAGCTTGGAATAGACACATGGGTTACTCACAACATTTTGGGAACAGAGGAAAGGACACAGAGTTTAAACACCAGGGTCCCACTTACACAGAGCTAAGACACCAGCTACAGGCCATAAAAGAGAAGTATGAGAATTTAGAAAAAGCAAACAAAGTGCAGCAAGCTGACACACAAAAGGAGAAAAATTGACAGTCAGTGGCCCCAAGGATAGTTGCACCAATCACTTTAGATAGGTGCGGGCGCCCTCAAGTCTCGGTTCTGGTCAGGGGCCACCAGCACACAATGTTACTAGACACCGGTGCCGCCATATCAATCCTACATGATGATCAGCCACATCACTCTCCTCTGTCAGCAGGAAAAACAATACATCTCCAAAGCTTTGCAGGGAATAAGGTAGATACAGTGCTGTCAAACCCTCTCCAAATACAAATAGGAGATGTATCTGCAATTCACACATTTGCATTAGCCTCACTGCCAAGTGAAACTAATTTATTAGGGTCTGACTTTATGATCCCTAATGGGTGTATATTGGATCTGACTAACCTTTTACTTCTGCAGAGTTCTCCTAATGTAACACCTGAGGTTGTAATTATACCAGATTCCCATGTAATTGCTGCTGTAAAACCCAATAATGCGAAATATGATGTGCTTAAGGCTAATGTTGATCATCCTGACAAAGATTTGGTATTACCATTACTTGAACAGTTTCAGGATGCTTTTGCTAAACACAAACATGACTGTGGGAAGGTAAACAAGGTGATTGAAGTCAGTGGTCTTGACCCTCCCCCACAGAAGCAGTACAATTTCCCACAGGAGGCCATAAGCTTCATTCAAGAAACAATTGACTCTCTGTTAGAGCAGCGTGTAATCAGACCATGTGTATCCACTAACAATGCGCCAATATGGCCAGTACGGAAACCGGATGGTTCCTGGCGGCTCACAATTGACTACCGCAAACTTAATGGCCTTACGCTTAGCTGCGCACCCACTGTTGCGTCAATGCCAGACATTCTAAAAATGTTAAGCCCAGAGCATAAATGGTTCACAGTTTTAGATATTTCAAATGGGTTTTGGTCTCTGCCTCTATCTGAAGAGTGTCAATACAAATTTGCCTTCACATTTCTGGGAAAGCAATACACGTTTACATGTCTTCCACAGGGCTTCCATAATTCTCCATCATTTTTCCATACTACGATGAGAGAAATTTTAACTGATTTTTCTTCCCACAAGAATTTATTGCAGTATGTAGATGATCTCTTACTAGCAACAGAGACAAAGGAAGAGCATCTTCAGCTACTGGGAGAACTCCTTGGCATCCTCAAAGACGCAGGTTTGAAGTGTAACCCATCTAAAGCTCAGATTTTACGGGAATCTGTTTCCTTCCTGGGGATCAGTGTTACGGCTGATGGGAGAACAATATCGGCAGATAAGGTAAAAACCATCCTTCGTTTACCCCTTCCTGTCAGCATACCTACACTGAGATCCTTCCTGGGGTTGGTAAATTACTCTAGGTCCTTCATTTCTGATTTTTCACAAATATCTGCACCTCTCTATTCTCTCCTCAAAAAGGATATAAAATGGGAATGGACCCCCAGTCACACAAAGGCAGTAGAAACATTAAAAGAAGCACTAGCTAGTGCCCCTGCCCTTGCAAATCCAGACCCACAGTTACCCTTTCACTTAGAGACAGCAGCAACAGAAACAGCCATGTCTGCAGTCCTGTCACAGGAAATACATGCACAGCAAAGGCCCATAGCTTATGCATCAAAGTTACTGACACCAGTGGAATTAAAATACTCTGTGTGTGAAAAACACCTTCTTGCCACATTTTGGGCAGTAAAACAGTTCACATACATGATAGGCCTGAACCCTATCATCTTACATTCCACGCACACACCAACAAGGTTCCTCCTCACAGACAGAATCAAAGATGGGAATGTCTCTAATGCCAGGTTAGCACATTGGGCCCTTTTGTTGCAGGATCGAGATATAACAGTGAAGGCAACTAACAGTCCATCCACCTGTGCATATGGACTAATATACCAGGGACTGACACACACATGTGACTTACTCCCAGCTGACCATTCAAAACATTTGTTTAGAGCAATGCCACAGGAGGCTACAGCCCCTGAACAAACCACCCAGATCTTTACAGATGGTTCATGTTTTTATGTACATGGGTCACCCCATGCAGGTTTTGGTCTGTACATAATGCATCCCCAAACCACACCACAATCTGTTTTTCGATCTTGTGATGTAAAGTCTGCACAGTACGCTGAGCTGGCAGCAGTAGCACATGCCCTTGAATTATTCCAAGACCACAAACATGAAATCGCATTGTACTCGGACTCAGCATGGGTGTGTAATGCCCTTACTGAATTTTTGCCCTTTTGGCAAACTCATCAGTATACCTCATCTGATGGAAGCCCTCTTAAATATGCAGACCTTCTCCAGTACATAGTTTCCCTGGCACAGAGTCTAACACATGTCCCCTGGGTCTGTAAAGTCAAAGGGCATTCACCTGCATCACCACACCATGAACAGAATGAAATGTCTGACCTTTTAGCCAAACAAGGGGCACAAGAGGGGGAGCTGTGGCAGATACCGAAAGCAAGCCCAGAGCCAAAAGTGTGCCCTCTTGTATGTGCAGTGGCAAAAAGGCCAGAGATGATAAATGCACCAGACATTTCAGAGATCCAAATGCAGGACCCTGAAATTAAAGAAATCATACAAAAGTTGAGGAATGAGGAGTTGGACTTAACAGAGGGAAATACATTGGCAAAACACACACCAAATCTAACACTAACAGAGGACAAGGAAATGCTTATCCACAATGGGGAAGATACAACATGGGTAGTCCCAAAAGAGTACAGGAATGAAATGATATATCTTGTACACGACCTCCCCACAGGTGGACACCAGGGTGTAGAAAAGACACAGCAGAGACTAAAAACAATAGGTTGGTGGCCAGATATGGTAAAAGATGTACAGCAATACTGTGACAACTGTGTGGTATGTGCCCAAGTTAACCCAGCACCTAGAAAGATAAATGCTCCACTGAGAATCCAGAGAAGGGAAGGTCCCTGGAATGCCTTACAAATTGATTACATGGGCCCTCTGCCTGCCACAGCTAAAAATAACAAATACGTGTTGGTTGTGACTGACCTATTTTCAAAATGGGTAGAAATTTTTCCCTCTAAAAGTAACACAGCCCTGAGCACAGCAAAAATTCTGGTTGATCAGATATTCACACGGTGGGGCCTTCCAACATCGGTTGAATCAGACCAAGGTTCACATTTCACAGGTAATGTGATGCAAACATGCCTGGAAATGCTGGGAATAAAACAAAGCTTCCATGTCCCTTTTCATCCTGAATCTTCTGGACAGGTGGAACGTGCCAACAGACAGATCAAAACTATGTTGAGAAAGTTTGTTGGCATAAATGGTAAGAACTGGGATAATTTGCTACCCCTAGTGGCAATGGCAATAAGGGCCACACCTTCATCAGCGACCCGATTGACCCCCTTTGAATTAATGACAGGCAGGCAAATGAGATTGCCAGAGCACCTTTGGATAGATCTACACACCCCTACTATTGATAGACTATCAATGGATCAGTACCTTACAAAACTGCAAAAAGCACTCACAGAGGTTCATCTGTTTGCAGCACAGCAGTTAGGGAAAGCACAGAGAAAAGCAAAGGCTTATTTTGACAAAGGTGTAAGAGAAAATTGTTGGGAAGTTGGAGAAAGGGTCATGTTTCTAGAACTCCGACCCACAGACCATGGTCTGGGCAAGAAATGGAGAGGACCATTTTCAATAGTGGACAGACTGAGTCCCTCAGTATACAAATTAAGAATCAACGATGCAAAGAAAGTGCAGGACAAATGGGTACATGCCAATCAGATTAAACTGTACAAAGGAGAAGGGTCAACTGAGTAGCGCATCTCTCTTTCTTTCTTATAATTTTATTTTGTTTTGTTTTGGTTTTACAGAAAAATGAGAATCCCGACTTTGGTCCTGTCCTTCGTGGTGAGCCTCCAGATCCAGTGTACCAGTGAGGTCAACATTTCAATTAGAGTGGAAGCCAATCCGATTCACTGTAAAGAGGGAGAATCCATCCTCCTTCCAGTGTCAGTACAAGGCACAACAGGGAAACAGGTATCCTGGTGGGGCCCAGCAGACAAAGAAATTAAAGCCTGGGATAATGGAAACGCAGGAAACTCACCACATTACATGGGTAGAATACATGTTTTTCCAAATGGATCACTATTGCTTAGCCATGCAAACCCTACAGACACAGGAACCTGGATATATGGTTTTATCATCCCCATTCCCATGTATGGGAATCCACCCACAGTAAAGAGGACTTATGTTCCTGGGAGCATCACACTGAATGTGTCCCAGAAAAGAGACCCTACTCCCCCAAGTACCACAACAAAGGCTAAATCACTGCCATCTACTAAAACAGCTGAGTGCCCACCAACAAGTGAAGGACCCACAAGTGGCCTTACTGCCACCTCCATTCCTGGTTCCTTGATAAACAATGTACAATATATACATGTACCAGTAGTCCTAAATCTATCAAAATGGAATATGGCAGAATTTGGTTATTGTGTAAATAGTAATGTTTCTTTATTCTATGCTTCATTACTAGTAGATATTGTTGCTTCTCACCAGAGCAGAACTCAAGACCCATACACAGGACAGGCAACCCCTAACCAAAAAGGTATTTTTAGATCCAGGAAATTACAAAGCTTAGATGGGATCATTGGATCCATCCCTGGACTGTTTGGTTCCGGGATGTCAATTTGGAATAGGGCGGATTTGGAAGTCATCCGCAGACACATAGGCAATTTTGAGCAGAAAGAGGGGCAATATGTTTTGAAGCCTGTCCTGCAGGGCATTGAGGGTCTGGCCAGTGAAGAAAAATTTACTGTTTATAACATGCATGATATAGCAAGATTGTTTTCAGAGACCCAAGCCAAGATAAACGAAATCATTGAACTGAACAATAGAGAAGCCAGACAAAATCAGGTGGGGAAAGAAATAATATGCACTGCATATGGTAATTATGTCCTCAACGCAATCACACATGTAATTAGACACCTACAATCTGGTAGAATACCTGACATTTTAAGAGATAATGACCTGACCAATTGGTATTGCTCGCAATCTGACATTGGGCATGGGGAAAATACCCCAAGAGATGGTTGCAGACCTCTGCCCATCTCCACAATTAGGAATTTAGGCACTGTGACCCCCCACCCAAATAGAGGTTCACCCCGTTGTTACAACAAGCAGCAACCTTGTGCAGTCAGCGATATCCTATATGTCTCCTTTACCATTTCTCTACCTGTGTTCGACCCAAGCAAGTCTTTATTTGACAAACTGTCTACAGTTCACTCCATTGGATATTTGGAAAAGGACATTTACAAAGAGCGGCTGGACCTACCAGAACTACTGGTCCGAGTCGACGACATCTGGAAAGTTCCACATACTGCTTGCTGTGCAGTCAAGGGAAACCAATACTTGTGTCGCTGCAATGTTTTCGAAATTGAGACGCCAATCTGCGGCCTAGAATCAAGTAAACCAAGTACCCTAATCACAGATATAAATGAACTTGCCACCATTCCCAGCAAAGATATGGATATGGGAGGACCTGAACACAGTGCAAAGCCAAATACATCAACCAGCTATACAGCCAGAGACATTGCTTGTCCAGTGCAGCTAACAAAATGGAGAACTCCAGCGGTGAAGGTTACATACAACATGAATGGACAGTACTGCATAGTCACAAGTCACGGAGAGTTCTTGTATGGGGAAAAGTCATGTCCAGTGCCAAACCCAAATTTCTGCTTTAGCCCACATGAGTATACCACCATTGGTCAGACGGTTATCACCCCAATCCCCGTTTATGAAGAGGACATAAATATAGATAGTGAACCAGAAATCTCAAACCTTGGAGAATATATACCTGTGTTCAACATACACATAGATAGTTTAACCTTAGATTTACAGAAACTCCTGGATAGGAAAGACACACACATAGTTCAAATTAATAACATGGTTGAGAAGGCAGATGCCACACTAAATAAATTACTGCATGATGGAGATTTTGAAATAACCATGACAAACACCTGGCTGGAGATTGGTTTAAAGGGCTTGCTGATCGGTCAAACAATCTTGCTAATCATTTTAATTTCACTGATATTGTGGCTTAAGCGCCTTATAAGGCAGGAACGCAGTAAGCTAGAAAAACTGGTAGATGCAAGATATAAGCAATTATTATGTTAATGTATGTGTGGCCATCATCATCAATTCTCACGGCCACAAGGGGGCGACTGTTGCCATATAGACCATTACATAACAATATAATTTAGTAGGTACCAAAGTTAGAACAAATTATGTAAATTAAATAATATGATTTATTACCCAATGTGATTTTAACCAGTTAAGAGTGTGTGTATATATATATTATTGTAAGGTATAACTTAAATAGGTTTGAATGTATTAGTCTTATGTTTTGAGAATTTAGTAGCATGTATTTCTGTGTGTTTTACTGCAAGATTATGGGTCATTATGTAAGAGACAGGTTTTCTCTGTGTAAGCCATATAGCCAGAATACACAATACATTGAGCATTACACAAATTCATCCCTTCCATGCCATTATTCATATCTGTATTAATCAAAGGATTAACGTCTGATCTGCGCTATACCAAGTACAATTAAATCAAAGTTTACATGATATGTAGATATATGTATACTGTATACTTGATTCACACACAGCAAATAAATAATCATAACTTGGTGGATAAAGTCAATAGGTCACCTAGCTCAGGTCTCATAATATGCAAACAGTTACTGGTATGAACAGGGTACATTGGAATTCACAATCAAAGATCTTCATACCTTTAGAGAGTACATCAACCAGCTGGCCTATTGTCCAGTTATACTGCTGGCCAGAGGCAATGATAATATAGGATCAAACGCACTATAAACAGGTCACAATCATTTATGCTAACACCCTAGGGCCTAGGCGAAATAGATCGTTT
This sequence comes from Pseudophryne corroboree, assembly GCF_028390025.1. Classification (NCBI taxonomy): domain Eukaryota; kingdom Metazoa; phylum Chordata; class Amphibia; order Anura; family Myobatrachidae; genus Pseudophryne; species Pseudophryne corroboree. Next base: position 295,501,309 of record NC_086451.1, read on the forward strand.
ACACATCCATACAAAGGTAGATCTCTGATGGATAAAGGAATACCAAACTTTATGATCCCAAAATTCTCTACATGCTCACCACCGTGGGACGGAGTTAGCAGAGAACGTTTTATTACACTTTGGAATCTGTCAAAACCTATAATTATGTACTCCATTGGAAACTGTGGGCATATACTAGTTTTGAATTGGTAGAATATAGGATATAAGGGGCAGTCTGATAGATAGAGAGTTAGAAGGAGAGGAGGAAGGAACAAAGTCCAGAGGGAGTCAGGATCCTAAGACGGTAGCTATGAATTATGCCCTCACATATTCTTGCAAGTGTATAGTATGTGTATTAATTGTTTAAGTTTGTAAAACTGTTTGTGTTTTATGTATGTACCATGGTTAAGGAAGTTTAGATAAATTATAAGATTTATTATCATTGTGTTATCTTATCTTGTAATTTGTATCACCTATAATAAATGTACTAGACAAAATAGAGCTGGTATTCCAAGTCTTGAACTCATTTTCGGAATCACTAAAGTTATACATGAAATCTGCATATATTATATAAGGCTCTGCAAGTTGGGACAACTGACTTGTAGTCAAAGTATAGTACTTATATGTTCAATGAGCCAGGATTATATATCTCTGTAAAGTATATTTAGGCTTTGCCTGGAAATATTTCCTGGACAGTAGAGATATAGCTCCTTTAATCTGAGCCAATCACAGGTATGAAAATAGGAACGTCCACGCATTACATATTGTGTGATTGGACCAGTACTAAACATCACCCCTTTTGTTATGAGCCCACCTATTTGTAAGCCTATTATAATATATTTGCAGATATAAAATACATAAACCATTATATCAATATATGATATAATAAATATATGTTATATAAGATTCCATAAATCAACACTATGGGCCTAAAATTGGGTTCCATTAAGGTCCAGATTTCGGCTCTATCGATTTTCTTCCAAAATAGAACTGGCTTCACTGCCTGAAGTTCAGACTTTTGTTAAGGGAGTGCTGCATAGTCAGCCCCCGTTTGTGCCTCCAGTGGCACCGTGGGATCTCAACGTAGTGTTGGATTTCCTGAAGTCGCATTGAGTTGAGCCACTTAAATCCGTGGAGCTACAATACCTCACGTGGAAAGTGGTCATGCTGTGGGCCTTGGCGTCGGCCAGGCGTGTATCAGAATTGGCGGCTTTGTCATGCAAAAGCCCTTATCTGTATTTTATATGGATAAGGCGGAATTGAGGACTCGTTCCCAATTCCTTCCTAAGGTGGTATCAGTTTTTCATGTGAACCAACCTATTGTGGTGCCTGCGGCTACTTGGGACTTGGAAGATTCCGAGTTTCTGGACGTAGTCAGGGCCCTGAAAATATATGTTTCCAGGACGGCTGGACTCAGAAAGACTGACTCGCTATTTATCCTGTATGCACCCAACAAGCTGGGTGCTCCTGCTTCTAAGCAGACTATTGCTCGCTGGATCTGTAGCACGATTCAACTTGCACATTCTGCGTCTGGACTGCCGCACCCTAAATCTGTAAAAGCCCATTCCACGAGGAAAGTGGGCTCTTCTTGGGCGGCTGCCCGAGGGGTCTCGGCTTTACAAATTTGCCGAGCTGTTACTTGGTCGGGGTTCAAACACTCTTGCAAGAGTCTACAAGTTTGATACCCTGGCTGAGGAGGACCTAGAGTTTGCTCATTCGGTGCTGCAGAGTCATCCGCACTCTCCCGCCCGTTTGGGAGCTTTGGTATAATCCCCATGGTCCTTACGGAGTCCCCAGCATCCACTTAGGACGTTAGAGAAAATAAGATTTTACTCACCGGTAAATCTATTTCTCGTAGTCCGTAGTGGATGCTGGGCGCCCATCCCAAGTGCGGATTGTCTGCAATACTTGTATATAGTTATTGCCTAACTAAAGGGTTATTGTTGAGCCATCTGTTGAGAGGCTCGGTTGTTATCATACTGTTAACTGGGTATAGTATCACGAGTTATACGGTGTGATTGGTGTGGCTGGTATGAGTCTTACCCGGGATTCAAAATCCTTCCTTATTGTGTCAGCTCTTCCGGGCACAGTATCCTAACTGAGGTCTGGAGGAGGGTCTTAGTGGGAGGAGCCAGTGCACACCAGGTAGTCCTAAAGCTTTCTTTAGTTGTGCCCAGTCTCCTGCGGAGCCGCTAATCCCCATGGTCCTTACGGAGTCCCCAGCATCCACTACGGACTACGAGAAATAGATTTACCGGTAAGTAAAATCTTATTTTTGCGCCAAATTTATGTGCCCCCCCTCTCTTTTTACCCTCTTCTACCGTGATTCTGCAGGGGAGAGCCTGGGGAGCTTCCTCTCAGCGGAGCTGTGGAGAGAAAATGGCGCTGGTGAGTGCTGAGGAAGAAGCCCCGCCCCCTCAGCGGCGGGCTTCTGTCCCGCGTTTCTGTGTAAAAATATGGTGGGGGCCCATGCATATATACAGTGCCCAACTGTATATATGCCCACTTTTGCCAAGAGGTTCTCTAATTGCTGCCCAGGGCACCCCCCCTCCTGCGCCCTGCACCCTACAGTGACCGGAGTATGTGGGTTTAGTGTGGGAGCAATGGCGCACAGCTGCAGTGCTGTGCGCTACCTCATATGAAGACTGGAGTCTTCTGCCGCCGATTTCGAAGTCTTCTTGCTTCTGTCACCGGCTTCTGTCTTCCGGCTCTGCGAGGGGGACGGCGGCGCGGCACCGGGATCGGACGACCAAGGGTGCGATCCTGTGTACGATCCCTCTGGAGCTAATGGTGTTCAGTAGCCTAAGAAGCAGGACCTATCTTCAGTGAGTAGGGCTGCTTCTCTCCCCTCAGTCCCACGTAGCAGAGAGTCTGTTGCCAGCAGATCTCTCTGAAAATAAAAAAACCTAACAAAATACTTTCTTTTTAGCAAGCTTAGGAGAGCTCACTAAGTAGCACCCAGCTCGTCCGGGCACAGATTCAAACTGAGGTCTGGAGGAGGGACATAGAGGGAGGAGCCAGAGCACACCAGTATCCAAATTCTTTCTTAAAGTGCCCTGTCTCCTGTGGAGCCCGTCTATTCCCCATGGTCCTTACGGAGTCCCCAGCATCCACTAGGACGTTAGAGAAAACTTAATTGAAGTATATGGTATTTCATGTCCTTATTGCAGGGTTGCCCAAACTTTGTCCTCAATGTACCCTAAGGGCTGAAACACACGCGCCGGCTTTTGCCGTCCAAAAGCCGGTATTGTAATTAACAGTGTGAGGGGTAGGGTTCTTTCACACTGCACGGCCCCGGCCCGGCTGCTGAGTTGCAGCCAGAAATATCCACTGGAAGGTCCAGCTGCCGGGCTGGGGCCATACCGTCTTTGCAGGCAGTGGACCATGTGTGTGAAGGGGAGCTTTCACACACAACGTTTTTTTTTTCAAGCCGTGTCTAATGCTGCGCATGCGCACAGCATTACACACGGCTCAAAGCCGTTGTGTGTGAAAGACTCTGCCGGATGGCAAAAAGCCGGACAAAGTTTGTCCGGCTTTTTGCCATCCGGGAAAAACCGGAGCGTGTGTTACAGCTCTGTCAGTCCAGGTTTTAAGGATATCTACGCTTGTGCACAGATGGTATAATAAAACTGACTGAGGCACTAATTAAGTCAACTGTGCTTAAGCATAGATATCCTTAAAATCAGGACTGTTAAGGTACCTTGTGGACTGAGTTTGGGTACCATGGTCTGAATTAAACTAATACCCATTTTCCACTGACATGAAAATGTCAGGCTATTGCACGTGAACCCGGGATTTTTGTCAGTGAAAACTGCTCAACCTGGGACCAGTGACCCGGGAATTCAAACCCGCGGGTGAGCAGGGTTTTTCCAAGGAAGGACCCGGGTAAGGCTCAGTGGAAACGATTAACCTGGGTCATCCGACCCGTGACCTGTTTCAAGCATTGGGAAAGTTGCATTTCCGGTGCAAGATGATGTCATCTTCAAACGCCGGCACTGCACTGCACCCTTTTGCAGTTTGAACAGCACCAGTCCAGGAAATACCCCTTTTCCACAGCTGCACCAATCCTGGTATGTCTCGGGTCTGACCCAGTTTGGAACTTCGTTCCAAACCTTGGTTCGGAAAAGGAACTTTAGTGGAAAAGGGGCATAAGATAATAACTGTGGAACTATAGCAAACTGTGGAAAACATATTCTGATAGAAGTGGTGTCCAAAATAGGTTTAGGGCTATGAAACACTGGGCAATTGCAGAGTCCTTTAAAGTTTTTCTTGCCGTTATTAAGTTATCCATTTCTGTGCAATCTAATGGGGGGGGGGGGGGGGGGATCCAATTACATGCAGGACCTACCATGGAAGCACTATTTAATGCAGTATTCTGACCTCAGAAGGGTGCGAAAAGCAGAAATTTGTGTTAAGTGCACCCTTGGGGTTAGTCGTAGGCGGTCATTGAATAGTTTTGGCACTTACTGGATAAAGGAATTTGGTGGCATCAATACCAGAAAAAAAATGAAGTCTCACTAAGACTGCTACTGATATTATACTAGCAACATGGATAGTTGGCAACCCTGGCCCTCATTCCGAGTTGGTCGCTCGCAAGTGGATTTTAGCAGAGTTGCTCACGCTAAGCCGCCGCCTACTGGGAGTGAATCTTAGCATCTTAAAATTGCGAACGATGTATTCGCAATATTGCGATTACACACCTCGTAGCAGTTTCAGAGTAGCTCCAGACTTACTCGCCATCTGCGATCAGTTCAGTGCTTGTCGTTCCTGGTTTGACGTCACAAACACACCCAGCGTTCGCCCAGACACTCCCCCGTTTCTCCGGCCACTCCTGCGTTTTTTCCGGAAACGGTAGCGTTTTTTCCCACACGCCCATAAAACGGCCTGTTTCCGCCCAGTAACACCCATTTCCTGTCAATCACATTACGATCGCCAGACCGATGAAAAAGCCGTGAGTAAAATTCCTAAGTACATAGCAAATTTACTTGGCGCAGTCGCAGTGCGAACATTGCGCATGCGCATTAAGCGGAAAATCGCTGCGATGCGAAGATTTTTACCGAGCGATCAACTCGGAATGAGGGCCCCTATTCGTTGTAGTGCTATGCAAAGATGGTATTCTTAATTTTTCTTTATTATGAAGGTGAGAGATAATACTTTGAGGTTATATTATAGCTTATGTCAGCTATTTTAACATTACTTGTTTGTTGGCTGTTGTGCAGGTCTTATTTTAAATACCTAGAAGTTGAACAAGTTAGATGTTGTCTATACAATAACAGCAAGGCTAATGATCACATGTAAGCATTCCATACTATCCCTTCAAAAACCTGTTACCAAATGTAGTCCATCACCTTCATTCCTGGACAACCTGTAGCTGCACAATTGTGAGAATACAAGCCCCATTGTGCTTTACATTATAGTAAATAGCTGCCAGGGTATGCTGGGACTAATAGTTCCACAGTAACTGGAGAGCCACAGGTTGTGCAGGCTAGACTTAGTTCAGTCATATCCCAAATGCTATGTTTTATGTTTTCAGGATCATGTTGGTGAATCTAAATTCCAATCCAAATTACTGTCCAATATAGTTACATACCTACCAACATAACCCTATCCAGGAGGGACAGAATGCTCTGCTTCTGGACTTCCCTCGTAATTTATGATTACCATCACCTGTGCTGAAAACACCTTTCTTATCCATTAACCTGTTCAAAACAGGTGCTGGCAAACGAGGCTGAAGTTAGCTTCTTATTCGGCCAGCTACTTATTCACTTCTTTTTCGGCTCCAGCTTCTTATTCAGAAATTATTATATAAAAATAAATTAAATAAGGATAGATCACTAAGTTAACATTGCATAAACTTCAAATAGTGTCCCTTACACCAATTTACATGACATTTTGCATTAAACAAAAATGATTTAGGCATGAAAATGGTGGTAAAGCGGCACAGACACCAGATTTCATCATTTTGAATAAGAAGCTGTAGTTCTGCAAGGGTTAAACAGCGTTGGTCAAAAGATTTGATACTTGAAACTCACACAGGGTGGTCACTTACATATCACCCACTTGCAAGTTGCCTTGACCAACAAGCATTTGGGCATGAAAATGGTGGTAAAGCGGGCACAGACACCAGATTTCATCATTTTGAATAAGAAGCTGTAGCTGTGCAAGGGTTAAACAGCGTTGGTCAAAACATTTGACACTTGAAACTCACACAGGGTGGTCACTTACATATCACCCACTTGAAATTTGCCTTGACCAACAAGCATTTGGGCATGAAAATGGTGGTAAAGCGGGCACAGACACCAGATTTCATCATTTTGAATAAGAAGCTGTAGTAGTGCAAGGGTTAAACAGCGCTGGTCAAAAGATTTGACACTTGAAACTCACACAGGGTGTTCACTTACATATCACCCACTTGCAATTTGCCTTGACCAACTAGCATTTGGGCATGAAAATGGTGGTAAAGCGGCACAGACACCAGATTTCATCATTTTGAATAAGAAGCTGTAGTAGTGCAAGGGTTAAACAGCGTTGGTCAAAATATTTGACACTTGAAACTCACACAGGGTGGTCACTTACATATCACCCACTTGCAATTTGCCTTGACCAACAAGCATTTGGGCATGAAAATGGTGGTAAAGCGGGCACAGACACCAGAAATCATAATTTTGAATAAGAAGCTGTAGCTGTGCAAAGGTTAAACAGCGTTGGTCAAAAGATTTGACACTTGAAAGTCACACAGGGTGGTCACTTACATATCACCCACATGCAATTTGCCTTGACCAACAAGCATTTGGGCATGAAAATGGTGGTAAAGCGGGCACAGACACCAGATTTCATCATTTTGAATAAGAAGCTGTAGTTCTGCAAGGGTTAAACAGCGTTGGTCAAAAGATTTGACACTTGAAACTTAGAGGCCCTACACACTGGCCGATTTTATGAAAGATATGAACGATCTCGTTCATAAATGAACGAGAACTCGTTCATATCTTTCAGTGTGGAGACTCCAGCGATGAACGATGCGCGGCCCCGCGCTCGTTCATCGCTGGTCTCCCGTCGGCTGTGCATGCAGGCCAATATGGACGATCTCGTCCATATTTGCCTGCACTTCAATGCAGCCGCGTGACGGGGGGAGTGAAGAAACTTCACTCCCCCCGTCACTGCCCCCCCGCAGCCGGGTCGCTCGTCGGTCGTTTTGTCCGTCGGGCACCTCGGCGGCGCATCGTCAAATGAGTAGGGCCCCTTACACAGGGTGGTCACTTACATATCACCCACTTGCATTTTGCCTTGACCAACAAGCATTTGGGCATGAAAATGGTGGTAAAGCGGGCACAGACACCAGATTTCATCATTTTGAATAAGAAGCTGTAGCTGTGCAAGGGTTAAACAGCGTTGGTCAAAACATTTGACACTTGAAACTCACACAGGGTGGTCACTTACATATCACCCACTTGCAATTTGCCTTGACCAACAAGCATTTGGGCATGAAAATGGTGGTAAAGCGGGCACAGACACCAGATTTCATCATTTTGAATAAGAAGCTGTAGCTGTGCAAGGGTTAAACAGCGTTAGTCAAAACATTTGACACTTGAAACACACACAGGGTGTTCACTTACATATCACCCACTTGCAATTTGCCTTGACCAACAAGCATTTGGGCATGAAAAATAAGATTTTACTTACCGATAAATCTATTTCTCGTAGTCCGTAGTGGATGCTGGGGACTCCGTCAGGACCATGGGGATTAGCGGCTCCGCAGGAGACAGGGCACAAAAGTAAAAGCTTTAGGATCAGGTGGTGTGCACTGGCTTCTCCCCCTATGACCCTCCTCCAAGCCTCAGTTAGGATACTGTGCCCGGACGAGCGTACACAATAAGGAAGGATTTTGAATCCCGGGTAAGACTCATACCAGCCACACCAATCACACTGTACAACCTGTGATCTGAATCCAGTTAACAGCATGATAACAGCGGAGCATCTGAAAAGATGGCTCACAACAATAATAACCCGATTTTTGTAACAATAACTATGTACAAGTATTGCAGACAATCCGCACTTGGGATGGGCGCCCAGCATCCACTACGGACTACGAGAAATAGATTTATCGGTAAGTAAAATCTTATTTTCTCTGACATCCTAAGTGGATGCTGGGGACTCCGTCAGGACCATGGGGATTATACCAAAGCTCCCAAACGGGCGGGAGAGTGCGGATGACTCTGCAGCACCGAATGAGAGAACTCCAGGTCCTCCTCAGTCAGGGTGTGCCCCTGACCAAGTATCAGCTCGGCAAAGTTGTAAAGCCGAGACCCCTCGGGCAGCCGCCCAAGATGAGCCCACCTTCCTTGTGGAATGGGCATTTACATATTTTGGCTGTGGCAGGCCTGCCACAAAATGTGCAAGCTGAATTGTACTACACATCCAACTAGCAATCGTCTGCTTAGAAGCAAGAGCACCCAGTTTGTTGGGTGCATACAGGATAACAGCAAGTCAGTTTTCCTGACTCCAGCCGTCCTGGAAACTATATTTTCAGGGCCCTGACAACATCTAGCAACTTGGAGTCCTCCAAGTCCCTAGTAGCCGCAGGTACCACAATAAGCTGGTTCGGGTGAAACACTGACACCACCTTAGGGAGAAACTGGGGATGAGTCCGCAGCTCTGCCCTGTCCGAATGGACAATCAGATATGGGCTTTTTTGAGACAAACGCCGCCAATTCTGACACTCGCCTGGCCGAGGCCAGGGCCAACAGCATGGTCACTTTCCCTGTGAGATATTTCAAATCCACAGATTTGAGCGGTTTAAACCAATGTGATTTTAGGAATCCCAGAACTACGTTGAGATCCCACAGTGCCACTGGAGGCACAAAAGGGGGTTGTATATGCAGTACTCCCTTGACAAACTTCTGGACTTCAGGAACTGAAGCCAATTCTTTCTGGAAGAAAATCGACAGGGCCGAAATTTGAACCTTAATGGACCCCAATTTGAGGCCCATAGACACTCCTGTTTGCAGGAAATGCAGGAACGACCGAGTTGAAATTTCTTCATGGGGCCTTCCTGGCCTCACACCACGCAACATATTTTCGCCACATGTGGTGATAATGTTGTGCGGTCACCTCCTTCCTGGCTTTGCCCAGGGTAGGAATGACCTCTTCCGGAATGCCTTTTTCCCTTAGGATCCGGCGTTCAACCGCCATGCCGTCAAACGCAGCCGCGGTAAGTCTTGGAGCAGACATGGTACTTGCTGAAGCAAGTCCCTTCTTAGCGGCAGAGGCCATGAGTCCTCTGTGAGCATCTCTTGAAGTTCCGGGTACCAAGTCCTTCTTGGCCAATCCGGAGCCACGAGTATAGTTCTTACTCCTCTACGTCTTATAATTCTCAATACCTTGGGTATGAGAAGCAGAGGAGGGAAGACATACACCGACTGGTACACCCACGGTGTTACCAGAACATTCACAGCTATTGCCTGAGGGTCTTTTGACCTGGCGCAATACTTGTCCAGTTTTTTGTTCAGGCGGGACGCCATCATGTCCACCTTTGGTCTTTTCCAACGGTTCACAATCATGTGGACGACTTCCCGATGAAGTCCCCACTCTCCCGGGTGGAGGTTGTGCCTGCTGAGGAAGTCTGCTTCCCAGTTGTCCACTCCCGGAATGAACACTGCTGACAGTGCTATCACATGATTTTCCGCCCAGCGAAAAATCCTTGCAGTTTCTGCCATTGCTCTCCTGCTTCTTGTGCCGCCCTGTCTGTTTACGTGGGCGACTGCCGTGATGTTGTCCCACTGGATCAATACCGGCTGACCTTGAAGCAGAGGTCTTGCTAAGCTTAGAGCATTGTAAATTGCCCTTAGCTCCAGTATATTTATGTGGAGAAAAATCTCCAGACTTGATCACACTCCCTGGAAATTTTTTCCCTGTGTGACTGCTCCCCAGCCTCTCAGGCTGGCCTCCGTGGTCACCAGCATCCAATCCTGAATGCCGAATCTGCGGCCCTCTAGAAGATGAGCACTCTGTAACCACCACAGGAGAGACACCCTTGTCCTTGGAGATAGGGTTATCCGCTGATGCATCTGAAAATGCGATCCGGACCATTTGTCCAGCAGATCCCACTGAAAAGTTCTTGCGTGGAATCTGCCGAATGGAATCGCTTCGTAATAAGCCACCATTTTTCCCAGGACTCTTGTGCAATGATGCACTGACACTTTTCCTGGTTTTAGGAGGTTCCTGACTAGCTCGGATAACTCCCTGGCTTTCTCCTCCGGGAGAAACACCTTTTTCTGGACTGTGTCCAGAACCATCCCTAGGAACAGCAGACGTGTCGTCGGAAACGGCTGCGATTTTGGATATTTAGAATCCACCCGTGCTGTCGTAGAACTACTTGAGATAGTGCTACTCCGACTTCCAACTGTTCTCTGGACCTTGCCCTTATCAGGAGATCGTCCAAGTAAGGGATAATTAAGACGCCTTTTCTTTGAAGAAGAATCATCATTTCGGCCATTACTTTGGTAAAGACCCGGGGTGCCGTGGACAATCCAAACGGCAGCGTCTGAAACTGATAGTGACAGTTCCGTACCACGAACCTGAGGTACCCTTGGTGAGAAGGGCAATTTGGGACATGGAGGTAAGCATCCTTGATGTCCAGGGACACCATATAGTCCCCTTCTTCCTGGTTCGCTATCACTGCTCTGAGTGACTCCATCTTGATTTGAACCTTTGTATGTAAGTGTTCAAAGATTTCCCATTTAGAATAGGTCTCACCGAGCCGTCTGGCTTCAGTACCACAATATAGTGTGGAATAATACCCCTATCCTTGTTGTAGGAGGGGTACTTTGAGTATCACCTGCTGGGAATACAGCTTGTGAATTGTTTCCAATACTGCCTCCCTGTCGGAGGAAGACGTTGGTAAAGCAGACATCAGGAGCCTGCGAGGGGGAGACGTCTCGAATCTCCAGTCTGTACCCCTGGGATACTACTTGTAGGATCCAGGGGTCCACTTGCGAGTGAGCCCACTACGCGCTGAAACTCTTGAGACGACCCCCCACCGCACTTGAGTCCGCTTGTACGGCCCCAGCGTCATGCTGAGGACTTGGCAGAAGCTGTGGAGGGCTTCTGTTCCTGGGAATGGGCTGCCTGCTGCAGTCTTCTTCCCTTTCCTCTATCCCTGGGCAGATATGACTGGCCTTTTGCCCGCTTGCCCTTATGGGGACGATAGGACTGAGGCTGAAAAGACGGTGTCTTTTTCTGCTGAGATGTGATTTGGGGTAAAAAAGGTGGATTTTCCAGCTGTTGCCGAGGCCACCAGGTCCGATGGACCGACCCCAAATAACTCCTCCCCTTTATACAGCAATACTTCCATGTGCCGTTTGGAATCTGCATCACCTGACCACTGTCGTGTCCATAAACATCTTCTGGCAGAAATGGACATCGCACTTACTCTTGATGCCAGAGTGCAAATATCCCTCTGTGCATCTCGCATATATAGAAATGCATCCTTTAAATGCTCTATAGTCAATAAAATACTGTCCCTGTCAAGGGTATCAATATTTTCAGTCAGGGAATCCGACCAAGCCACCCCAGCGCTGCACATCCAGGCTGAGGCGATCGCTGGTCGCAGTATAACACCAGTATGTGTGTATATACCTTTTTAGGATATTTTCCAGCCTCTCAGCTGGCTCCTTGAGGGCGGCCCTATCTGGAGACGGTACCGCCACTTGTTTTGATAAGCGTGTGAGCGCCTTATCCACCCTAAAGGGTGTTTCCCAACGCGCCCTAACTTCTGGCGGGAAAGGGTATACCGCCAATAATTTTCTATCGGGGGAAACCCACGCATCATCACACACTTCATTTAATTTATCTGATTCAGTAAAAACTACAGGTAGTTTTTTCACACCCCACATAATACCCTTCTTGTGGTATTTGTAGTATCAGAAATATGTAACACCTCCTTCATTGCCCTTAACATGTAACGTGTGGCCCTAAAGGAAAATACGTTTGTTTCTTCACCGTCGACACTGGAGTCAGTGTCCGTGTCTGTGTCGACCGACTGAGGTAACTGAGCGTTTTACAGCCCCTGACGGTGTTTGAGACGCCTGGACAGGTACTAATTTGTTTGCCGGCCGTCTCATGTCGTCAACCGACCTTGCAGCGTGTTGACATTATCACGTAATTCCTTAAATAAGCCATCCATTCCGGTGTCGACTCCCTAGAGAGTGACATCACCATTTCAGGCAATTGCTCCGCCTCCTCACCAACATCGTCCTCATAAATGTCGACACACACGTACCGACACACAGCACACACACAGGGAATGCTCTGATAGAGGACAGGACCCCACTAGCCCTTTGGGGAGACAGAGGGAGAGTTTGCCAGCACACACCAAAAACGCTATAATTATACAGGGACAACCTTTATATAAGTGTTTTTCCCTTATAGCATTTTAATATATATATATACATATCGCCAAATAAGTGCCCCCCCTCTCTGTTTTAACCCTGTTTCTGTAGTGCAGTGCATGGGAGAGCCTGGGAGCCTTCCCACCAGCATTTCTGTGAGGGAAAATGGCGCTGTGTGCTGAGGAGAATAGGCCCCGCCCCCTTTTCGGCGGGCTTCTTCTCCCGTTTTTCTGAGACCTGGCAGGGGTTAAATACATCCATATAGCCCCCAGGGGCTATATGTGATGTATTTTTAGCCAGAATAAGGTACTATCATTGCTGCCCAGGGCGCCCCCCCCCAGCGCCCTGCACCCTCAGTGACCGCTGCTATGAAGTGTGCTGACAACAATGGCGCACAGCTGCAGTGCTGTGCGCTACCTTATGAAGACTGAAGAGTCTTCTGCCGCCGTTTCTGGACCTTCACTTTTCGGCATCTGCAAGGGGGGTCGGCGGCGCGGCTCCGGGACGAACCCCAGGGTGAGACCTGTGTTCCGACTCCCTCTGGAGCTAATGGTGTCCAGTAGCCTAAGAAGCCAATCCATCCTGCACGCAGGTGAGTTCACTTCTCTCCCCTAAGTCCCTCGTAGCAGTGAGCCTGTTGCCAGCAGGACTCACTGAAAATAAAAAACCTAACAAACTTTTACTCTAAGCAGCTCTTTAGGAGAGCCACCAAGATTGCACCCTTCTCGGCCGGGCACAAAAATCTAACTGAGGCTTGGAGGAGGGTCATAGGGGGAGGAGCCAGTGCACACCACCTGATCCTAAAGCTTTTACTTTTGTGCCCTGTCTCCTGCGGAGCCGCTAATCTCCATGGTCCTGACGGAGTCCCCAGCATCCACTTAGGACGTCAGAGAAATGGTGGTAAAGCGGGCACAGACACCAGATTTCATCATTTTGAATAAGAAGCTGTAGTAGTGCAAGGGTTAAACAGCGTTGGTCAAAAGATTTGACACTTGAAACTCACACAGAGTGGTCACTTACATATCACCCACTTGCAATATGCCTTGACCAACAAGCATTTGGGCATGAAAATGGTGGTAAAGCGGGCACAGACACCAGAAATCATAATTTTGAATAAGAAGCTGTAGCTGTGCAAAGGTTAAACAACGTTGGTCAAAAGATTTGACACTTGAAAGTCACACAGGGTGGTCACTTACATATCACCCACTTGCAATTTGCCTTGACCAAAAAGCATTTGGGCATGAAAATGGTGGTAAAGCGGGCACAGACACCAGATTTCATCATTTTGAATAAGAAGCTGTACTAGTGCAAGGGTTACACAGCGTTGGTCAACAGATTTGACACTTGAACCTCACACAGGGTGGTCACTTACATATCACCCACTTGCAATTTGCCTTGACCAACAAGAATTTGGGCATGAAAATGGTGGTAAAGCGGGCACAGACACCAGATTTCATCATTTTGAATAAGAAGCTGTAGCTGTGCAAGGGTTAAACAGCGTTGGTCAAAACATTTGACACTTGAAACTCACACAGGGTGGTCACTTACATATCACCCACTTGCAGTTTGTCTTGACCAACAAGCATTTGGGCATGAAAATGGTGGTAAAGCGGGCACAGACACCAGAAATCATCATTTTGAATAAGAAGCTTTAGCTGTGCAAGGGTTAAACAGCGTTGGTCAACAGATTTGACACTTGAAACTCACACAGGGTGGTCACTTACATATCACCCACTTGCAAGTTGCATTGATCAACAAGCATATGGGCATGAAAATGGTGGTAAAGCGGGCACAGACACCAGATTTCATCATTTTGAATAAGAAGCTGTAGCTGTGCAAAGGTTAAACAGCGTTGGTCATCAGATTTGACACTTGAAACTCACACAGTGTAGTCACTTACATATCACCCACTTGCAATTTGCCTTGACAAACAAGCATTTGGGCATGAAAATGGTGGTAAAGCGGGCACAGACACCAGATTTCATCATTTTGAATAAGAAGCTGTAGTTGTGCAAGGGTTAAACAGCGTTGGTCAAAAGATTTGACACTTGAAACTCACACAGGGTGGTCACTTACATATCACCCACTTGCAATTTGCCTTGACCAACAAGCATTTGGGCATGAAAATGGTGGTAAAGCGGGCACAGATACCAGATTTCATCATTTTGAATAAGAAGCTGTAGTTCTGCATAGTGATGAGCGGGTTCGGTTCCTCGGAATCCGAAGCCCCCCGAACTTCACCCATTTTACACGGTTCCGAGGCAAACTCGGATCCTCCCGCCTTGCTCGGTTAACCCGAGCGCGTCCGAACGTCATCATCCCGCTGTCGGATTCTCGCGAGATTCGTATTCTATATAAGGAGCCGCGCGTCGCCGCCATTTTCACTCGTGCATTGGAGATGATAGGGAGAGGACGTGGCTGGCGTTCTCTCAGTTTGTTCAGTGTGATGCAAATATCTGTGCTCAGTGAGCTGCAAATATCTGTGCTCAGTGAGCTGCAAATATCTGTGCTCAGTGTGCTGCAAATATCTACGTTCTCTGCCTGAAAAACGCTCCATATCTGTGCTCAGTGTGCTGCAAATATCTGTGCTCAGTGTGCTTTATTGTGGGGACTGGGGACCACCAGTATTATATAGGCGGAGGACAGTGCAGAGTTTTGCTGACCAGTGACCACCAGTATTATACGTTCTCTGCCTGAAAAACGCTCCATATCTGTGCTCAGTGTGCTGCAAATATCTGTGCTCAGTGTGCTTTATTGTGGGGACTGGGGACCACCAGTATTATATAGGAGGAGGACAGTGCAGAGTTTTGCTGACCAGTGACCACCAGTATTATACGTTCTCTGCCTGAAAAACGCTCCATATCTGTGCTGCATTGTAGTATATAGGAGTACAGTGCATAATTTTGCTGACCACCAGTATATAATAGCAGTACGGTACAGTAGGCCACTGCTCTACCTACCTCTGTGTCGTCAAGTATACTATCTATCCATACCTGTGGTGCATTTAAGTTTTTGTGCGCAGTATATATATAGTAGTAGGACGGTGCATCATTTTGCTGACCACCAGTATATAATATATAGCAGTACGGTACAGTAGGCCACTGCTCTACCTACCTCTGTGTCGTCAAGTATACTATCCATCCATACCTGTGGTGCATTTAAGTTTTTGTGTGCAGTATATATATAGTAGTAGGACAGTGCATAATTTTGCTGACTACCAGTATATAATATATAGCAGTACGGTACAGTAGGCCACTGCTCTACCTACCTCTGTGTCGTCAAGTATACTAGCCATCCATACCTGTGGTGCATTTAAGTTTTTGTGCGCAGTATATATATAGTAGTAGGACAGTGCATCATTTTGCTGACCATCAGTATATAATATATAGCAGTACGGTACAGTAGGCCACTGCTCTACCTACCTCTGTGTCGTCAAGTATACTATCCATCCATACCTGTGGTGCATTTAAGTTTTTGTGCGCAGTATATATATAGTAGTAGGACAGTGCATCATTTTGCTGACCACCAGTATATAATATATAGCAGTACGGTACAGTAGGCCACTGCTCTACCTACCTCTGTGTCGTCAAGTATACTAGCCATCCATACCTGTGGTGCATTTAAGTTTTTGTGCGCAGTATATATAGTAGTAGGCCATTGCTATTGATATATTACTGGCATATAATTCCACACATTAAAAAATGGAGTACAAAAATGTGTAGGGTAAAATAGGGAAAGATCAAGATCCACTTCCACCTCGAGCTGAAGCTGCTGCCACTAGTCATGGCCAAGACGATGAAATGCCATCAACGTCGTCTGCCAAGGCCGACGACCAATGTCATAGTAGAGAGCATGTAAAATCCAAAAAAATCTAGTTCAGTAAAATGACCCAAAAATCTAAATCAAAATCGTCTAAGGAGAAGCGTAAACTTGCCAATATGCCATTTACGACACGGAGTGGCAAGGAACGGCTGAGGGCCTGGCCTATGTTCATGGCTAGTGGTTCAGCTTCACATGAGGATGGAAGCACTCATCCTCTCGCTAGAAAACTGCAGTGCCACTCCTATATGGGCCAGGTGTTTGTGTCGGCCACTTGGGTCGCTTAGCTTAGCCATCCAGCGACCTTGGTGCACCTCTTTTTTTCTTTACATCATGTGCTGTTTGGGGACAATTTTTTTAATCTGCCATCCTGTCTGACACTGCAGTGCCACTCCTAGATGGGCCAGGTGTTTGTGTCGGCCACTTGGGTCGCTTAGCTTAGCCATCCAGCGACCTTGGTGCACCTCTTTTTTTCTTTGCATCATGTGCTGTTTGGGGACAATTTTTTTAATCTGCCATCCTGTCTGACACTGCAGTGCCACTCCTAGATGGGCCAGGTGTTTGTGTCGGCCACTTGGGTCGCTTAGCTTAATCACACAGCTACCTCATTGCGCCTCTTTTTTACCTTGCATCATGTGCTGTTTGGGGACAATTTTTATAATCTGCCATCCTGTCTGACACTGCAGTGCCACTCCTAGATGGGCCAGGTGTTTGTGTCGGCCACTTGGGTCGCTTAGCTTAGCCATCCAGCGACCTTGGTGCACCTCTTTTTTTCTTTGCATCATGTGCTGTTTTGGGACTATTTTTTTAAGTGCCATCCTGTCTGACACTGCAGTGCCACTCCTAGATGGGCCAGGTGTTTGTGTCGGCCACTTGGGTCGCTTAGCTTAGTCATTCAGCGACCTTGGTGCAAATTTTAGGACTAAAAATAATATTGTGAGGTGTGAGGTGTTCAGAATAGACTGGAAATGAGTGGAAATTATGGTTACAGAGGTTAATAATACTATGGGATCAAAATTACCCCCAAATTCTATGATTAAGCTGTTTTTGAGGGGGTTTTTTGTAAAAAAACAGCCAGATCCAAAACACACCCGAATCCGACAAGAATTTTTCAGGGAGGTTTTGCCAAAACGCGTCCGAATCCAAAACACGGCCGCGGAACCGAATCCAAAACCAAAACACAAAACCCGAAAAATGTCCGGTGCACATCACTATGCACAACTACAGCTTCTTATTCAAAATTATGAAATCTGGTGTCTGTGCCCGCTTTACCACCATTTTCATGCCCAAATGCTTGTTGGTAAAGGCAAATTGCATGTGGGTGATATGTAAGTGACCACCCAGTGTGATTTTCAAGTGTCAAATCTTTTGACCAACGCTGTTTAACCCTTGCACAACTACAGCTTCTTATTCAAAATGATGAAATCTGGTGTCTGTGCCCGCTTTACCACCATTTTCATGCCCAAATGCTTGTTGGTCAAGGCAAACTGCAAGTGGGTGATATGTAAGTGACCACCCTGTGTGAGTTTCAAGTGTCAAATCTTTTGACCAACGCTGTTTAACCCTTGCACAGCTACAGCTTCTTATTCAAAATGATGAAATCTGGTGTCTGTGCCCGCTTTACCACCATTTTCATGCCCAAATGCTTGTTGGTCAAGGCAAATTGCAAGTGGGTGATATGTAAGTGACCACCCTGTGTGAGTTTCAAGTGTCAAATCTTTTGACCAACGCTGTTTAACCCTTGCACAGCTACAGCTTTTTATTCAAAATGATGAAATCTGGTGTCTGTGCCCGCTTTACCACCATTTTCATGCCCAAATGCTTGTTGGTCAAGGCAAATTGCAAGTGGGTGATATGTAAGTGACCACCCTGTGTGAGGTTCAAGTGTCAAATCTTTTGACCAACGCTGTTTAGCCCTTGCACTACTACAGCTTCTTATTCAAAATGATGAAATCTGGTGTCTGTGCCCGCTTTACCACCATTTTCATGCCCAAATGTTTGTTGGTCAAGGCAAATTGCAAGTGGGTGATATGTGAGTGACCACCCTGTGTGAGTTTCAAGTGTCAAATGTTTTGACCAACACTGTTTAACCCTTGCACAGCTACAGCTTCTTATTCAAAATGATGAAATCTGGTGTCTGTGCCCGCTTTACCACCATTTTCATGCCCATATGCTTATTGGTCAAGGCAAATTGCAAGTGGGTGATATGTAAGTGACCACCCTGTGTGAGTTTCAAGTGTCAAATCTGTTGACCAACGCTGTTTAACCCTTGCACAACTACAGCTTCTTATTCAAAATGATGAAATCTGGTGTCTGTGCCCGCTTTACCACCATTTTCATGCCCATATGCTTGTTGGTCAAGGCAAATTGCAAGTGGGTGATATGTAAGTGACCACCCTGTGTGACTTTCAAGTGTCAAATCTTTTGACCAACGCTGTTTAACCTTTGCACAGCTACAGCTTCTTATTCAAAATTATGATTTCTGGTGTCTGTGCCCGCTTTACCACCATTTTCATGCCCAAATGCTTGTTGGTCAAGGCAAATTGCAAGTGGGTGATATGTAAGTGACCACCCTGTGTGAGGTTCAAGTGTCAAATCTTTTGACCAACGCTGTTTAGCCCTTGCACTACTACAGCTTCTTATTCAAAATGATGAAATCTGGTGTCTGTGCCCGCTTTACCACCATTTTCATGCCCAAATGCTTGTTGGTCAAGGCAAATTGCAAGTGGGTGATATGTGAGTGACCACCCTGTGTGAGTTTCAAGTGTCAAATGTTTTGACCAACACTGTTTAACCCTTGCACAGCTACAGCTTCTTATTCAAAATTATGAAATCTGGTGTCTGTGCCCGCTTTACCACCATTTTCATGCCCATATGCTTGTTGGTCAAGGCAAATTGCAAGTGGGTGATATGTAAGTGACCACCCTGTGTGAGTTTCAAGTGTCAAATCTTTTGACCAACGCTGTTTAACCCTTGCACAACTACAGCTTCTTATTCAAAATGATGAAATCTGGTGTCTGTGCCCGCTTTACCACCATTTTCATGCCCAAATGCTTGTTGGTCAAGGCAAATTGCAAGTGGGTGATATGTAAGTGACCACCCTGTGTGAGTTTCAAGTGTCAAATCTTTTGACCAACGCTGTTTAACCCTTGCACAACTACAGCTTCTTATTCAAAATGATGAAATCTGGTGTCTGTGCCCGCTTTACCACCATTTTCATGCCCAAATGCTTGTTGGTCAAGGCAAATTGCAAGTGGGTGATATGTAAGTGACCACCCTGTGTGAGTTTCAAGTGTCAAATCTTTTGACCAACGCTGTTTAACCTTTGCACAGCTACAGTTATTCAAAATGATGAAATCTGGTGTCTGTGCCCGCCTTACCACCATTTTCATGCCCAAATGCTTGTCGGTCAAGGCAAATTGCAAGTGGTTGATATGTAAGTGACCACCCTGTGTGAGTTTCAAGTGTCAAATCTGTTGACCAACGCTGTTTAACCTTTGCACAGCTACAGCTTCTTATTCAAAATGATGAAATCTGGTGTCTGTGCCCGCTTTACCACCATTTTCATGCCCAAATGCTTGTTGGTCAAGGCAAATTGCAAGTGGGTGATATGTAAGTGACCACCCTGTTTGAGTTTCAAGTGTCAAATCTTTTGACCAACGCTGTTTAACCCTTGCACATCTACAGCTTCTTATTCAAAAATAAGAATTTACTTACCGATAATTCTATTTCTCGGAGTCCGTAGTGGATGCTGGGGTTCCTGAAAGGACCATGGGGAATAGCGGCTCCGCAGGAGACAGGGCACAAAAGTAAAGCTTTTACAGGTCAGGTGGTGTGTACTGGCTCCTCCCCCTATGACCCTCCTCCAGACTCCAGTTAGGTACTGTGCCCGGACGAGCGTACACAATAAGGGAGGATTTAGAATCCCGGGTAAGACTCATACCAGCCACACCAATCACACCGTACAACTTGTGATCTAAACCCAGTTAACAGTATGATAACAGAGGAGCCTCTGAAAGATGGCTTCCTAAACAATAACCCGAATTAGTTAACAATAACTATGTACAAGTATTGCAGATAATCCGCACTTGGGATGGGCGCCCAGCATCCACTACGGACTCCGAGAAATAGAATTATCGGTAAGTAAATTCTTATTTTCTCTATCGTCCTAAGTGGATGCTGGGGTTCCTGAAAGGACCATGGGGATTATACCAAAGCTCCCAAACGGGCGGGAGAGTGCGGATGACTCTGCAGCACCGAATGAGAGAACTCCAGGTCCTCCTTTGCCAGGGTATCAAATTTGTAAAAATTTACAAACGTGTTCTCCCCTGACCACGTAGCTGCTCGGCAGAGTTGTAATGCCGAGACCCCTCGGGCAGCCGCCCAAGATGAGCCCACCTTCCTTGCGGAATGGGCCTTAACAGATTTAGGCTGTGGCAGGCCTGCCACAGAATGTACAAGTTGAATTTTGTTACAAATCCAACGAGCAATCGACTGCTTAGAAGCAGGTGCACCCAACTTGTTGGGTGCATACAGTATAAACAGCGAGTCAGATTTTCTGACTCCAGCCGTCCTTTAAATGTATATTTTTAAGGCTCTGACAACGTCCAACAACTTGGAGTCCTTCAAGTCGTCTGTAGCCGCAGGCACTACAATAGGCTGGTTCAGGTGAAACGCTGATACCACCTTAGGGAGAAAATGCGGACGCGTCCGCAGCTCTGCCCTATGTCGAATGGAAAATTAAATAAGGGCTTTTATAAAACAAAGCCGCCAGTTCAGATACTCTCCCGGCCGAAGCCAGGGCCAGTAACATAGTCACTTTCCATGTGAGATATTTCAAATCCACCTTCTTTAGTGGTTCAAACCAATTTGATTTGAGGAAATCTAAAACTACATTTAGATCCCACGGTGCCACCTTAGGCACCACAGGAGGCTGTATATGCAGTACTCCTTTGATAAAAATCTGGACCTCAGGGACTGAGGCCAATTCTTTTTGGAAGAATATTGATAGGGCCGAAATTTGAACCTTAATAGATCCCAATTTGAGACCCATAGACAATCCTGATTGCAGGAAATGTAGGAAAACGACCCAGTTGAAATTCCTCCATCGGAGCACTCCGCTGCTCGCACCACGCAACATATTTTCGCCAAATACGGCGATAATGCTTCGCGGTGACTTCCTTCCTTGCCTTTATCAAGGTAGGAATGACTTCTTCTGGAATGCCTTTTCCTTTTAGGATCTGGCATTCAAACGCCATGCCGTCAAACGCAGCCGCGGTAAGTCTTGAAAAAGACAAGTACCCTGCTGAAGCAGGTCCCTTCTCAGAAGTAGAGGCCACGGATCGTCCGTGACCATCTCTTGAAGTTCCGGGTACCAAGTCCTTCTTGGCCAATCCGGAGCCACTAGTCTTACTCCACTTTGCCGTATAATCCTCAATACCTTTGGTATGAGAGGCAGAGGAGGAAACACATATACCGACTGGTACACCCAAGGTGTTACCAGCGCGTCCACAGCTATTGCCTGCGGATCTCTTGACCTGGCGCAATACCTGTCCAGTGTTTTGTTGAGGCGAGACGCCATCATGTCCACCATTGGTTTTACCCAACGGTTTAATAGCATGTGGAAAACTTCTGGATGAAGTCTCCACTCTCCCGGGTGAAGGTCGTGTCTGCTGAGGAAGTCTGCTTCCCAGTTGTCCACGCCCGGGATGAATACTGCTGACAGTGCTATCACGTGATTCTCCGCCCAGCGAAGGATCCTGGCAGCTTCTGCCATTGCCCTCCTGCTTCTTGTGCCGCCCTGTCTGTTTACATGGGCGACTGCCGTGATGTTGTCCGACTGGATCAACACCGGTCTTCCTTGAAGCAGAGGTTCCGCCTGGCTTAGAGCATTGTAGATTGCTCTTAGTTCCAGAATGCTTATGTGAAGAGACTTTTTCAGGCTCGACCACACTCCCTGGAAATTTCTTCCCTGTGTGACTGCTCCCCAGCCTCTCAGGCTGGCATCCGTGGTCACCAGGATCCAATCCTGCATGCCGAATCTGCGGCCCTCCAATAGATGAGCCTCCTGCAACCACCACAGAAGGGATACCCTTGTCCTCGGCGACAGGGTTATCCGCAGGTGCATCTGAAGATGCGACCCTGACCATTTGTCCAACAGATCCCTTTGCATGGAATCTGCCGAAAGGGATTGCTTCGTAAGAAGCTACCATTTTTTCCCAGGACTCTTGTGCATTGATGTACAGACACCTTTCCTGGTTTTAGGAGGTTCCTGACCAGGTCAGATAACTCCTTGGCTTTTTCTTCGGGAAGAAAAACCTTTTCTGAACTGTGTCCAGAATCATCCCCAGGAACAGCAGACGAGTTGTCGGCATTAATTGGGATTTTGGAATATTCAGAATCCATCCGTGCTGCTTTAGCACCTCTTGAGATAGTGCTAAACCCATCTCTAGCTGTTCTCTGGACCTTGCCCTTATTAGGAGATCGTCCAAGTATGGGATAATTAATACGCCTTTTCTTCGAAGAAGAAATATTATCTCGGCCATTACCTTTGTAAAGACCCGAGGTGCCGTGGACAAACCAAACGGCAGCGTCTGAAACTGATAGTGACAGTTTTGTACAACGAACCTGAGGTACCCCTGGTGTGAGGGGTAATTGGAACGTGGAGATACGCATCCTTGATGTCCAAGGATACCATAAAGTCCCCTTCTTCCAGGTTCGCTATCACTGCTCTGAGTGACTCCATCTTGAACTTGAACTTCTTTATGTACAGGTTCAAGGACTTCAGATTTAGAATAGGCCTTACCGAGCCATCCGGCTTCGGTACCACAAAAAGAGTGGAATAATACCCCTTCCCTTGTTGTAGAAGAGGTACCTTGACTATCACCTGCTGAGAATACAGCTTGTGAATGGCTTCCAAAACCGTCTCCCTTTCTGAGGGGGACGTTGGTAAAGCAGACTTCAGGAAACGGCGAGGTGGCTCTGTCTCTAATTTCAACCTGTACCCCTGAGAAATTATCTGCAGGATCCAGGGATTTACCTGCGAGTGAGCCCACTGCGCGCTGTAATTCTTGAGACGACCGCCTACCGCCCCCGAGTCCGCTTGCGAAGCCCCAGCGTCATGCTGAGGCTTTTGTAGAAGCCGGGGAGGGCTTCTGTTCCTGGGAAGGAGCTGCCTGTTGCTGTCTCTTCCCTCGTCCTCTGCCTCGTGGCAGATATGAATAGCCCTTTGCTCTCTTATTTTTAAAGGAACGAAAAAGCTGCGGTTGAAAGGTCGGTGCCTTTTTCTGTTGGGGAGTGACTTGAGGTAGAAAGGTGGATTTCCCGGCCGTAGCCGTGGCCACCAAATCCGATAGACCGACCCCCAAATAACTCCTCTACGCATCGCCTGTCCACTGTCGTGTCCATAAAGCTCTTCTGGCCGAAATGGACATAGCACTTACCCGTGATGCCAGTGTGCAGATATCTCTCTGTGCATCACGCATATAAAGAAATGCATCCTTTATTTGTTCTAACGACAGTAAAATATTGTCCCTGTCCAGGGTATCAATATTTTCGATCAGGGACTCTGACCAAACTACCCCAGCACTGCACATCCAGGCAGTCGCAATAGCTGGTCGTAGTATAACACCTGCATGTGTGTATATACCTTTTTGGATATTTTCCATCCTCCTATCTGATGGATCTTTAAGTGCGGCCGTCTCAGGAGAGGGTAACGCCACTTGTTTTGATAAGCGTGTTAGCGCTTTGTCCACCCTAGGAGGTGTTTCCCAGCGCTCCCTAACCTCTGGCGGGAAAGGGTATAAAGCCAATAACTTCTTTGAAATTAGCAGTTTTTTATCGGGGCACCCCACGCTTCATCACACACGTCATTTAATTCTTCTGATTCGGTAAAAACTACTGGTAGTTTTTTTACACCCCACATAATACCCTGTTTAGTGGTACCTGTAGTATCAGCTAAATGTAACATCTCCTTTATTGCCAAAATCATATAACGTGTGGCCCTACTGGAAAATACGGTTGATTCGTCACCTTCACTACCGGAATCAGTGCCTGTGTCTGGGTCTGTGTCGACCGACTGAGGCAAGGGGCGTTTTACAGCCCCTGACGGTGTTTGAGGCGCCTGGACAGGCCCTAAGTGAGTGTCCGGCCGCCTCATGTCGGCAAACGACTGCTTAAGCGAGTTGACGCTATCCCGTAATTCCACAAATAAAGGCATCCATTCTGGTGTCGACCCCCTAGAAGGTGACATCCTCATATTTGGCAATTGCTCCGCCTCCACACCAATAACGTCCTCATACATGTCGACACACACGTACCGACACACAGCAGACACACAGGGAATGCTCTATACGAAGACAGGACCCACTAGCCCTTTGGGGAGACAGAGGGAGAGTCTGCCAGCACACACCAAAAAGCGCTATATATGACAGGGATAGCCTTATGATTAAGTGCTCCCTTATAGCTGCTTTTATATTAATATATTTGCCATTTATTTTGCCCCCCCTCTCTGTTATACCCTGTTTCTGTAGTGCAGTGCAGGGGAGAGACCTGGGAGCCTTCCTGACCAGCGGAGCTGTGACAGAAAATGGCGCCGTGTGCTGAGGAGATAGGCCCCGCCCCTTTTCCGGCGGGCTCGTCTCCCGCTATTTAGTACATTTAGGCAGGGGTAAATATCTCCATATAGCCTCTGGGGCTATATATGAGGTATTTTTAGCCTTTTTAAAGGTTTTCATTTGCCTCCCAGGGCGCCCCCCCCCCAGCGCCCTGCACCCTCAGTGACTGCCGTGTGAAGTGTGCTGAGAGGAAAATGGCGCACAGCTGCAGTGCTGTGCGCTACCTTAAGAAGACTGCAGGAGTCTTCAGCCGCCGATTCTGGACCTCTTCTTGCTTCAGCATCTGTGAGGGGGCCGGCGGCGTGGCTCCGGTGACCATCCAGGCTGTACCTGTGATCGTCCCTCTGGAGCTTCATGTCCAGTAGCCAAGAAGCCAATCCATCCTGCACGCAGGTGAGTTCACTTCTTCTCCCCTCTGTCCCTCGTTGCAGTGATCCTGTTGCCAGCAGGAATCACTGTAAAATAAAAAACCTAAGCTAAACTCTCTAAGCAGCTCTTTATGAGAGCCACCTAGAATTGCACCCTTCTCGGCCGGGCACAAAAATCTAACTGGAGTCTGGAGGAGGGTCATAGGGGGAGGAGCCAGTACACACCACCTGACCTGTAAAAGCTTTACTTTTGTGCCCTGTCTCCTGCGGAGCCGCTATTCCCCATGGTCCTTTCAGGAACCCCAGCATCCACTTAGGACGATAGAGAAATGATGAAATCTGGTGTCTGTGCCCGCTTTACCACCATTTTCATGCCCAAATGCTTGTTGGTCAAGGCAAATTGCAAGAGGGTGATATGTGAGTAACCACCCTGTGTGAGTTTCAAGTGTCAAATGTTTTGACCAACACTGTTTAACCCTTGCACAGCTACAGCTTCTTATTCAAAATGATGAAATCTGGTGTCTGTGCCCGCTTTACCACCATTTTCATGCCCATATGCTTGTTGGTCAAGGCAAATTGCAAGTGGGTGATATGTAAGTGACCACCCTGTGTGAGTTTCAGGTGTCAAATCTTTTGACCAACGCTGTTTAACCCTTGCACAACTACAGCTTCTTATTCAAAATGATGAAATCTGGTGTCTGTGCCCGCTTTACCACCATTTTCATGCCCAAATGCTTGTTGGTCAAGGCAAATTGCAAGTGGGTGATATGTAAGTGACCACCCTGTGTGAGTTTCAAGTGTCAAATCTTTTGACCAACGCTGTTTAACCCTTGCACAACTACAGCTTCTTATTCAAAATGATGAAATCTGGTGTCTGTGCCCGCTTTACCACCATTTTCATGCCCAAATGCTTGTTGGTCAAGGCAAATTGCAAGTGGGTGATATGTAAGTGACCACCCTGTGTGAGTTTCAAGTGTCAAATCTTTTGACCAACGCTGTTTAACCTTTGCACAGCTACAGTTATTCAAAATGATGAAATCTGGTGTCTGTGCCCGCCTTACCACCATTTTCATACCCAAATGCTTGTCGGTCAAGGCAAATTGCAAGTGGTTGATATGTAAGTGACCACCCTGTGTGAGTTTCAAGTGTCAAATCTGTTGACCAACGCTGTTTAACCTTTGCACAGCTACAGCTTCTTATTCAAAATGATGAAATCTGGTGTCTGTGCCCGCTTTACCACCATTTTCATGCCCAAATGCTTGTTGGTCAAGGAAAATTGCAAGTGGGTGATATGAAAGTGACCACCCTGTGTGAGTTTCAAGTGTCAAATCTGTTGACCAACGCTGTTTAACCCTTGCAAAACTACAGCTTCTTATTCAAAATGATGAAATCTGGTGTCTGTGCCCGCTTTACCACCATTTTCATGCCCATATGCTTGTTGGTCAAGGCAAATTGCAAGTGGGTGATATGTAAGTGACCACCCTGTGTGAGTTTCAAGTGTCAAATCTTTTGACCAACGCTGTTTAACCCTTGCACAACTACAGCTTCTTATTCAAAATGATGAAATCTGGTGTCTGTGCCCGCTTTACCACCATTTTCATGCCCAAATGGTTGTTGGTCAAGGCAAATTGCAAGTGGGTGATATGTGAGTGACCACCCTGTGTGAGTTTCAAGTGTCAAATGTTTTGACCAACACTGTTTAACCCTTGCACAGCTACAGCTTCTTATTCAAAATGATGAAATCTGGTGTCTGTGCCCGCTTTACCACCATTTTCATGCCCATATGCTTGTTGGTCAAGGCAAATTGCAAGTGGGTGATATGTAAGTGACCACCCTGTGTGAGTTTCAAGTGTCAAATCTGTTGACCAACGCTGTTTAACCCTTGCACAACTACAGCTTCTTATTCAAAATGATGAAATCTGGTGTCTGTGCCCGCTTTACCACCATTTTCATGCCCATATGCTTGTTGGTCAAGGCAAATTGCAAGTGGGTGATATGTAAGTTACCACCCTGTGTGAGTTTCAAGTGTCAAATCTTTTGACCAACGCTGTTTAACCCTTGCACAACTACAGCTTCTTATTCAAAATGATGAAATCTGGTGTCTGTGCCCGCTTTACCACCATTTTCATGCCCAAATGCTTGTTGGTCAAGGCAACTTGCAAGTGGGTGATATGTAAGTGACCACCCTGTGTGAGTTTCAAGTGTCAAATCTTTTGACCAACGCTGTTTAACCCTTGCACAACTACAGCTTCTTATTCAAAATGATGAAATCTGGTGTCTGTGCCCGCTTTACCACCATTTTCATGCCCAAATGCTTGTTGGTCAAGGCAAACTGCAAGTGGGTGATATGTAAGTGACCACCCTGTGTGAGTTTCAAGTGTCAAATCTTTTGACCAACGCTGTTTAACCCTTGCACAGCTACAGCTTCTTATTCAAAATGATGAAATCTGGTGTCTGTGCCCGCTTTACCACCATTTTCATGCCCATATGCTTATTGGTCAAGGCAAATTGCAAGTGGGTGATATGTAAGTGACCACCCTGTGTGAGTTTCAAGTGTCAAATCTGTTGACCAACGCTGTTTAACCCTTGCACAACTACAGCTTCTTATTCAAAATGATGAAATCTGGTGTCTGTGCCCGCTTTACCACCATTTTCATGCCCATATGCTTGTTGGTCAAGGCAAATTGCAAGTGGGTGATATGTAAGTGACCACCCTGTGTGACTTTCAAGTGTCAAATCTTTTGACCAACGCTGTTTAACCTTTGCACAGCTACAGCTTCTTATTCAAAATTATGATTTCTGGTGTCTGTGCCCGCTTTACCACCATTTTCATGCCCAAATGCTTGTTGGTCAAGGCAAATTGCAAGTGGGTGATATGTAAGTGACCACCCTGTGTGAGGTTCAAGTGTCAAATCTTTTGACCAACGCTGTTTAGCCCTTGCACTACTACAGCTTCTTATTCAAAATGATGAAATCTGGTGTCTGTGCCCGCTTTACCACCATTTTCATGCCCAAATGCTTGTTGGTCAAGGCAAATTGCAAGTGGGTGATATGTGAGTGACCACCCTGTGTGAGTTTCAAGTGTCAAATGTTTTGACCAACACTGTTTAACCCTTGCACAGCTACAGCTTCTTATTCAAAATGATGAAATCTGGTGTCTGTGCCCGCTTTACCACCATTTTCATGCCCAAATGCTTGTTGGTCAAGGCAAATTGCAAGTGGGTGATATGTAAGTGACCACCCTGTGTGAGTTTCAAGTGTCAAATCTTTTGACCAACGCTGTTTAACCCTTGCACAACTACAGCTTCTTATTCAAAATGATGAAATCTGGTGTCTGTGCCCGCTTTACCACCATTTTCATGCCCAAATGCTTGTTGGTCAAGGCAAATTGCAAGTGGGTGATATGTAAGTGACCACCCTGTGTGAGTTTCAAGTGTCAAATCTTTTGACCAACGCTGTTTAACCTTTGCACAGCTACAGTTATTCAAAATGATGAAATCTGGTGTCTGTGCCCGCCTTACCACCATTTTCATGCCCAAATGCTTGTCGGTCAAGGCAAATTGCAAGTGGTTGATATGTAAGTGACCACCCTGTGTGAGTTTCAAGTGTCAAATCTGTTGACCAACGCTGTTTAACCTTGGCACAGCTACAGCTTCTTATTCAAAATGATGAAATCTGGTGTCTGTGCCCGCTTTACCACCATTTTCATGCCCAAATGCTTATTGGTCAAGGCAAATTGCAAGTGGGTGATATGTAAGTGACCACCCTGTTTGAGTTTCAAGTGTCAAATCTTTTGACCAACGCTGTTTAACCCTTGCACATCTACAGCTTCTTATTCAAAATGATGAAATCAGGTGTTTGTGCCCGCTTTACCACCATTTTCATGCCCAAATGCTTGTTGGTCAAGGCAAATTGCAAGTGGGTGATATGTGAGTGACCACCCTGTGTGAGTTTCAAGTGTCAAATGTTTTGACCAACACTGTTTAACCCTTGCACAGCTACAGCTTCTTATTCAAAATGATGAAATCTGGTGTCTGTGCCCGCTTTACCACCATTTTCATGCCCATATGCTTGTTGGTCAAGGCAAATTGCAAGTGGGTGATATGTATGTGACCACCCTGTGTGAGTTTCAGGTGTCAAATCTTTTGACCAACGCTGTTTAACCCTTGCACAACTACAGCTTCTTATTCAAAATGATGAAATCTGGTGTCTGTGCCCGCTTTACCACCATTTTCATGCCCAAATGCTTGTTGGTCAAGGCAAATTGCAAGTGGGTGATATGTAAGTGACCACCCTGTGTGAGTTTCAAGTGTCAAATCTTTTGACCAACGCTGTTTAACCCTTGCACAACTACAGCTTCTTATTCAAAATGATGAAATCTGGTGTCTGTGCCCGCTTTACCACCATTTTCATGCCCAAATGCTTGTTGGTCAAGGCAAATTGCAAGTGGGTGATATGTAAGTGACCACCCTGTGTGAGTTTCAAGTGTCAAATCTTTTGACCAACGCTGTTTAACCTTTGCACAGCTACAGTTATTCAAAATGATGAAATCTGGTGTCTGTGCCCGCCTTACCACCATTTTCATGCCCAAATGCTTGTCGGTCAAGGCAAATTGCAAGTGGTTGATATGTAAGTGACCACCCTGTGTGAGTTTCAAGTGTCAAATCTTTTGACCAACGCTGTTTAACCCTTGCAAAACTACAGCTTCTTATTCAAAATGATGAAATCTGGTGTCTGTGCCCGCTTTACCACCATTTTCATGCCCAAATGCTTGTTGGTCAAGGCAAATTGCAAGTGGGTGATATGTAAGTGACCACCCTGTGTGAGTTTCAAGTGTCAAATCTTTTGACCAACGCTGTTTAACCCTTGCAAAACTACAGCTTCTTATTCAAAATGATGAAATCTGGTGTCTGTGCCCGCTTTACCACCATTTTCATGCCCAAATAGTTGTTGGTCAAGGCAAATTGCAAGTGGGTGATATGTGAGTGACCACCCTGTGTGAGTTTCAAGTGTCAAATGTTTTGACCAACACTGTTTAACCCTTGCACAGCTACAGCTTCTTATTCAAAATGATGAAATCTGGTGTCTGTGCCCGCTTTACCACCATTTTCATGCCCATATGCTTGTTGGTCAAGGCAAATTGCAAGTGGGTGATATGTAAGTGACCACCCTGTGTGAGTTTCAAGTGTCAAATCTGTTGACCAACGCTGTTTAACCCTTGCACAACTACAGCTTCTTATTCAAAATGATGAAATCTGGTGTCTGTGCCCGCTTTACCACCATTTTCATGCCCATATGCTTGTTGGTCAAGGCAAATTGCAAGTGGGTGATATGTAAGTTACCACCCTGTGTGAGTTTCAAGTGTCAAATCTTTTGACCAACGCTGTTTAACCCTTGCACAACTACAGCTTCTTATTCAAAATGATGAAATCTGGTGTCTGTGCCCGCTTTACCACCATTTTCATGCCCAAATGCTTGTTGGTCAAGGCAACTTGCAAGTGGGTGATATGTAAGTGACCACCCTGTGTGAGTTTCAAGTGTCAAATCTTTTGACCAACGCTGTTTAACCCTTGCACAACTACAGCTTCTTATTCAAAATGATGAAATCTGGTGTCTGTGCCCGCTTTACCACCATTTTCATGCCCAAATGCTTGTTGGTCAAGGCAAACTGCAAGTGGGTGATATGTAAGTGACCACCCTGTGTGAGTTTCAAGTGTCAAATCTTTTGACCAACGCTGTTTAACCCTTGCACAGCTACAGCTTCTTATTCAAAATGATGAAATCTGGTGTCTGTGCCCGCTTTACCACCATTTTCATGCCCAAATGCTTGTTGGTCAAGGCAAATTGCAAGTGGGTGATATGTAAGTGACCACCCTGTGTAAGTTTCAAGTGTCAAATCTTTTGACCAACGCTGTTTAACCCTTGCACAGCTACAACTTTTTATTCAAAATGATGAAATCTGGTGTCTGTGCCCGCTTTACCACCATTTTCATGCCCAAATGCTTGTTGGTCAAGGCAAATTGCAAGTGGGTGATATGTAAGTGACCACCCTGTGTGACTTTCAAGTGTCAAATCTTTTGACCAACGCTGTTTAACCTTTGCACAGCTACAGCTTCTTATTCAAAATTATGATTTCTTGTGTCTGTGCCCGCTTTACCACCATTTTCATGCCCAAATGCTTGTTGGTCAAGGCAAATTGCAAGTGGGTGATATGTAAGTGACCACCCTGTGTGAGGTTCAAGTGTCAAATCTTTTGACCAACGCTGTTTAGCCCTTGCACTACTACAGCTTCTTATTCAAAATGATGAAATCTGGTGTCTGTGCCCGCTTTACCACCATTTTCATGCCCAAATGCTTGTTGGTCAAGGCAAATTGCAAGTGGGTGATATGTGAGTGACCACCCTGTGTGAGTTTCAAGTGTCAAATGTTTTGACCAACACTGTTTAACCCTTGCACAGCTACAGCTTCTTATTCAAAATGATGAAATCTGGTGTCTGTGCCCGCTTTACCACCATTTTCATGCCCATATGCTTATTGGTCAAGGCAAATTGCAAGTGGGTGATATGTAAGTGACCACCCTGTGTGAGTTTCAAGTGTCAAATCTTTTGACCAACGCTGTTTAACCTTTGCACAGCTACAGTTATTCAAAATGATGAAATCTGGTGTCTGTGCCCGCCTTACCACCATTTTCATGCCCATATGCTTGTTGGTCAAGGCAAATTGCAAGTGGGTGATATGTAAGTGACCACCCTGTGTGACTTTCAAGTGTCAAATCTTTTGACCAACGCTGTTTAACCTTTGCACAGCTACAGCTTCTTATTCAAAATTATGATTTCTGGTGTCTGTGCCCGCTTTACCACCATTTTCATGCCCAAATGCTTGTTGGTCAAGGCAAATTGCAAGTGGGTGATATGTGAGTGACCACCCTGTGTGAGTTTCAAGTGTCAAATGTTTTGACCAACACTGTTTAACCCTTGCACAGCTACAGCTTCTTATTCAAAATGATGAAATCTGGTGTCTGTGCCCGCTTTACCACCATTTTCATGCCCATATGCTTGTTGGTCAAGGCAAATTGCAAGTGGGTGATATGTAAGTGACCACCCTGTGTGAGTTTCA
This sequence comes from Pseudophryne corroboree, assembly GCF_028390025.1. NCBI lineage: Eukaryota > Metazoa > Chordata > Amphibia > Anura > Myobatrachidae > Pseudophryne > Pseudophryne corroboree. Next base: position 295,533,592 of record NC_086451.1, read on the forward strand.
AGTGTCAAATCTGTTGACCAACGCTGTTTAACCCTTGCACAACTACAGCTTCTTATTCAAAATGATGAAATCTGGTGTCTGTGCCCGCTTTACCACCATTTTCATGCCCATATGCTTGTTGGTCAAGGCAAATTGCAAGTGGGTGATAATAAGAATTTACTTACCGATAATTCTATTTCTCGGAGTCCGTAGTGGATGCTGGGGTTCCTGAAAGGACCATGGGGAATAGCGGCTCCGCAGGAGACAGGGCACAAAAAGTAAAGCTTTAGGATCAGGTGGTGTGCACTGGCTCCTCCCCCTATGACCCTCCTCCAAGCCAGTTAGGTACTGTGCCCGGACGAGCGTACACAATAAGGGAGGAATTATGAATCCCGGGTAAGACTCATACCAGCCACACCAATCACACCGTACAACTTGTGATCTAAACCCAGTTAACAGTATGATAACAGCGGAGCCTCTGAAAAGATGGCTCACAACAATAATAACCCGATTTTTGTAACTATGTACAAGTATTGCAGATAATCCGCACTTGGGATGGGCGCCCAGCATCCACTACGGACTCCGAGAAATAGAATTATCGGTAAGTAAATTCTTATTTTCTCTATCGTCCTAGTGGATGCTGGGGTTCCTGAAAGGACCATGGGGATTATACCAAAGCTCCCAAACGGGCGGGAGAGTGCGGATGACTCTGCAGCACCGAATGAGAGAACTCCAGGTCCTCTTTTGCCAGGATATCAAATTTGTAGAATTTTACAAACGTGTTCTCCCCTGACCACGTAGCTGCTCGGCAGAGTTGTAATGCCGAGACCTCTCGGGCAGCCGCCCAAGATGAGCCCACCTTCCTTGTGGAATGGGCCTTAACCGATTTAGACTGTGGCAGGCCTGCCTCAGAATGTGCAAGTTGAATTGTGTTACAAATCCAACGAGCAATCGCCTGCTTAGAAGCAGGCGCACTCAACTTGTTGGGTGCATACAGTATAAACAGCGAGTCAGATTTTCTGACTCCAGCTGTCCTGGAACATATTTTCAGGGCCCTGACAACTCCTAGCAACTTGGAGTCCTCCAAGTCCCTAGTAGGTGCAAGGCACCACAATAAGCTGGTTCAGGTGAAACACTGACACCACCTTAGGGAGAGAACTGGGGACGAGTCCGCAGCTCTGCCCTGTCCGAATGGACAAACAGATATGGGCTTTTTTGAGAAAAAACCACCAATTTGACACTCGCCTGGTCCAGGCCAGGGCCAAGAGCATGGTCACTTTTTATGTGAGATGCTTCAAATCCACATATTTGACTGGTTTTAAACCAATGTGATTTGAGGAATCCCAGAACTACGTTGAGATCCCACAGTGCCACTGGAGGCACAAAAAAGGGGTTTGTATATGCAATACTCCCTTGACAAACTTCTGGACTTCAGGAACTGAAGCCAATTCTTTCTGGAAGAAAATTTACAGGGCCGAATTTGAACCTTAATGGACCCCAATTTGAGGCCCATAGACACTCCCGTTTGCAGGAAATGCAGGAAACGACCGAGTTGAAATTTCTTTGTGGGGCCTTCCTGGCCTCACACCACGCAACATATTTTCGCCACACGTGGTGATAATGTTGTGCGGTCACCTCCTTTCTGGCTTTGACCAGGGTAGGAATGACCTCTTCCGGAATGCCTTTTTTCCCTTAGGATCCGGCTTTCCATCGCCATGCCGACAAACGCAGCTGCGGTAAGTCTTGGAACAGACATGGTACTTGCTGAAGCAAGTCCCTTCTTAGCGGCAGAGGCCATAAGACCTCTGTAAGCATCTCTTGAAGTTCCGGGTACCAAGTCCTTCTTGGCCAATCCGGAGCCATGAGTATAGTTCTTACTCCTCTACGTCTTATAATTCTCAGCACCTTAGGTATGAGAAGCAGAGGAGGGAACACATACACCGACTGGTACACCCACGGTGTTACCAGAACGTCCACATCTATTGCCTGAGGGTCTCTTGACCTGGCGCAATACCTGTCCCGTTTTTTGTTCAGACGGGACGCCATCATGTCCACCTTTGGTATTTCCCAACGGTTTACAATCATGTGGAAAAAACTTCTCAATGAAGTTTCCACTCTCCCGGGTGGAGGTCGTGCTGAGGAAGTCTGCTTCCCAGTTTCCATTCCCGGGATGAAAAACTGCTGACAGTGTTATCACATGATTTTCCGCCCAGCGAAAAGTCCTTGCAGTTTCTGCCATTGCCCTCCTGCTTCTTGTGTCGCCCTGTCTGTTTACGTGGGCGACTGCCGTGATGTTTTTCCCACTGGATCAATACCGGCTGACCTTGAAGCAGAGGTCTTGCTAAGCTTAGAGCATTATAAATTTACCCTTAGCTCCAGTATATTTATGTGGAGAAAAGTCTCCATACTTGATCACACTCCCTGGAAATTTTTTCCTTGTGTGACTGCTCCCCAGCCTCTCAGGCTGGGCTCCGTGGTTACCAGCATCCAATCCTGAATGCCGAATCTGCTGCCCTCTAGAAGATGAGCACTCTATAACCACCACAGGAGAGACACCCTTGTCCTTGGATATTGGGTTATCCGCTGATGCATCTGAAGATGCGATCCGGACCATTTGTCCAGCAGATCCCACTGAAAAGTTCTTACGTGAAATCTGCCGAATGGAATTGCTTCGTAGGAAGCCACCATTTTTACCAGGACCCTTGTGCAATGATGCACTGTTTTTAGGAGGTTCCTGACTTGCTCGGATAACTCCCTGGCTTTCTCTTCCGGGAGAAACACCTTTTTCTGGACTGTGTCCAGAATCATCCCTAGGCACAGCAGACGTGTCGTCGGGATCAGCTGCGATTTTGGAATATTTAGAATCCACCCGTGCTGATTGTAGCAGTATCCGAGATAGTGCTACTCCGACCTCCAACTGTTCCCTGGACTATGCCCCTATCAGGAGATCGTCCAAGTAAGGGATAATTAAGACGCCTTTTCTTCGAAGAAGAATCATCAATTCGGCCATTACCTTGGTAAAGACCCCAGGGTGCCGTGGACAATCCAAACGGCAGCGTCTGAAACTGATAGTGACAGTTCTGCACCACGAACCTGAGGTACCCTTAGTGAGAAGGGCAAATTTGGGACATAGAGGTAAGCATCCCTGATGTCCCGGGACACTATATAGTCCCCTTATTCCTGGTTCGTTATCACTGCTCTGAGTGACTTCATCTTAATTTGAACCTTTGTAAGTGTTCAAAAACAAATTTTTAGAATAAGTCTCACCTAGCCTTCTGGCTTCAGTACCACAATATAGTGTGGAATAATACCCCTTTTCTGTAGTAGGAGGGGTAATTTAATTATCACCTGCTGGGAATACAGCTTGTGAATTTTTTCCCATACTACCTCCTTGTCGGAGGGAGACTTGGTAAAGCAGACTTCAGGAGCCTGCGAAGGGGAAACGTCTCGACATTCCCCTCTGTACCCCCGGGATACTACTTGTAGGATCCAGGGGTCCTGTACGGTCTCAGCGCCATGCTGAGAACTTGTCAGACGCGGTGGAACGCTTCTGTTCCTGGGAATGGGCTGCCTGCTGCAGTCTTCTTCCCTTTCCTCTATCCCTGGGCAGATATGATCTTATAGGGACGAGAGGACTGAGGCTGAAAAGACGGTGTCTTTTTCTGCAGAGATGTGACTTAGGGTAAAAAACGGTGGATTTTCCAGCAGTTGCCGTGACCACCAGGTCCGATGGACCGACCCCAAACAAGTCCTCTTCCTGTATACGGCCATACTGTGCCGTTTGGAATCTGCATCACCTGACCACTGTCGTGTCCATAACATCTTCTGGCAGTTATGGACATCGCGTTTATTCATGATGCCAGAGTGCAAATATCCCTCTGTGCATCTCGCATATATAGAAATGCTCTATAGTCAATAAAATACTGTCCCTGTCAAGGGTATCAATATTTTTAGTCAGGGAATCCGACCAAGCCACCCTAGCTCTGCACATCCAGGCTGAGGCGATCGCTGGCCGCAGTATAACACCAGTATGTGTGTATATACTTTTTATTATATTTTCCAGCCTTGTCAGCTGGTCCTTGAGGACGGCCCTATCTATAGACGGTACCGCCACTTGTTTTGATAAGCGTGTGAGCGCCTTATCCACCTTAAAGGGTGTTTCCCAACGCGCCCTAACTTCTGGCGGGAAAGGGTATACCGCCCATAATTTTCTATCGGGGGGAACCCACGCATCATCACACACTTTATTTAATTTATCTGATTCAGGAAAAACTATGGTAGTTTTTTCACATCCCACATAATACCCTCCTTTGTGGTACTTGTAGTATCAGAAATACGTAACACCTCCTTCATTGCCTTTAACGTGTGGCCCTAATAAGGAATACGTTTGTTTATTCACCGTCGACACTGGATTCAGTGTCCCTGTCTGTGTCTGTGTCGACCGACTAAAGTAAACGGGCGTTTTAAAACCCTTGACGGTGTTTTTGAGACGTCTGGACCGTACTAATTGTTTGTCGGCCGTCTCATGTCGTCAACCGACCTTGCAGCGTGTTGACATTATCACGTAATTTCCTAAATAAGCCATCCATTCCGGTGTCGACTCCCTAGAGAGTGACATCACCATTACAGGCAATTGCTCCGCCTCCTCACCAACATCGTCCTCCTACCTGTCGACACACACGTACCGACACACAGCACACACACAGGGAATGCTCTGATAGAGGACAGGACCCACTAGCCCTTTGGAGAGACAGAGGGAGAGTTTGCCAGCACACACCAAAAACGCTATAATTATATAGGGACAACCTTATATAAGTGTTTTCCCTTATAGCATCTTAATATATATATAAGCATATCGCCAAATTAGTGCCCCCCCTCTCTGTTTTAACCCTGTTTCTGTAGTGCAGTGCAGGGGAGAGCCTGGGAGCCTTCCCTCCAGCCTTTCTGTGAGGGAAAATGGCGCTGTGTGCTGAGGAGATAGGCCCCGCCCCTTTTTCGGCGGCCTCGTCTCCCGCTCTTAACGGATTCTGGCAGGGGTTAAATATCTCCATATAGCCTCCGGAGGCTATATGTGAGGTATTTTTAGCCAAAATAGGTATTCATTTGCCTCCCAGGGCGCCCCCCTCCCAGCGCCCTGCACCCTCAGTGACTGCCGTGTGAAGTGTGCTGAGAGGAAAATGGCGCACAGCTGCAGTGCTGTGCGCTACCTTTAGAAGACTGAGGAGTCTTCTGCCGCCGATTCTGGACCTCTTCTTACTTCAGCATCTGCAAGGGGGCCGGCGGCAAGGCTCCGGTGACCATCCAGGCTGTACCTGTGATCGTCCCTCTGGAGCTGATGTCCAGTAGCCAAGAAGCCAATCCATCCTGCACGCAGGTGAGTTCACTTCTTCTCCCCTAAGTCCCTCGTTGCAGTGATCCTGTTGCCAGCAGGACTCACTGTAAAATAAAAAACCTAAGCTAAACTTTCCTAAGCAGCTCTTTAGGAGAGCCACCTAGATTGCACCCTTCTCGGCCGGGCACAAAAATCTAACTGGCTTGGAGGAGGGTCATAGGGGGAGGAGCCAGTGCACACCACCTGATCCTAAAGCTTTACTTTTTGTGCCCTGTCTCCTGCGGAGCCGCTATTCCCCATGGTCCTTTCAGGAACCCCAGCATCCACTAGGACGATAGAGAAATGTAAGTGACCACCCTGTATGAGTTTCAAGTGTCAAATCTTTTGACCAACGCTGTTTAACCCTTGCACAACTACAGCTTCTTATTCAAAATGATGAAATCTGGTGTCTGTGCCCGCTTTACCACCATTTTCATGCCCAAATGCTTGTTGGTCAAGGCAAATTGCAAGTGGGTGATATGTAAGTGACCACCCTGTGTGAGTTTCAAGTGTCAAATCTTTTGACCAACGCTGTTTAACCCTTGCACAACTACAGCTTCTTATTCAAAATGATGAAATCTGGTGTCTGTGCCCGCTTTACCACCATTTTCATGCCCAAATGCTTGTTGGTCAAGGCAAATTGCAAGTGGGTGATATGTAAGTGACCACCCTGTGTGAGTTTCAAGTGTCAAATCTTTTGACCAACGCTGTTTAACCTTTGCACAGCTACAGTTATTCAAAATGATGAAATCTGGTGTCTGTGCCCGCCTTACCACCATTTTCATGCCCAAATGCTTGTCGGTCAAGGCAAATTGCAAGTGGTTGATATGTAAGTGACCACCCTGTGTGAGTTTCAAGTGTCAAATCTGTTGACCAACGCTGTTTAACCTTTGCACAGCTACAGCTTCTTATTCAAAATGATGAAATCTGGTGTCTGTGCCCGCTTTACCACCATTTTCATGCCCAAATGCTTGTTGGTCAAGGAAAATTGCAAGTGGGTGATATGAAAGTGACCACCCTGTGTGAGTTTCAAGTGTCAAATCTGTTGACCAACGCTGTTTAACCCTTGCAAAACTACAGCTTCTTATTCAAAATGATGAAATCTGGTGTCTGTGCCCGCTTTACCACCATTTTCATGCCCATATGCTTGTTGGTCAAGGCAAATTGCAAGTGGGTGATATGTAAGTGACCACCCTGTGTGAGTTTCAAGTGTCAAATCTTTTGACCAACGCTGTTTAACCCTTGCACAACTACAGCTTCTTATTCAAAATGATGAAATCTGGTGTCTGTGCCCGCTTTACCACCATTTTCATGCCCAAATGGTTGTTGGTCAAGGCAAATTGCAAGTGGGTGATATGTGAGTGACCACCCTGTGTGAGTTTCAAGTGTCAAATGTTTTGACCAACGCTGTTTAACCCTTGCACAACTACAGCTTCTTATTCAAAATGATGAAATCTGGTGTCTGTGCCCGCTTTACCACCATTTTCATGCCCATATGCTTGTTGGTCAAGGCAAATTGCAAGTGGGTGATATGTAAGTGACCACCCTGTGTGAGTTTCAAGTGTCAAATCTTTTGACCAACGCTGTTTAACCCTTGCACAACTACAGCTTCTTATTCAAAATGATGAAATCTGGTGTCTGTGCCCGCTTTACCACCATTTTCATGCCCAAATGCTTGTTGGTCAAGGCAACTTGCAAGTGGGTGATATGTAAGTGACCACCCTGTGTGAGTTTCAAGTGTCAAATCTTTTGACCAACGCTGTTTAACCCTTGCACAACTACAGCTTCTTATTCAAAATGATGAAATCTGGTGTCTGTGCCCGCTTTACCACCATTTTCATGCCCAAATGCTTGTTGGTCAAGGCAAATTGCAAGTGGGTGATATGTAAGTGACCACTCTGTGTGAGTTTCAAGTGTCAAATCTTTTGACCAACGCTGTTTAACCTTTGCACAGCTACAGTTATTCAAAATGATGAAATCTGGTGTCTGTGCCCGCTTTACCACCATTTTCATGCCCATATGCTTGTTGGTCAAGGCAAATTGCAAGTGGGTGATATGTAAGTGACCACCCTGTGTGAGTTTCAAGTGTCAAATCTGTTGACCAACGCTGTTTAACCCTTGCACAGCTACAGCTTCTTATTCAAAATGATGAAATCTGGTGTCTGTGCCCGCTTTACCACCATTTTCATGCCCAAATGCTTGTTGGTCAAGGAAAATTGCAAGTGGGTGATATGAAAGTGACCACATTGTGTGAGGTTCAAGTGTCAAATCTGTTGACCAACGCTGTTTAACCCTTGCACAACTACAGCTTCTTGTTCAAAATTATGAAATCTGATGTCTGTGCCCGCTTTACCACCATTTTCATGCCCATATGCTTGTTGGTCAAGGCAACTTGCAAGTGGGTGATATGTAAGTGACCACCCTGTGTGAGTTTCAAGTGTCAAATCTTTTGTCTAACGCTGTTTAACCCTTGCACAACTACAGCTTCTTATTCAAAATGATGAAATCTGGTGTCTGTGCCCGCTTTACCACCATTTTCATGCCCAAATGCTTGTTGGTCAAGGCAACTTGCAAGTGGGTGATATGTAAGTGACCACCCTGTGTGAGTTTCAAGTGTCAAATATTTTGACCAACGCTGTTTAACCCTTGCACAACTACAGCTTCTTATTCAAAATGATGAAATCTGGTGTCTGTGCCCGCTTTACCACCATTTTCATGCCCAAATGCTTGTTGGTCAAGGCAACTTGCAAGTGGGTGATATGTAAGTGACCACCCTGTGTGAGTTTCAAGTGTCAAATCTTTTGACCAACGCTGTTTAACCTTTGCACAGCTACAGTTATTCAAAATGATGAAATCTGGTGTCTGTGCCCGCCTTACCACCATTTTCATGCCCAAATGCTTGTCGGTCAAGGCAAACTGCAAGTGGTTAATATGTAAGTGACCACCCTGTGTGAGTTTCAAGTGTCAAATCTGTTGACCAACGTTGTTTAACCTTTGCACAGCTACAGCTTCTTATTCAAAATGATGAAATCTGGTGTCTGTGCCCGCTTTACCACCATTTTCATGCCCAAATGCTTGTTGGTCAAGGCAAATTGCAAGTGGGTGATATGTAAGTGACCAACCTGTGTGAGTTTCAAGTGTCAAATCTGTTGACCAACACTGTTTAACCTTTGCACAGCTACAGCTTCTTATTCAAAATGATGAATCTGGTGTCTGTGCCTGCTTTACCACCATTTTCATGCCCAAATTCTTGTTGGTCAAGGCAAATTGCAAGTGGGTGATATGTAAGTGATCACCCTGTGTGAGTTTCAAGTGTCAAATCTTTTGACCAACGCTGTTTAACCCTTGCACAGCTACAGCTTCTTATTCAAAATGATGAAATCTGGTGTCTGTGCCCGCTTTACCACCATTTTCATGCCCAAATGCTTGTTGGTCAAGGCAAATTGCAAGTGAATGATATGTAAGTAACCACCCTGTGTGAGTTTCAAGTGTCAAATCTTTTGACCAACGCTGTTTAACCCTTGCGTAACTACAGCTTCTTATTCAAAATGATGAAATCTGGTGTCTGTGCCCGCTTTACCACCATTTCCATGCCCAAATGCTTGTTGGTCAAGGCAAATTGCAAGTGGGTGATATGTAAGTGACCACCCTGTGTGAGTTTCAAGTGTCAAATCTGTTGACCAACGTTGTTTAACCTTTGCACAGCTACAGCTTCTTATTCAAAATGATGAAATCTGGTGTCTGTGCCCGCTTTACCACCATTTTCATGCCCAAATGCTTGTTGGTCAAGGCAAATTGCAAGTGGGTGATATGTAAGTGACCACCCTGTGTGAGTTTCAAGTGTCAAATCTTTTGACCAACGCTGTTTAACCTTTGCACAACTACAGCTTCTTATTCAAAATGATGAAATCTGGTGTCTGTGCCCGCTTTACCACCATTTCCATGCCCAAATGCTTGTTGGTCAAGGCAAATTGCAAGTGGGTGATATGTAAGTGATCACCCTGTGTGAGTTTCAAGTGTCAAATCTGTTGACCAACGCTGTTTAACCCTTGCAGAACTACAGCTTCTTATTCAAAATGATGAAATCTGGTGTCTGTGCCCGCTTTACCACCATTTTCATGCCCAAATGCTTGTTGGTCAAGGCAAATTGCATGTGAGTGATATGTAAGTGACCACCCTGTGTGAGTTTCAAGTGTCAAATCTGTTGACCAACGCTGTTTAACCCTTGCACAACTACAGCTTCTTATTCAAGATGCTGAAATCTGGTGTCTGTGCCCGCTTTACCACCATTTTCATGCCCAAATACTTGTTGGTCAAGGCAAATTGCAAGTGAGTGATATGGAAGTGACCACCCTGTGTGAGTTTCAAGTGTCAAATCTTTTGACCAACGCTGTTTAACCCTTGCACAACTACAGCTTCTTATTCAAAATGATGAAATCTGGTGTCTGTGCCCGCTTTACCACCATTTTCATGCCCAAATGCTTGTTGGTCAAGGCAAATTGCAAGTGGGTGATATGTAAGTGACCACCCTGTTTGAGTTTCAAGTGTCAAATCTTTTGACCAACGCTGTTTAACCCTTGCACATCTACAGCTTCTTATTCAAAATGATGAAATCTGGTGTCTGTGCCCGCTTTACCACCATTTTCATGCCCAAATGCTTGTTGGTCAAGGAAAATTGCAAGTGGGTGATATGAAAGTGACCACCCTGTGTGAGTTTCAAGTGTCAAATGTTTTGACCAACGCTGTTTAACCCTTGCACAACTACAGCTTCTTATTCAAAATGATGAAATCTGGTGTCTGTGCCCGCTTTACCACCATTTTCATGCCCAAATGCTTGTTGGTCAGGGCAAATTGCAAGTGGGTGATATGTAAGTGACCACCCTGTGTGAGTTTCAAGTGTCAAATCTTTTGACCAACGCTGTTTAACCTTTGCACAACTACAGCTTCTTATTCAAAATGATGAAATCTGGTGTCTGTGCCCGCTTTACCACCATTTTCATGCCCAAATGCTTGTTGGTCAAGGCAAATTGCAAGTGAATGATATGTAAGTAACCACCCTGTGTGAGTTTCAAGTGTCAAATCTTTTGACCAACTCTGTTTAACCCTTGCGTAACTACAGATTCTTATTCAAAATTATGAAATCTGGTGTCTGTGCCCGCTTTACCACCATTTCCATGCCCAAATGCTTGTTGGTCAAGGCAAATTGCATGTGGGTGATATGTAAGTGACCACCCTGTGTGAGTTTCAAGTGTCAAATCTGTTGACCAACGCTGTTTAACCCTTGTAGAACTACAGCTTCTTATTCAAAATGATGAAATCTGGTGTCTGTGCCCGCTTTACCACCATTTCCATGCCCAAATGCTTGTTGGTCAAGGCAAATTGCATGTGGATGATATGTAAGTGACCATCCTGTGTGGGTTTCAGGTGTCAAATCTGTTGACCAACGCTGTTTAACCCTTGCAGAACTACAGCTTCTTATTCAAAATGATGAAATCTGGTGTCTGTACCCGCTTTACCACCATTTTCATGCCCAAATGCTTGTTGGTCAAGGCAAATTGCATGTGGGTGATATGTAAGTGACCACCCTGTGTGAGTTTCAAGTGTCAAATGTTTTGACCAACGCTGTTTAACCCTTGCACAACTACAGCTTCTTATTCAAAATGATGAAATCTGGTGTCTGTGCCCGCTTTACCACCATTTTAATGCCCAAATGCTAGTTGGTCAAGGCAACTTGCAAGTGGGTGATATGTAAGTGACCACCCTGTGTGAGTTTCAAGTGTCAAATCTGTTGACCAACGCTGTTTAACCTTTGCACAGCTACAGCTTCTTGTTCAAAATGATGAAATCTGGTGTCTGTGCCCGCTTTACCACCATTTTCATGCCCAAATGCTTGTTGGTCAAGGCAAATTGCAAGTGAGTGATATGTAAGTGACCACCCTGTGTGAGTTTCAAGTGTCAAATCTTTTGACCAACGCTGTTTAACCATTGCGCAACTACAGCTTCTTATTCAAAATGATGAAATCTGGTGTCTGTGCCCGCTTTACCACAATTTTCATGCCCAAATGCTTGTTGGTCAAGGAAAATTGCAGGTGGGTGATATGTAAGTGACCACCCTGTGTGAGTTTCAAGTGTCAAATCTTTTGACCAACGCTGTTTAACCCTTGCGCAACTACAGCTTCTTATTCAAAATGATGAAATCTGGTGTCTGTGCCCGCTTTACCACTATTTCCATGCCCAAATGCTTGTTGGTTAAGGCAAATTGCATGTGGGTGATATGTAAGTGACCACCCTGTGTGGGTTTCAAGTGTCAAATCTGTTGACCAACGCTGTTTAACCCTTGCTGAACTACAGCTTCTTATTCAAAATGATGAAATCTGGTGTCTGTGCCCGCTTTACCACCATTTCCATGCCCAAATGCTTGTTGGTCAAGGCAAATTGCATGTGGGTGATATGTAAGTGACCACCCTGTGTGGGTTTTCAAGTGACAAATCTTTTGACCAATGCTGTTTAACCCTTGCGCAACTACAGCTTCTTATTCAAAATGATGAAATCTGGTGTCTGTGCCCGCTTTACCACCATTTCCATGCCCAAATGCTTGTTGGTCAAGGCAAATTGCAAGTGGGTGATATGTAAGTGACCACCCTGTGTGGGTTTCAAGTGTCAAATCTGTTGACCAACGCTGTTTAACCCTTGCGTAACTACAGCTTCTTATTCAAAATGATGAAATCTGGTGTCTGTGCCCGCTTTACCACCATGTCCATGCCCAAATGCATGTTGGTCAAGGCAAATTGCATGTGGGTGATATGTAAGTAACTACCCTGTGTGGGTTTCAAGTGTCAAATCTGTTGACCAACGCTGTTTAACCCTTGCAGAACTACAGCTTCTTATTCAAAATGATGAAATCTGGTGTCTGTGCCCGCTTTACCACCATTTTCATGCCTAAATCATTTTTGTTTAATGCAAAATGTCATGTAAATTGGTGTAAGGGACACTATTTGAAGTTTATGCAATGTGAAATTAGTGATCTATCCTTGTTTAATTTATTTTAATATAATAATTTCTGAATAAGAAGCTGGAGCCGAATAAGAAGTGAATAAGAAGCTGGCCGAATAAGAAGCTAACTTCAGCCTCGTTGCTGGCAATCAGAAATTAAGAGAAAAGTTCAGAAACAGAGCGGTCTGTCCCTCCTGGAGAGGGTCATATTGGGAGGTATATAGTTAGGCTTACCATGCTACCCCTTTAAACCGGGATATTCATGAATTACACAGGTTCTGTGGCTGGCTTACTTCAAGCCTGCATTTTGCCTAGGTTTAACCCAGAGGTTCTCAAACTCGGTCCTCGGGGGCCCACACAGTGCATGTTTTGCAGGTCTCCTCACAGAATCGCAAGTGAAATAATTAGCTCCACCTGTGGACCTTTTAAAATGCGTCAGTGAGTAATTAATACACCTGTGCACCTGCTGGGTTACCTGCAAAACATGCACTGTGTGGGGTCCCGAGGACCGAGTTTGAGAACCTCTGGTTTAACCAGTTAGAAAACCTGTGTAATTCATGAGTGTCCCGATTTAAAGGGATAGTATGGTAAGCAAAAATATAGTATCTTACAGGATATATCTTATCTAAGAACAACACTTGATAGAAAAGTACTTGAGGATGAGAACTGAGGTAACGTACTACAGCTTATCAAGGTGTGTTTGTGTGATTTAGATTCACCTTATTCCCAGTTCAGGTAAGGAAACAAGGACAGGTGATGCAATCATACGAGCCACCCCCCACCCGACACACACCTGATCTCCAGAAAGTGGTAAATCCTTGTCCATGACACATTTATGTAGCATTAATGTTCTCACAGATGTGCTGCGTGAAGATAAATTGCTTGTATTTGGAGGGCCAAGAAAAGTGAAACATGGTATTGTTAAAAACTCAACCTGTTGAGCAAACCATAGTAAAATTTACCAATACCAACCCAGTTGTTTCTATCCCCAGACCTTTATGTCAACAGGAGCACCAAATGCTGGTGTATATGTAATTATATTACTAGTGTTTTGCCTTATTCCAAATTAAAGTTCTCGTCTGACAGTATGGCACTCAAACCAGAGCTCTTTATATAATCTTCATGGTATGCTCCTGCTTGAAAAAAGGTGAGTTGTGTTTTTTTAAGGAACATTTATTTATAGTTTGAGAATGCAGTGGATCACAGGCCAAAACAAAAATAGATTGGAGTCTTCATAATACACTTAACTTATCTAAATAGACTTCATGTACAGATTAATAGCTTGTGTCGCCGCTAGGGTTAATGTGCCCTAATATTGCATTAATCGTAAACATTTGTTTTCCTTATAGGAAAAAACCCAACTTGTGTCGCTGTAGATGCGAAGAGCCCTCCTCCTCTGGCCGCTACAAGACTGCTCCTCTGGGCGCGTTCGCTTTGCAGTACAGACACTCGAGTCTCCCTCTGACCGGTGCGCACTGCGCTCCGCAGCCTGACGGGGGTTACACACTAACCGCACCCACCTGACCGAACACTGCGTTCAGGGGTCTCCGCTAAACCCATCACCATGCACAAGGGCTGGAAGAAGTACTTCGGCCAGAAGTCACTGAATGAAGTAACAATGGACGAGTATCTGGGGAGCCTGGGACTGTACAGGAAACTTACAGCCAAGGACGCGTCCTGCCTCTTCAGAGCGGTGTCCGAGCAGGTGAGTGAGTGGCCGCGTGCCTGCTTTTCATTTCTAGCTGTGGAGTGAGGGGAAGACACGGGTATGCTGGTCATATGGTACAGTGCCCACAAGGTGCTTCCCGGCGAGGGCCATGCACGCAGTACATGCCACAGCGTGTGGGGTCACTTGTGAGCAGGCTACAGGATACAGCGCCTAGTGACGTTAAGCAAGTCTGTACAGTATGACTTTTCAATGGAAACTTTTTTTTTTGTGCGACTGCTGTACGTGATACCCCCCTGTCTCTGCAATCATCATTTTCATAATGGCTCAAATAAAACCGTAGAAATGAAGATGTTAAATATGTATCTTGCAACAATACACTGTATGAGGAATAAATGTCCAAGTGTATGTTTGTGTATGTATATGTATATGTATATGTGTATGTGTATGTATATGTATATGTGTATGTGTATATATATATATATATAATTGTTTCCCTTACGTCCTAGAGGATGCTGGGGTCCACATTAGTGCCATGGGGTACAGATGGGTCCACTAGGAGCCACTGGCACTTTAAGCGTTTGAGAGTGTGGGCTTGGGTCCTCCCCCTATGCCCCTCCTACCAGACTTGGTTTAGAAAATGTGCCCGGGGGAGCCGGTCACAGCTAGGGGAGCTACTAGAGCTTCTTTCATTTTATTATTTTCTTAGAGTTAGTTTAGGCACAGGGAGGCTGCTGGCAACAGCCTCCCTGCTTCGTGGGACTAAAGGCCCATACACACTGGGCAATTTTGAGCTGAAAGCAGCTCACTTTTGGAGTGTTGAGCTGTTTTCAGCTCAAAGCCGCCTAGTGTGTATGGACAAGCGCTGATGCGCGCTCCCGCTTCATCGCTGGAGGCCGCCGTTAATCTACTGGTATTACCAGTAGATGAGTGGCTTTCCGTAGTATCCTTCTATGGAAAGCCGCTCACCCCCGCTGACGTCGCTGGGCAGGGGGGAAAAGCGCTCAGTGTGTATGCACCTTAAGAGGGGGAGTAGGGTCCGCCCTGAGGGGGTCTGAGCCACTATCTCCGCTGACAGGACATTAGCTCCTGAGGCTGTTGGTGCCTGTGGATCAAGATCCATCTTTACATCCCAATGTTTTCCCTGTTTAACCAATGTACCTCGCAGAAAGAGATTTAACAATAAGTCTACCATAAATCTTATTTCTCTGACGTCCTAGTGGATGCTGGGAACTCCGTAAGGACCATGGGGAATAGCGGCTCCGCAGGAGACTGGGCACAATTAAAGAAAGCTTTAGGTCACCTGGTGTGCACTGGCTCCTCCCACTATGACCCTTCTCCAAGCCTCAGTTAGATTTTGTGCCCGGCCGAGGTTGGATGCACACTAGGGGCTCTCCTGAGCTTCTAGAAAGAAAGTATATATTTAGGTTTTTTATTTTACAGTGAGACCTGCTGGCAACAGGCTCACTGCAGCGAGGGACTAAGGGGAGAAGAAGCGAACCTACCTGCTTGCAGCTAGCTTGGGCTTCTTAGGCTACTGGACACCATTAGCTCCAGAGGGACCGACCGCATGGAACTGGCCTTGGTGTTCGGTCCCGGAGTCGCGCCGCCGTCCCCCTTACAGAGCCAGAAGCAAGAAGAGGTCCGGAAAATCGGCGGCAGAAGACATCAGTCTTCACCAAGGTAGCGCACAGCACTGCAGCTGTGCGCCATTGCTCCTCATACACACTTCACACTCCGGTCACTGAGGGTGCAGGGCGCTAGGGGGGGGCGCCCTGAGCAGCAATAAAAAGACCTTGGCTGGCAAAAATACCACAATATATAGCCCCAGAGGCTATATATATGTGATAATTACCCCTGCCAGAATCCAGAAAAAAGCGGGAGAATAGTCTGCAAAAAAGGGGCGGAGCTATCTCCTTCAGCACACTGGCGCCATTTCTCCCTCACAGCTCCGCTGGAAGGAAGCTCCCTGCAGTCTACACTACAGAAAAGGGTAAAAAAGAGAGGGTGGGCACTAAATTTAGGCGCAGTATATATAACAGCAGCTATAGGAGACATAATTCAGTTAGTCCCTGCATTATATAGCGCTCTGGTGTGTGCTGGCATACTCACTCTGTCTCCCCAAAGGGCTTTTGTGGGTCCTGTCCTCTGTTAGAGCATTCCCTGTGTGTGTGCGGTGTGTCGGTACGGCTGTGTCGACATGTTTGATGAGGATAATGAGGTGGAGGCGGAGCAGTTGCATATAGAAGGGATGTCACCCCCTGCGGGGCAGACACCTGAGTGGATTGACTTATGGAAGGAATTGCGTGCACGCGTCGACTCCTTACACAAAAAATTTGACGACATGCCAAATGCGGGACAGCCGGCTTCTCAGCTCGTGCCTGTCCAGGCGTCTCAAAGGCCATCGGGGGCTCTAAAACGCCCGCTACCTCAGATGGCAGACGCGGATGTCGACACGGATACTGACACCAGTGTCGATGACGATGAGTCTAGTCTAATGTCCACTAAGGCCATTTGTTGCATGATTGAAGCAATGAAAGAGGTGTTACACATTTCTGATATAAACCCAGGTACCACTAAAAAGGGTATTATGTTTGGGGAGAAAAAACTACCCGTAGTCTTTCCCCCATCAGAAGAATTAAATGAAGTGTGTGAAGAAGCGTGGGCTTTCCCTGATAAAAGATTGGTAATCTCTAAGAAGTTACTTATGGCGTTCCCTTTCCCGCCAGAGGATAGGTCACGTTGGGAAACGCCACCTAGGGTGGATAAAGCGCTCACACGTTTGTCTAAAAAGGTGGCACTACCGTCTCCGGATACGGCCGCCCTCAAGGAGCCTGCTGATAGAAAGAAGGAGGCTATCCTGAAGTCTGTATATACACACTCAGGCATTATACTTAGACCAGCTATTGCGTCAGCGTGGATGTGCAGTGCTGCCGCTGCGTGGTCAGATTCCCTGTCAGAAAATATTGACACCCTAGACAGGGACACTATTCTGCTAACCATAGAGCATATTAAAGACTCAGTCTTATACATGAGAGATGCACAGAGGGAGATCTGCCGGCTGGCATCTAAAATAAGTGCACTGTCCATTTCTGCTAGGAGAGGCTTATGGACTCGCCAGTGGACAGGGGATGCAGATTCAAAAAGGCACATGGAAGTTTTGCCTTATAAGGGTGAGGAGTTATTCGGGGATGGTCTCTCGGACCTAGTTTCCACAGCAACTGCTGGGAAGTCAGCATTTTTACCCCATGTTCCCTTACAGCCTAAAAAGGCGCCGTTTTATCAAGTACAGTCCTTTCGGACTCAGAAAAACAGGCGTGGAAAAGGCGGGTCCTTTCTGTCCAGAGGCAGAGGTAGGGGAAAAAGGCTGCAACAAACAGCAGGTTCCCAGGAGCAAAAGTCCTCCCCCGCTTCTTCCAAGTCCGCCGCATGACGGTGGGGCTCCACAGACGGAGCCAGGTACGGTGGGGGGCCGCCTCAAAAATTTCAGCGATCAGTGGGCTCGCTCACAGGTGGATCCCTGGATCCTGCAAATAGTATCTCAAGGGTACAAACTGGAATTCGAGGCGTCTCCACCCCACCGGTTCCTAAAATCTGCCTTACCGACAACTCCCTCAGGCAGGGAGGCTGTGCTAGAGGCAATTCACAAGCTGTATTCCCAGCAGGTGATAGTCAAGGTGCCCCTACTTCAACAAGGACGGGGTTACTATTCCACACTGTTTGTGGTACCGAAACCGGACGGTTCGGTGAGACCCATTTTAAATTTGAAATCCTTGAACACATACATAAAAAAATTCAAGTTGAAGATGGAATCGCTCAGGGCGGTTATTGCAAGCCTGGACGAGGGGGATTACATGATATCCCTGGACATCAAGGATGCTTACCTGCATGTTAGCATTTACTATCCTCACCAGGAGTACCTCAGATTTGTGGTACAGGATTGCCATTACCAATTCCAGACGCTGCCGTTCGGACTCTCCACGGCACCGAGGGTGTTTACCAAAGTAATGGCGGAAATGATGATACTCCTTCGAAGAAAGGGAGTTTTAATTATCCCGTACTTGGACGATCTCCTAATAAAGGCGAGGTCCAGGGAGCAGTTGTTGGTGGGAGTAGCACTATCTCAGGAGGTGCTACAACAGCACGGTTGGATTCTGAATATTCCAAAATCACAGCTGGTTCCGACGACACGTCTACTGTTCCTGGGTATGATCCTGGACACAGTCCAGAAAAAAGTGTTTCTCCCGGAGGAGAAAGCCAAGGAGCTGTCATCTCTAGTCAGAGACCTCCTGAAACCGAAGCAGGTATCTGTGCATCACTGCACGCGGGTCCTGGGAAAGATGGTGGCTTCTTACGAAGCAATTCCTTTCGGCAGGTTCCATGCCAGAATCTTTCAGTGGGACCTGTTGGACCAGTGGTCCGGATTGCATCTTCAGATGCATCGCCTGATAACCCTGTCTCCAAGAACCAGGGTGTCTCTGCTGTGGTGGCTGCAGAGGGCCCATCTTCTAGAGGGCCGCAGACTCGGCATACAGGACTGGGTCCTGGTGACCACGGATGCCAGCCTTCGGGGCTGGGGGGCAGTCACACAGGGAAGAAACTTCCAAGGACTATGGTCGAGTCAGGAGACTTCCCTACACATAAATATTCTGGAACTAAGGGCCATTTACAACGCCCTAAGTCAGGCAAGGCCTCTGCTTCAAAACCAGCCGGTACTGATCCAGTCAGACAACATCACGGCAGTCGCCCATGTAAATCGACAGGGCGGCACGAGAAGCAGGATGGCAATGGCAGAAGCCACAAGGATTCTCTGATGGGCGGAAAATCACGTACTAGCACTGTCAGCAGTGTTCATTCCGGGAGTGGACAACTGGGAAGCAGACTTTCTCAGCAGGCACGACCTCCACCCGGGAGAGTGGGGACTTCATCCAGAAGTCTTCACGCTGATTGTAAATCGATGGGAACGTCCACAAGTGGACATGATGGCGTCCCGCCTAAACAAAAAACTAGAGAGATATTGCGCCAGGTCAAGGGACCCTCAGGCGATAGCTGTGGACGCTCTGGTGACACCGTGGGTGTACCAGTCAGTTTGTGTTCCCTCCTCTGCCTCTCATACCAAAGGTACTGAGAATAATAAGAAAACGAGGAGTAAGAACAATACTCGTGGTTCCGGACTGGCCAAGGCGAGCGTGGTACCCGGAACTTCAAGAGATGATCTCAGAGGACCCATGGCCTCTGCCGCTCAGACAGGACCTGGTGCAGCAGGGGCCCTGTCTGTTCCAAGACTTACCGCGGCTGCGTTTGACGGCATGGCGGTTGAACGCCGGATCCTGAAGGAAAAGGGCATTATGGAGGAAGTCATTCCTACGCTGATTAAAGCCAGGAAAGATGTAACTGCAAAGCATTATCACCGCATATGGCGGAAATATGTTGCTTGGTGTGAGGCCGAAAAGGCCCCAACAGAGGAATTTCAACTAGGTCGATTTCTGCATTTCCTACAAACAGGAGTGACTATGGGCCTGAAATTAGGCTCCATTAAGGTACAAATCTCGGCTCTGTCGATTTTCTTCCAGAAAGAACTGGCTTCATTGCCTGAAGTTCAGACGTTTGTGAAGGGAGTGCTGCATATTCAGCCCCCGTTTGTGCCTCCAGTGGCACCTTGGGATCTCAACGTGGTGTTGAGTTTCTTAAAATCACATTGGTTTGAGCCACTTAAGACCGTGGATCTAAAATATCTCACGTGGAAAGTGGTCATGTTATTGGCCTTGGCTTCGGCCAGGCGTGTGTCAGAATTGGCGGCTTTGTCATGTAAAAGCCCTTATCTGATTTTCCATATGGATAGGGCAGAATTGAGGACTCGTCCCCAGTTTCTTCCTAAGGTGGTATCAGCTTTTCACTTGAACCAACCTATCGTGGTGCCTGCAGCTACTAGGGACTTGGAGGACTCCAAGTTACTGGACGTAGTCAGGGCCTTGAAAATTTATGTTTCCAGGACGGCTGGAGTCAGGAAAACTGACTCGCTATTTATCCTGTATGCACCCAACAAGCTGGGTGCTCCTGCTTCTAAGCAGACTATTGCTCGCTGGATTTGTAGCACAATTCAGCAGGCGCATTCTGCGGCTGGACTGCCGCATCCTAAATCAGTAAAAGCCCATTCCACAAGGAAGGTGGGCTCATCTTGGGCGGCTGCACGAGGGGTCTCGGCTTTACAACTTTGCCGAGCTGCTACTTGGTCAGGGGCAAACACGTTTGCAAAATTCTACAAATTTGATACCCTGGCTGAGGAGGACCTGGAGTTCTCTCATTCGGTGCTGCAGAGTCATCCGCACTCTCCCGCCCGTTTGGGAGCTTTGGTATAATCCCCATGGTCCTTACGGAGTTCCCAGCATCCACTAGGACGTCAGAGAAAATAAGATTTTACTCACCGGTAAATCTATTTCTCGTAGTCCGTAGTGGATGCTGGGCGCCCGTCCCAAGTGCGGATTGTCTGCAATACTTGTACATAGTTACTGTTAACTAAAGGGTTATTGTTGAGCCATCTGTTGAGAGGCTCAGTTGTTTTCATACTGTTAAACTGGGTATTTTATCACGAGTTGTACAGTGTGATTGGTGTGGCTGGTAAGAGTCTTACCCGGGATTCAAAATCCTTCCTTATTATGTCAGTTCGTCCGGGCACAGTGTCCTAACTGAGGCTTGGAGGAGGGTCATAGTGGGAGGAGCCAGTGCACACCAGGTGACCTAAAGCTTTCTTTAATTGTGCCCAGTCTCCTGCGGAGCCGCTATTCCCCATGGTCCTTACGGAGTTCCCAGCATCCACTACGGACTACGAGAAATAGATTTACCGGTGAGTAAAATCTTATTTTTCTCATACGTCCTAGAGAATGCTGGGGTCCACTTTAGTACCATGGGTTATAGACTGTTGCACAGGAGCCATGGGCACTTTAAGACTTTTCAAGGGTGTGAACTGGCTCCTCCCTCGATGTCCCTCCTCCAGACCTCAGTTTTAGACATGTGCCCAGGCAGACTGGATGCACTACAGGGGATCTCTACTGAGTTTCTCTGAAAGACTTATATTAGGTTTTTTATGTTCAGGGAGGACTGCTGGCAACAGTCTCCCTGCTTTGTGGGACTGAGGGGGCAGAAGTAGGAACCAACTTCCTAAATAGTTCCATGGCTCTGCTTCTGGCTGACAGGACGCCATTAGCTCCTGAAGGGATGCTGAACGCTAGCTGTGGCTATGTGCTCTCTCCCACAGCCTGCCGTCACCCCCTTTACAGAGCCAGAAGTCAGAAGACAGGTGAGTGTAAGAAGAAAAGGATCTTCAGACATCGTGAAGGCTGAAAGGTACCGCGCAGCGGGCGGGAACGCTGCGCGCCATGCTACCCACACACACAGGCACTGCGGGGGGGGCAGCATGAAACCTTGTAACACCTGTATATAAGGGGCATAAGATGCTGTGGCACAGCCCTACCCCCGCCAGTATAAATATTAGTAGCATAAAGTCTGAGGGGAAACGTGCCATTACGGGAGCCGGGCTTCCTCCTCAGGCAGCCAGCACACTGCTCAGCGCAATTTTCTCTCCTTCCAGGCTGCAGAGAAGAATGCTGGTCCTTCTCCACTGCTGAACTAAGTATCGGGGTGCAAAACAGGGGGGGCATAGTGGAATTTGGTGCTATACATGGTGTTATTATCATTATAAAAGCGCTGCAGGTCTGAAGGCATTTTGTGTTTCAGACATTTTATTGCTGGCGCTGGGTTGTGAACTGGCAAATCCTATCTGTGTCCTTCTGACAGATTTTACTGTGGGTCTGTCCCCTATAAGTCCCGGAGTGTCTGTGGTGTGGTTGTGCACGTGTGTGACATGTCTGAGGCAGGGAGCTCTCCCCCTGAGGGAGCCATTTTAGGGACACAGAGTTGTAATGTGGTGGCTCTGCCGGCACACCATGAGCCTGAATGGGTGAAAGAATTACGTGATAGTGTGAATCATATCAGTAAGAGATTAGCTAAATCTGAGTCTCAGGCAGAAAACTGGAGAAAATCATTGGAAGATGTGATTTTTAGTGGTTCTGATTTTTCATTCGCAGGCGACCCCTCTGGGTCACATAAAAGACCATTTGCATAAATAGTACAAACTGATACCGACACGGACTCTGATTCCTGTGTCGACACTAGTGATTCCAGGGGAATAGAGCCTAAATTGGCAAAAAGCATTCAATACATGATTGTTGCTATAAGGGAGGTTTTGGAAGTTACGGAAGCCCCTCCTGTACCTCAGGAGAAGGCTTATTTTTATAAAGAAAAGAAAATTAATGTAACTTTCCCTCCTTTTCATGAGCTAAATACTCTTTGAGGGAATTTGGGCAAACCCTGAAAATTTTTTTCAGATTCCTAAAAGGATTCGGCAGAGGACAGGAAAAGGTGCGAGTCACCCCCAGTTTTAGACAGTGCCCTGTCACGCTTAACAAAAAAGGTAATTCTCCCTGAGGCTGCACCTGGGACGGCTTCACTAAAGGAACAGACAGACCGCAAGTTGGAGACTACGTTAAAATCTATTTATGTGGCCAGTGGTACACTGCTCAGGCCCACCATTGCTTGCGCGTGGGTGAGTAGTGCTATCGAAAAATGGTCAGATAACTTGTCATCTGAAATTGACACTATAGATAGAGACGAGATTCTCCTAAAGTTAGGTCATATCAAAGCCGCTGCTGCATACATGCTAGAAGCCATGAAGGATATTGGGCTTTTAGGTTCAAAAGCCGCTACCATGGCATTCTCGGCTCGGAGGGCGTTGTTGATTCGCCAGTGGAATGCTGACGCAGATTCCAAAAGAAATATGGAGGCTCTCCCGTATAAAGGTGAGGCCTTGTTTGGTGATGGGCTAGATGCGTTGGTCTCTGCGGCTACCGCAGGTAAGTCGTCATTTTTGCCTTATGCTCCTGCACTGGCGAAAAAGACAGATCACTCTCAGATGCAGTCCTTTCGGCCCAACAAATACAAAAAGGCCATAGGTTCCCCCTTCTTTGCAGGGAGAGTACGAGGAAAAAAGGCCGCAGCATCTCCCAGATCGCAGTAGCAGAAGTCCACCCCTGCTTCTGCCAAATCTGCAGCATGACGCTGGGGCTCCCTTGCGGGAGTCCGCTCGGGTGGGAGCACGTCTGAAACTTTTCAGTCAGGTCTGGGGTCAATCTGTCCTGGACACATGGGTCATGCAAATAGTGTCCCATGGATACAAACTGGAGTTTCAAGATGTCCCCCCTCCCCAATGCCGATTTTTCAAATCAACCTTGCCAGCTTCTCTTCCGGACAGAGAAGTTGTAACAGCTGCAATTCAAAAATTATGTCAGGATCAAGTCATTGTCCGGGTTCCCGTGTCACAACAGGGAGAAGGGTTTTATTCAAGCCTCTTCGTAGTTCCAAAGCCAGACTGCTCGGTCAGACCAATTTTGAACCTGAAATCGCTGAATCTTTACCTGAAAAGATTCAAGTTCAAGGTGGAATCTCTGAGAGCAGTGATTTCCAGTCTGGAGGAAGGGGACTTCATGGTGTCAGTAGACATAAAAACTGCTTACTTGCATGTTCCCATTTATCCTTCTTATCAAGCTTATCTGAGATTCGCGGTACAGGATTGCCATTACCAGTTCCTGACGTTGCCGTTCGGACTCTCCACGGTACCGAGGGTATTCACCAAGGTGATGGCAGAGATGATGCTCCTCCTTTGTCAACAAGGAGTTAATATAATTCCTTACCTGGACGATCTCCTGATAAAAGCGAGATCCAAGGAACGGTTGGTGCAGAACATTGCACTCTCCCTGTCAGTACTCTGACGACACGGCTGGACCATGAATTTTCCGAAGTCACAATTGGAACAGACTACAAGATTGTCCTTTCTAGGGATGATACTGGACACAGAAGTACAGAGGGTAATTCTTCCAGTGGAAAAGGCACTGGAAATCCAGAGACTGGTCAAGCAAATATTGAAACCAACAAGAGTTTCAATCCATCAATGCATTCGGTTGTTGGGAAAGATGGTAGCGGCCTACGAGGCCATACAGTTTGGCCGATTCCATGCCAGAGTGTTCCAGTGGGACCTGTTGGACAAGTGGTCCGGATCCCACCTGCACATGCACCAGAAGATAATCCTGTCCTCCAAAGCCAGGATTTTGCTCCTGTGGTGGCTACATAGTTCTCGCCAATTAGAGGGACGCAGGTTTGGGATTCAGGACTGGGTCCTAGTAACCACGGATGCAAGTCTCCGAGGCTGGGGAGCAGTCACACAGGGAAAAAGCTTCTAAGGAAAATGGTCAAGTCGGGAAACCTGTCTTCACATAAACGTTCTGGAATTGAGAGCCATTTACAACTGCCTTCTACAAGCTGTGCATCTTCTTCAAGATCAACCCGTGCAGATCCAGTCGGACAATGTAACGGCAGTTGCGTACATAAACCGTCAGGGCGGAACGAAAAGCAGAGCGGCAATGGCAGAGGTGACAAAGATCCTCCTCTGGGCAGTAAGACATGCAAGAGCTCTGTCGGCAATTTTCATTCCGGGAGTAGACAACTGGGAAGCAGACTTCCTCAGCAGACACGATCCAGGAGAGTGTGGCCTCCACCAAGAAGTCTTCGCAGAGGTGACAAGTCTTTGGGGAGTTCCTCAAGTAGACATGATGGCATCTCGTCTCAACAAGAAGCTTCAGAGATATTGTTCCAAGTTGAGAGACCCTCAAGCAATAGCAGTGGATGCACTGGTGACCCAGTGGGTGTTTCGGTCAGTATATGTCTTCCCTCCACTTCCACTGATACCAAAAGTTCTCAAAATCATACGAAGAACAAGGGTTCGATCGATCCTCATTGCCCCAGACTGGCCAAGGAGGGCTTGATACCCAGATCTTCAGGAGTTTCTACTAGAAGATCCTCGGCCTCTTCCTCCTCTCGAGGACCTGCTGCAGCAGGGGCGGTGCGTATATCAAGACTTACTGCGGCTACGTTTGACGGCATGGCTGTTGAGCGCCGGATCCTAGCCCGAAAGGGTATTCCAAAAGAAGTAATTCCCACACTTATTCAGGCCAGGAAAAAGGTGTAAAGTCTAAGCATTACCACCGTATTTGGAGAAAATGTGTGTCTTGGTGTGAATCCAAGAAGGCTCCAACGGTAGCTTTTCAGTTAGGACGTTTTCTCCATTTTCTACAGGCAGGTGTGGATGCGGGCCTACGATTGGGTTCAATCAAGGTCCAGATTTCAGCCTTATCAATTTTCTTTCAAAAACTATTGGCCTCCCTTCCAGAAGTTCAGACGTTCGTGAAAGGAGTGCTGCACATCCAACATCCATTTGTGCCTCCGGTGGCACCATGGGATCTTAATGTGGTGTTGCAGTTCCTGCAATCAGATTGGTTTGAACCTCTGAAGGAGATACAATTGAAGTTTCTCACTTGGAAAGTGGTCATGTTATTGGCCTTGGCATCCGCAAGGCGGGTGTCTGAGTTGGGGGTCTTGTCCCACAAGAGCCCTTACCTGATCTTCCATGAAGATAGAGCAGAGTTGAGAACTCGCCAGCAATTTCTTCCAAAGGTGGTTTCGTCTTTCCATATGAACCAACCTATTGTGGTGTCAGTGGCTACTGACACCTTCGCTGCGTCAGTCTCTTGATGTTGTTAGAGATTTGAAAATTTATGTCGCAAGAACAGCTCTGGTACGGAAAACAGAAGCTCTGTTTGTCCTGTATGCTCCCAACAAGACTGGGTGTCCTGCTTCTAAGCAGACTATTGCGCGTTGGATCAGAGGGACGATTCAGCACACTCATTCCACGGCAGGATTGCCGATACCGAAGTCGGTAAATGCCCATTCTACTAGAAAGGTGGGCTCGTCCTGGGTGGCTGCCCGAGGGGTCTCGGCATTACAGCTTTGCCGAGCAGCTACTTGGTCAAAGGCAAACACGTTTGCAAAGTTTTACAAGTTTGACACCTTGGCCAATGAGGACCTCAAGTTTGGTCAATCGGTGCTGCAGGGTTATCCGCACTCTCCCGCCCGTACTGGAGCTTTGGTATAACCCCATGGTACTAAAGTGGACCCCAGCATCCTCTAGGACGTATGAGAAAACAGGATTTTAATACCTACCGGTAAATCCTTTTCTCCTAGTCCGTAGAGGATGCTGGGCGCCCGGCCCAGTGCGTCCTTTACCTGCAGTTGTTACATTTGTAGTGGCACAGATGTTGTGTTACGGTTATTTTCAGCATGTTGCTGCAATTGTTCATGCCCATTGGCATGTGTTAAGTAAGTTGAATGCCATGTTGTGCAGCATGGTTGAGGTGTGAGCTGGTATGAATCTCACCATTAAACTATAAGTAAATCCTTTTCTTGAAATGTCCTATAACTGAGGTCTGGAGGAGGGGCATAGAGGGAGGAGCCAGTTACACCATTGAAAAGTCTTAAAGTGCCCATGGCTCCTGCAGAACCATCTATACCCCATGGTACTAAAGTGGACCCCAGCATCCTCTACGGACTAGGAGAAAAGGATTTACCGGTAGGTATTAAAATCCTGTTATTCTAGTAGTAGTATTATTTATTGTAGTAGTATTATTGTGTGTGTTTTTTTTTTTATTATTTTAACTTTGTGCTGGTGTATTTTTCAGCTGTTCTACTGCCAAATTCACCACAATGAGATCCGGAAAATATGTGTATCTTTCATGAGGAAGAATGAAAAGCTCTTTGATTCTGTAAGTTTTGTTTCATTAACCCTTGCCACTTGTCTTGGAAAAGATTATCATTGTTTATTTATCAATACAGTCTATTACAGAGTTCTGCAGAGGTAATTGGTTATGTTTCTGCTTCTGTAGTAAATGGTGAAACTTTCCCATCACCTATTGTTATGCTTCCATACTGCCAAATGGTATGGATCAATGGTTTGGCAGTCAGAAGGTCGACTTGCACAAGGTCCACATGGTCAAAAGTTCACTGGGTCGACTTGACAGTAGTCGACTCATGAAAAGGTTGACATGAGTTTGTAATGTGTTTTTTTTTTTTTTTTGTTTTGTGTCAAAATTTCCCTTTCACCATGTGGACCCCCAATTAGTGCTCTGCTTCACTCGCCATGCTTTGGGCAGGGTTACTATTCCCAATTATAATCCGCATAGATGGTAAAGTATGAAAGTCCTGAAAAAAAAAAAAAAAAAAAAAAAAGACCAAAAAAGGCATGTCGACCATTTGGTATCAACATGTTGCTAGTCTACCTAACATCCATATACCCTCCAAACATTTACTGTACATTAAAGTCTGGACACAACCATGCTCCGTCTAAAAGGGCGTTTCTTTGACACGATAGGGGATGTGGGCACACTTTGATGGACGTTCATATACTTATGAAGTAATATTCAGTGACCAGCATTCCTTGCTCTTTGCAAGCTTTTGTAGAGTACTTCCCATTTCTAAATTCAGGCAAACATCTTGGCCATCAGTATAGTGGGACAGCCCCCTCCATCCCCTAATCATGGGTTTTCCACCTACGTTGGGATAGTTGGAGGGGAGATGTGTGCTTAGGTATTGCACTCCCCAAATAATAATTGTAATGAACAAGGCCGTCTTAAAAGCAGGGTAGGCCCCTGGGCAAAGCAATGCACTGGGGTACCTACCCATCCTCCAGCTGTAGGGGCGGAGTTGCTATCAGTAGCAGCTTTGATGTCCCGCGGGTGGTAGGGGTTGTTCTACCTTCTGCTCATGATGTAGGACCTGCAGCAGTAATTTCTGCTAATTACTACTTTACTGCACAGATGGGAGATGGAGCAGGAGGAAGAACACTAAACTGTATAGGGGGGCATTGGGCTGAATGAAGGGGCCTCAGTACATGACTTCCAGGGTGGTAGGGGGTGTTTAATACGCAGGGGAGGGGTGGATAGTGGAGTGGGCTTAATATTCGTCATTTTCCGGTGGGAGGGCAGCTTGCTTGACTGCAGATATCTCCAGTTCCTGGAAATAGATTTCTTAGCTTTCAATGGGAGAAACAACTAGAGTTCCACCTTTCAGGAGGTACTGGGGACTTGGGGATCAGAGTTCAGGAGCCAACGAAAATATAAAAAATATAAAACTGTGTGTGGAGCTGGAGCAGGGACCAGCTGCTGGAAGGCTGATATCTCTGGTTCTGGGCACACTGAAAAGAGGAGAGTCCCAGCTTATGGAGTATATAGGGGTCTATTCATAAAGCAGTGAAAAGTGTGGAGAAGTTGCCTCTGGCAACCAATCAGCATTGAAATAACATTTATTATTTGCATACTATACAATTGTATGGAGCAGCTGATTGGTTGCCATGGGCAACTTTTCCACAGGCTCACTTCTCCACTCTCTTCACTGCTTCAGGAATAGACCTCATAGTCAGAAAAAACTTTGTCAGACAGAAACCGAGCTATGATGTCGGATATCTCCAGTTCCCCCGGTTCTTCAAAGATCTGATACCCCTGGAAAATGGAAACCCTCGGCTATCAGCCTAGGGCCCTTATACGCCTGTGACCCTTCGGCAACTGCCCATTGAGCCCATACGAAAAGAGTAATGAGTGTTGTGTAATGAATTTAGTCTCCAAAGGTTATCTTTTTTTTTTTTTTCTTTTTTTTTTTTTCAGTGCCCCCTATTAGCTCTGAGAAATATGTATAAGCCAGTTCCTTTTTATCCACGGAATAGTTGACATTTGAAAATAATTTACAGAGTAGATTTGCTGTTACACAGTGGCGTTGCCAGACACCAGTGAGCCTCGACATTAAATACTGAATGCATGGGGCCCATCGCACAACCCTCACATTATACTGTATATAAATACGTACAAATGCCATTTCATAATCTTTCTTAGAAGTGGTACTGTACATTTAAAAAGAGAGAATCCTAAGGGGGCGTGGCCTACGTGGTGACCAGACGTCCTTGCACTGGGCTCCCACTTCAGAGGGCTAATTGCCAAATTTATACCTGCCCTAGCCCCTTATACATACTTCACAGTTCCCTACTATCCCCCCTGGGGCCCCCCTGTACCTGATTCGAGGAGCCGCGGAGCCGGGGGACGTTCCTGCAAGTCCCTGCGGGTTGCGGCCTAGTCGGGTCCGGAAGCCGGGGGCTCGAGTACGCGCCGCACCCGGGAATTGAGCTCCAGAGGACGCGCGATTCGCGCACCGGAAGTAAGCGGCCGCGAACGCCTCCCCAGCCTCCTGCAGTGCCTGCAAACACCTCCGGACCCCAGGGCACGGAGCTGGGGGTGGAAGTCTGCCCTGAGTGACCCACACAAGGAGCTCCAACGGCAGCAGCAGATCTGGCACTTAGAGGCCTCGGCGGCCATCTTGGAAAATCTGTGCTGCTTCTGGAGCTGACATCTCCTGCATCTCCAACATCCCTGGGTTCAGGTGCAGGGTGAGTGCATATTTTATCACCAATTGATACACCCTGGTTCTGTTACAGGCAGCTTAGTGGGATGCTGCAGTGAACCTCTGATGTGACCCTTTCTCACCTCCCTCCACCACTCATGTTTAATGTGTCCGACACCTGACGGTCCTCCGTGTTCCGCATCTCTGTGAATAAATTTACCTACCGCTACGCCTGTCCTGGTCCTTTACAACTACCTCCGAGCTCCTTTATCATGGCCCCTAAAAAGGTAAAAGGAGCACTGCCACCTAAAGTGTCTTTTCCTAAACAGAAATCACCTCTGACCTCATCATCCCCTCGGGGGGAACGCCCGGCTACTGCCTCGACCCCTCTGAAATCAAGCAACTCACTGGGCACCATGTCGATTGCTGGCATAGATGTGGACTCTGAGGCGCCCCTGACGGTGAAATCCCTATGTCAGATCCTGGTGGCGTTTAAATCTGATCTAACTACCGATCTTACAGCGGCTATTAGAGAAGTCAAGACAGACTTAACCGAGGTTGGAAACCGTACAGATCATTTGGAGCATAAGATGGAGGAACTTGTGTCCTCCCACAACGATCTCATCACCGCACATGACCAGCAGAGGGCCGACCTGGACGCGCTACGAGATAAGATGGCGGATATGGAGGACCGTTCCCGCCGGAACAACGTTAAAATAAGAGGCATTCCGGACTCTGTGACTAACTCGGAATTGGAAGGCTACACCATGACCGTTTTTCGCAAGCTGTTGCCAGACGCTGACACTCGTGATTTACTTATCGACCGTATACACCGCTTGCCTCGCCCGCGTACGGTCTCTAACGATCTTCCCAGAGACACTCTACTACGCATCCACTTCTTTTCTACCAAAGAAAAGATCCTTAAAGCGGCAAGAAATGTAGGAGATTCTGATGTTCTGGGAGGACTCCAAATCTTCCAAGACTTCTCAGCTGTAACAATGGCGAAAAGAAGAAACCTGGCTCCGATAACGACAGCACTACGTGCTAACGACATACCCTACAGATGGGGTTTCCCGGTGAAGCTGATCATCACTAGCGACGGATCCTCGTATGTCGTTTCCTCTCTGGATGCCGGTATCAAGCTACTGTCGGACTGGGACATCTCCGTTAAACAGCCCCAGGGCCTTGGCAGTCGCCCTGGAATACGAGACGAGTGGTCTACTCATTGAATCGCTTGACCCCTTCTGTTGGCTAAAATATCTTGATTACACCGGATTGTTGGTCGTTTCCTGTTCAGGACTATACCTTGCGATTGGGGCTATCCCCTGGGACTATGTGAGTTATACGACGACCCAATCGTGCACAAAGTAATTTTTGATATGTCAATGTGATGTATGTGTTGAGTTTTTACGTTCTCTCTCTGCCTAAAGGTTCTGTTTAATTGCTGTTTAGGTTATGTTACTTATTAATTCTAAGCACCTCGGTTGATTAGCTGTCCCGAATGTGATAAATCGGAATTATTTTAATAGTATATAAACGGGTGGCATGAGTGGTGGCGTCAGGCCACATCACCCCCTTCCTCTTGTTATTCTACTGCACCTGTTCCTCCCCTTGCAGTAGCTATGCAGGCCCGATATACAGGGCCTTCTTGGTTTATTCCCCTGTTATTTATGCCCAATTTTAGTTTACACCCATGTACCTCTTTTCCCCTGTTTCTTTTTTGTCAGCTATTTTTTTCCTGGGAAACATCTACTATTTGGTAATGAGTTAGGCCGGTGGTTCACTGTACGATTGGTGGAGACTGCTGACATGCATTTCATCTATCTAAACCATGGTTCGGATTTTGTCTTTGAATGTTAAGGGGTTAAACTCCCCTAATAAGAGGAGATTGGCCCTTACATACTTTTTTAAACAGAAGGTGGATATTGCAGCGGTACAAGAGACCCACTTCTCAGCTTTGAAACCCCCGGTCTTTGGCGACCAAAGATATCCCCAGCGGTTTTTTGCAAATGGCCCGTTTAAGCGTAATGGGGTGGCGATTCTAATCGGTGCAAAAACACCCTTTGTGTTGCAAGCACAGGCGTCTGATAAAAATGGCAGATACCTCATAGTGCAAGGCCTGTTAGCTGATAAACTGGTGACGATAGTATCGGTATATGCCCCTAATGCCAACCAACTTCCCTTTTTGCGCAAATTATTCACCAAAATTCAAGCAATTCGTAAAGGTTCCTTGATAGTTTTGGGAGACTTTAACCTAGTCTTAGATCCAACCTTGGATAGATCTCCGAGAGGTGTTCCACTACGCTCGGCCCCCCCCTCCCCAGCTTCCACTGGGTTTAGGACGTTAGTGAACGAATTTGACCTATACGACATATGGAGAGTCCAGAATCCTTCAGCAAGGATTACACCTTTTATTCACCGGTACATAACTCATACTCACGCATTGATATCACTTTCTGTGACAAATGGACTCTGCAGCACATCCGCTCAGTGGACATCCTTCCCATAACATGGTCAGACCATGCTCCGATACTTTGCCGGTGGGATCTTGATAGACAGTCCCTACCTCCCCACCCGTGGCGACTATCCCCCCACCTGCTCTCCAACCATGTATCTAAAAAGATGATTGAGGATAGTATATCAGGCTATTTACTGTCCAATGTCCCCTCTGACACGTCCACATGTAATCACTGGTGTGCCTTAAAAGCTGTAGTTCGGGGAGCGGCTATTCAAGCTGGGGCATTACTAAAGCGTCAATCAGCTCAATTACAAAACGATTTGGAAGCTAAATTAAAATGCTTGGAAGACCAAAACAAACAAACCCCGTCTCTGTCTGTTAGAAAGGAGCTTGCCGAGATACGGGGCCAATTGCAGAAACTCTTAATGGCCCGAACACAACAAGCTTTGAATAGATTGCGCAAGAGATTTTATATAGCGGGTAATAGACCGGGCAGATTACTGGCCCGAAAATTACGATCCCAACAAGCTCGGAATAAAATTAAATTCCTGATGTCCCCCTCCGGTTTAAAAGTTTCCAATCCCTTGGATATCTCAAATCAATTTGCCCATTATTATGCCCGACTGTACAATCTCTCGTCGGACCCTACCACCCAACAACCTACAGCAGCGTCCATTGATAGTTTTTTAAGTTCCTTGCACCTCCCTTCTTTGTCGGAGGCCCAGGTAGAGCTTTTGAATGCTCCCTGGGCCTTGGAGGAAGTTATGGAGGCAATACGGTCGCTGCCCTCAGGTAAAGCTCCGGGACCAGACTGTTTCATAAACGATTTTTATAAAATGTATCAGGGACTTCTAACACCCACATTGACCAACGTTTTTAATGACATAACTGAGACGGGTACCCCCCCCAGGGAGATGCTGGAGGCACAGGTGGTGACGTTACCTAAACCAGGGAAGGACCCCTCTTCGTGCCAGAATTACCGCCCCATAGCGTTATTGAATGGCGACATTAAATTATTTGCCAAGCTTATTGCCACCCGAGTTAAACTCTTCTTACCTACCTTGATCCACCAGGACCAGGTGGGGTTTATACCGGGAAGGCAGGCGTCGGATAGCACCCGCAGAGTCTTTGATCTTCTTGATTCTTTACCGTCTGATCGGGGCCTTCTCCTGCTATCCCTGGATGCGGAGAAGGCATTTGATCGGTTGGGTTGGCCATATATGAAATCTGTTTTATCTAAATTTGGCTTCAGCGGGCGTATTCTCTCCGGCATGCTTGCTTTATACCACTGCCCCTCGGCTCGGGTGTTTAGCAATGGCTTCTTATCAGACGTATTTCCCATTACCAACGGCACGAGACAGGGCTGCCCCCTGTCCCCGCTAATATTTGCGCTCGCTATAGAACCTCTGGCAGCGAAAATCCGCCTCAGCCCCCTGTTCCCTGGTGTTTCCCTTGGGCCCCAGTCGCATAAATTGTGTCTTTT
This sequence comes from Pseudophryne corroboree, assembly GCF_028390025.1. NCBI lineage: Eukaryota > Metazoa > Chordata > Amphibia > Anura > Myobatrachidae > Pseudophryne > Pseudophryne corroboree. The sequence continues at coordinate 295,566,869 of NC_086451.1, forward strand.
CGCTGATGATGTTTTGCTATTTGTCACAGATCCCATAGAGTCCCTGCCCCACTTACACTCCTTATTAGATGATTATAGTAGAGCCTCTTATTATAAGCTCAATACTGCAAAAACGGATGCTCTGCCAATTAACCTCTCTGACTCTCTTGCCACCCTCCAATCAAAATATCCCTATAACTGGCAAACTTCGTCTCTTACCTACTTAGGTGTTTCTATATCCCCTAAAATAGACACGGTACTGGAGGAAAATCTTAATCCCCTCCTTATCTCGCTCACAATTTTAACCAGATCCTGGGCGCTTTATGATATTTCTTGGCTTGGACGCTTAGCTGCGTTCAAAATGTCCCTCCTTCCCAAGTTGATGTATCTTTTCCGAACGATACCTTACTCTTTTCCCAAACGATACATTGACAAATTTACGGCCATTATGGTAAAGTACATATGGGCAGCCCGGGCCCCTAAAATAGCACGCACTCGAATGGTCCTACCCAAGGCTTTGGGAGGACTGGCGATGCCAGACCTTGCACTTTACCATGAGGCGTGTACATTAGCACATGTAAGGATGTTTGGGGCAGCTGGATTAAACCTGGGATGGGCTAAGCTGGAAAGACAAGCGTGCACGGCTTACCCGTTGGGGGACATCCTACATACCCCTAAGAGCCTTCGCCCACCTTCTCTATCAACACTTCCATCTACACGCACTTCACTGCAAACATGGGACAAATTAACTGCGAAACTGACTGCTGCACCACCTACCTTTAAATCTATTTCTCTCCATGCCTTGATGAAACTAATCCCAAATTTGAATATCTCCCGATGGCATTTATGTGGCCTCTCCAAACTGAGTGATTTGTTAGACGGGTCAGTAATGATACCCTTCCCTGCCCTGCAAACTCAATTTTCCTTACCTGATTCCTCACGACTGAGCTATTACCAAATTAGTCATTGGTGGAGCTCGCTTCCTATTATTACTAGAGAGGTCCACCCATACACTCACCGGGTTTACGCTAGACTGAATGTGACAGACTCTAAGGGAGATATATCCTTTTGGTACAACGTTCTCGTGGCCCTACTGCCCAACCCTAAGGTCAAAGCACAGATTAAGTGGGAGAGGGACTTGGACCTCAGACTGTCAGATTCCCAATGGAGTAACATCTACCTATCTACACACACTATGTCTAAGTGTCTTAACCACACTGAGATGCACACAAAGTTGCTGAACAGACTTTATCTCACCCCAGATAGACTTCATGTGTTTTGGCCCTCATGTTCAAAATTCTGTTGGAGGCAATGTGGGGAAGTAGGTGATATTTTCCACATTTTCTGGACCTGTCCCTTACTGGCCCCCTTCTGGGCAGCTATATTTGAATTAATCAATAACGTTCTTCATATGTCCCTAAGCCCCTCTCCTAGTATGGCGTTGCTCCATTTGATGCCGAATACTCTATCTCCCCGTCACAAATATGTATTGGGCCACATCCTTATAGCGGCAAGAGCCGCTCTGGCACAAAACTGGAAACAGTCTACATTGCCTCATATTTCGAAAGTTATTCAAAAAATTGAATTTCATTGTGAAATGGAAACACAGTTTGTGGCAATGTCACCTCTCCCTTCTGCGAAACTACCAGATTGGTCATTATGGCGGGAATATGTATCAAGTAGAGCCCGTCCCCAACCCTTACCGACTATTTCCAGTCCTAGCCCCAGCCAGTTCCCTTTAAACGAACCGAATGATCCCCCGGACATTAGTCCATAAATACTCCAATCTCTCAGTACTGCTATATGCTTGTGTATTTATATGCAGATGTCATGTACTAATTGGATGCAAAGTGAATCTGTTATTATAGATGTTTCTCTCCCCCCTAATTGTTTATAAATGTTTATTATTCCCCCCCCCTCCCTCTTTCTTTTGTACCCTACCCTTTTTGTTGTTGGAAAGAAAAACAATAAACATTTAATGATGGTAAAAAAAAAAGAGAGAATCCTTTTTATGGCCTGATTTTTCTTGATGCTTCAGTTTTTGATTACTGTCTTATAGATAGGAGATAGTATACCTGCCTTTATATGCTGCCAGCTCAATGATGCCAGTTCCCAGTGGGCTGCCACTCAAATGCGGTGTGATAAGATACAAAGATGTAATGTACCATTTTAATGTCCTTTTGTAGCATTGCCAACGGTATGTCTCCTTGTGAGTATACTAAGTTTAAAGTGACCAGCATTCAGTACTTATTAACGCTTCAGACAAATCTCATACAGCTATCCAGTCTGCACCATATGATGTGAGACACCTACTGTAGTGGGATTCCTGCACTGCAGGGGAGGCAGATATAACGTGCAGAGAGAGTTAGATTTGGGTGGGTTATTTTGTTTCTGTGCAGAGTAATTACTGGCTGCTTTATTTTTACACTGTAATTTAGATTTCAGTTTGAATACACCACACCCAAATCTAACTCTCTCTGCACATGTTATATCTGCCCCCCCTGCAGTGCACATGGTTTTGTCCAACTGCTAACAAATTTTCTGCTGCGATCAACTCTGAATTACCCCCAAAGCTAGGGAGTGGTGGGAGGGGATTCATGTAATACACTGGGCTAATCTATACAGAATTTGCCGCACTGACAGCCATGCCAAAGTTCACATTAATGCATGCTTACAATTTTTTAACAATGGATTGGCGGTCCTGCTCTGTGCCTTGCTATGAATTAGGCTTCCTACTGTGTGGCTTACTATAAATTGGGTCCCACTATGTCTTAGTATGAATGGTGAGCTCTGCTGTGTGACTTGGCATAAATGGGTGCCCTGCTGTTTGGCTTACCAGGGATTGGGGGTCCTGCTGTGTGGAATGCTTTGAATTGAGAACCCTGCTGTGTGACATACTATGAATGCTAGCTAGCATGCTAGCATGTGGGTGCAAGAGATGGGCATGTTGTTGGGTCTAATGGGCATTGAAGGGGCATGTGGGGGAAGTCTAAGTAGCATGCGCGTTGGTCTATAGAGGTTTTCATACATTTTGTGTGGTGATCATCTACCTCCATAATTTTTTTTTCTCTAACGTCCTAGTGGATGCTGGGGACTCCGTAAGGACCATGGGAATAGACGGGCTCCGCAGGAGACTGGGCACTTTAAGAAAGAATTTGGATTCTGGTGTGCTCTGGCTCCTCCCTCTATGCCCCTCCTCCAGACCTCAGTTTGAATCTGTGCCTGGACGAGCTGGGTGCTGTTTAGTGAGCTCTCCTGAGCTTGCTATAAGAAAGTATTTTGTTAGGTTTTTTATTTTCAGGGAGATCTGCTGGCAACAGGCTCCCTGCATCGTGGGACTGAGGGGAGAGAAGCAGCCCTACTCTCTGAAGATAGGTCCTGCTTTTTAGGCTACTGGACACCATTAGCTCCAGAGGGATCGTACACAGGATCTCACCCTCGTCGTCCGATCCCGGAGCCGCGCCGCCGTCCTCCTCGCAGAGCCGGAAGACAGAAGCCGGGTGAAAGAAGCAAAAAGACTTTGAAATCGGCGGCAGAAGACTCCAGTCTTCACTGAGGTAGCGCACAGCACTGCAGCTGTGCGCCATTGCTCCCACACTACACCCACATACTCCGGTCACTGTAAGGGTGCAGGGCGCAGGGGGGGGGGGGGCGCCCTGGGCAGCAATTAGAGACCTCTTTGGCAAAAGTTTGCATATATACAGTTGGGCACTGTATATATGTATGAGCCCCCGCCAAAAATTTATCATGAAAGCGGGACAGAAGCCTGCCGTCGAGGGGGCGGGGCTTCTTCCTCAGCATTCACCAGCGCCATGTTTTTTCTCCACAGCACCGCTGAGAGGAAGCTCCCCAGCCTCTCCCCTGCAGTTACACAGTAGAAGAGGGTAAAAAGAGAGGGGGGGGGGGGGCACATAATTAGGCGCAAAAATCAATATAAACAGCAGCTACTGGGTTAACATTAAGTTACTGTGTTATTCCTGGGTTAATAGCGCTGGGGTGTGTGCTGGCATACTCTCTCTCTGTCTCTCCAAAGGGCCTTGTGGGGGAATTGTCTTCAGATGAGCATTCCCTGAGTGTGTGGTGTGTCGGTACGTGTGTGTCGACATGTCTGAGGTAAAAGGCTCCCCTAAGGAGGAGATGGAGCAAATATGTGTGTGAGAGGGTGTCTCCGTCGACAACGCCGACACCTGTTTGTATATGTGTAATTAAGTGCTAAGGTGAATTTATTGCACAAAAGTTTAGAGAACAGACAGGGAATCTACCCATGTCTGTCGCTATGTCGCAGAGACCTTCAGAGTCTCTCAATGATCACTATCCAAAATAATAGACACTGATATCGACGCGGAGTCTGACTCCAGTGTCGACTACGATAATGCAAAGTTACAGCCAAAATGGCAGAAAAGTATTCAATATATGATTATTGTAATAAAAGATGATTTGCATATCACTGATGACTCATCTGTCCCTGACACAAGGGTACACATGTTTAAGGGGAAGAAAGCTGAGGTAAATTTCCCTCCTCTCATGAAGAAAAAGAGCGGGAATCTCCAGACAAGAAGCTGCAGCTTCCCACAAAGAATTCTCAGGGAGTATCCTTTCCCTACTAGGGCCAGGATACGATGGGAATCTTCCCCTAGGGTGTCACGTTTGCCCAAAAGGTAGCCCTGACGTAACAGCTATCCTCAGGGATCCTGCAGATAGCGTGCACATTCTGGTACACTACTCAGACCGGCTATTGTGTCGGCATGGGTTTATAGCGCTGTGGCAGCGTGGTCATGTACCTTATCAGCAGAGATTGAGACCCTAGTATGTATGTATGTATGTGTGTGTGTATATGTGTATATATATATATATATATATATATATATAATATAGATAGATAGATAGATATATAGATATATTAAAGATGCTGTCTTAAGAGAGATATATATATATATATATTTTTTTTTTTTTTTTTTTCTCTGACGTCCTAGTGGATGCTGGGAACTCCGTAAGGACCATGGGGAATAGACGGGCTCCGCAGGAGACTGGGCACTCTAAAAGAAAGATTAGGTACTATCTGGTGTGCACTGGCTCCTCCCTCTATGCCCCTCCTCCAGACCTCAGTTAGAATCTGTGCCCGGCTAGAGCTGGGTGCTCCTAGTGGGCTCTCCTGAGCTTGCTAGAAAGAAAGTATTTGTTAGGTTTTTTATTTTCAGTTAGATCTGCTGGCAACAGACTCACTGCTACGTGGGACTGAGGGGAGAGAAGCAAACCTACCTGCTTGCAGCTAGCTTGTGCTTCTTAGGCTACTGGACACCATTAGCTCCAGAGGGTTCGAACACAGGGCCTGACCTCGATCGTCCGTTCCCGGAGCCGCGCCGCCGTCCCCCTTGCAGAGCCAGAAGACAGAAGAACAGTTGAAATCGGCGGCAGAAGACTCCTGTCTTCATTAAGGTAGCGCACAGCACTGCGGCTGTGCGCCATTGCTCCCACAGCACACCACACACTCCGGTCACTGTAGGGTGCAGGGCGCTGGGGGGGGGGGGGGCCCTGGGCAGCAATTATAATACCTTTTGGCACAAATTACACACATAATACAGTCTAGCACTGTATATGTGTGCAAACCCCCGCCATTAAGTCACACAAAACGCGGGACAGAAGCCCGCCGCTGAGGGGGCGGGGCCTTCTTCCTCAGCACACCAGCGCCATTTCTTTTTCATCCACTAGGGGTCACTGGAGTACTCTTGGGATATGGACGGCTTCCACAGGAAGTAGGCACTGAATAAATTAATTTTGGAACTATACCTCCCCTCCATATCCCTGAGTACCTCAGTGTTTTTTCTGTGCTCGACACAGTTAGTAGGCTTGTGGCTTTGCTGCCACAGAGGTCCACATTTCATTGGATTTTTTTCTAAGTTTTTTTCTTTTTTCAACGATTTACCACATCCCTTCCCCCCTTCCAATAGGCGTGGGTCCTGGATAAGTGAAGGCTGCTTTAGCAGCTGTGGGTGTCGGACCTCTCTAAAAAGAGCTCCCTCACTACCACCTGCAGGACTAAAACCTGCAGTAAAGGCTGGACGGAACTTACAGAGAAGCCCCGTCATAGCCCTCACCACAGGGTCCAGGTATGTTGAACGGGGCGGTCAGCTCACGCTGCCGCCCCACTGTGATACTGTCTGTGTGTGTGTGGCCCAGGCCCTCGATGCCGCTTCGGGCTCCCTCTCCACCATAGCCCGGCTCCGTGTAGAGAGAACGGTATACGGAGCATGGGGGGACACACAAATGAGAGTCAAAAGGCAGGTTTCTTAGCCTAGTGAGTAACTTTGCTGCCACAGTGATGTTCCCTGCACACAGGGTCACTGGATAAAATCTCATGATTCAACTCTTATTGATAAGGGAATACAGCAGCGCTGCATATGTATTACAAAAGGCTATGAAGTCTTTGTTAAAACAAGATTAACCATGTTTCCTGTTGTATTTCCAGAATTTCCTGTGTTACATCTCTCCTCCATTGAAGGCGCAGGGGTGTTGAGGGGAATTTGGGAGCAGGCATATGGCTGGCGTGCACTGCACTTAGCCAGATATATATTTATAGAGACACCTTAGTGCTATTTACTGAGTCGTGCAAGTTGTCTGTCTTTGTTTTTGTTTTGAGTATTGTCTGTCTGCATGAGTAAGACACCAGCAATTACTAATAAGCAGTTTCCCTGCCATGTCTAAAACATGGATATACATAATTATTTATATCATAACTGTTTATAATGATATTATCCTAAAGACTGCAAATCTGAATCAGGGTTGTGGCAGCCAAATACTGGCTTTGTTCATTTGTTGTAAAGTAAGATATGTTATAACAATTGGTCAGCACATGGTGCTTATAAAACAGTATCTGTGGAGCCGTGTGAGTTCACTCACCTGCAGCAGCTTTGGCTTAATTCACTTGGCCACACCACACTGGATACGCCCAATCTCATCTGATTTTGGAAGCTAAGCAGTGTTGGGCCTGATTAGCCACCTGGGAGTACAAGGTGCTGTAGGTATTTTTATTCTACAGCCACACCACACTGGATACGCCCAAACTCATCTGAGCTTGGAAGCTAAGCAGGGTTGCATACTGTTTTGCCATCTGGGGGAAACTGGTGATCCAACTAGATTGCATACTAATACATGCTGGTTTAAACTGTTAAAAAATAGCTCAGTTTGGCCTTACACTATCAATATAAACCTACCATAGGTTTTACAGTCAGGATAGCTCTCCAGAGCGCGCTCCCGGCGCCGGCCACTAGAAGGGCCCATTAACTAAGCTGTGGTCAAGCAGCAGTCCTCTCAGGTTTTAAGCCTGTGCGAGGTCACATTTAGTTTCAGACTTGTAAAAATGTGTTATACCTGTGTATCAGGGAGACTCTGTAGCCTACTGGTTAGGCTTCCCGCCAACAGTGTAGATGCTGCTTGCAGGGTCATTGGTTCGAATCCTGGGTTCAACTACTGTCTATACACCAGATAGTGTTAACAGTCTCAGTACATAATTGGCCATGGGTTTCCTCAGTGAGTACATTGGAAATGCTTCCATATGGCTTAGCATACATGTGTTTGTGGATGATGGTTGTATCCTCAATTGGATGTTGCACTGTGTTTGATATTATTATAAAAAAATGTATGTGTGTGTGTGTGTGTGTGTATGTGTGTGTGTATATATATATATATATATATATATATATATATATATATATATATATATTTATTTCTCTATCGTCCTAGTGGATGCTGGGGTTCCTGAAAGGACCATGGGGAATAGCGGCTCCGCAGGAGACAGGGCACAAAAAGTAAAGCTTTAGGATCAGGTGGTGTGCACTGGCTCCTCCCCCTATGACCCTCCTCCAAGCCTCAGTTAGATTTTTGTGCCCGGCCGAGAAGGGTGCAATCTAGGTGGCTCTCCTAAAGAGCTGCTTAGAAAAGTTTAGCTTAGGTTTTTTATTTTACAGTGAGTCCTGCTGGCAACAGGATCACTGCAACGAGGGACTTAGGGGAGAAGAAGTGAACTCACCTGCGTGCAGGATGGATTGGCTTCTTGGCTACTGGACATTAGCTCCAGAGGGACGATCACAGGTACAGCCTGGATGGTCACCGGAGCCTCGCCGCCGGCCCCCTTGCAGATGCTGAAACGAGAAGAGGTCCAGAATCGGCGGCAGAAGACTCCTCAGTCTTCTTAAGGTAGCGCACAGCACTGCAGCTGTGCGCCATTTTCCTCTCAGCACACTTCACACGGCAGTCACTGAGGGTGCAGGGCGCTGGGAGGGGGGCGCCCTGGGAGGCAAATGAAAACCTTTTTTGGCTAAAAATACCTCACATATAGCCTCCGGGGGCTATATGGAGATATTTAACCCCTGCCAGAATCCGTTAAGAGCGGGAGACGAGGCCGCCGAAAAAGGGGCGGGGCCTATCTCCTCAGCACACAGCGCCATTTTCCCTCACAGAAAGGCTGGAGGGAAGGCTCCCAGGCTCTCCCCTGCACTGCACTACAGAAACAGGGTTAAAACAGAGAGGGGGGGCACTAATTTGGCGTTAGAAATATATAAAAAAGATGCTATAAGGGAAAACACTTATATAAGGTTGTCCCTATATAATTATAGCGTTTTTGGTGTGTGCTGGCAAACTCTCCCTCTGTCTCTCCAAAGGGCTAGTAGGTCCTGTCCTCTATCAGAGCATTCCCTGTGTGTGTGCTGTGTGTCGGTACGTGTGTGTCGACATGTATGAGGACGATGTTGGTGAGGAGGCGGAGCAATTGCCTGTAATGGTGATGTCACTCTCTAGGGAGTCGACACCGGAATGGATGGCTTATTTAGGGAATTACGTGATAATGTCAACACGCGCCAAGGTCGGTTGACGACATGAGACGGCCGACAAACAATTAGTACCGGTCCAGACGTCTCAAAAACACCGTCAGGGGTTTTAAAACGCCCGTTTACTTTAGTCGGTCGACACAGACACAGACAGGGACACTGAATCCAGTGTCGACGGTGAATAAACAAACGTATTCCTTATTAGGGCCACACGTTAAGGGCAATGAAGGAGGTGTTACATATTTCTGATACTACAAGTACCTCAAAAGAGGGTATTATGTGGGATGTGAAAAAACTACCGTAGTTTTTCCTGAATCAGATAAATTAAATGAAGTGTGTGATGATGCGTGGGTTCCTCCCGATAGAAAATATGGGCGGTATACCCTTTCCCGCCAGAAGTTAGGGCGCGTTGGGAAACACCCCTTAGGGTGGATAAGGCGCTCACACGCTTATCAGAACAAGTGGCGGTACCGTCTATAGATAGGGCCGTCCTCAAGGAGCCAGCTGACAGGAGGCTGGAAAAATATCATAAAAAGTATATACACACATACTGGTGTTATACTGCGACCAGCGATCGCCTCAGCCTGGATGTGCAGAGCTGGGGTGGCTTGGTCGGATTCCCTGACTAAAAATATTGATACCCTTGACAGGGACAGTATTTTATTGACTATAGAGCATTTAAAGGATGTATTTCTATATATGCGAGATGCACAGAGGGATATTTGCACTCTGGCATCAAGAGTAAGTGCGATGTCCATATCTGCCAGAAGATGTTTATGGACACGACAGTGGTCAGGTGATGCAGATTCCAAACGGCACAAAGGTGTATTGCCGTATAAAGGAAGAGGAGTTATTTGGGGTCGGTCCATCGGACCTGGTGGCCACGGCAACTGCTGGAAAATCCACCGTTTTTACCCTAAGTCACATCTCTGCAGAAAAAGACACCGTCTTTTCAGCTTCAGTCCTTTCGTCCCTATAAGAGTCATATCTGCCCAGGGATAGAGGAAAGGGAAGAAGACTGCAGCAGGCAGCCCATTCCCAGGAACAGAAGCGTTCCACCGCTTCTGACAAGCTCTCAGCATGACGCTGAGACCGTACAGGACCCCTGGATCCTACAAGTAGTATCCCAGGGGTACAGTTTGGAATGTCGAGACGTTTCCCCTGCGCAGGCTCCTGAAGTCTGCTTTACCAAGGTCTCCCTCCGACAAGGAGGCAGTATGGGAAAAAATTCACGAGCTGTATTCCCAGCAGGTGATAATTAAATTACCCCTCCTACAACAAGAAAAGGGGGTATTATTCCACACTATATTGTGGTACTGAAGCCAGAAGGCTAGGTGAGACCTATTCTAAATCTAAAAAAATTTGAACACTTACAAAGGTTCAAATCAAGATGGAGTCACTCAGAGCAGTGATAACGAACCGGGAAGAAGGGGACTATCTGGTGTCCCGAGACATCAGGGATGCTTACCTCCATGTCCCAAATTTGCCCTTATCACTAAGGGTACCTCAGGTTCGTGGTACAGAACTGTCACTATCAGTTTCAGACGCTGCCGTTTGGATTGTCTACGGCACCCCGGGTCTTTACCAAGGTAATGGCCGAAATGATGGTTCTTCTTCGAAGAAAAGGCGTCTTAATTATCCCTTACTTGGACGATCTCCTGATAAGGGCAAAGTCCAGGGAACAGTTGGAGGTCGGAGTAGCACTATCTCGGATACTGTTACAACAGCAGGGGTGGATTCTAAATATTCCAAAATCGCAGCTGATCCCGACAACAAGTCTCCTGTGCTTAGGGATGATTCTGGACACAGTCCAGAAAAAGGTGTTTCTCCCGGAAGAGAAAGCCAGGGAGTTATCCGAGCTAGTCAGGAACCTCCTAAAATCAGTGCATCATTGCACAAGGGCCATGGTAAAAAAATGGTGACTTCCTTCGAAGCAATTCCAGTCGGCAGATTTCATGCAAGAACTTTTCAGTGGGATCTGCTGGACAAATGGTCCGGATCGCATCTTCAGATGCATCAGCGGATAACCCTATATCCAAGGACAAGGGTGTCTCTCCTGTGGTGGTTACAGAGTGCTCATCTTCTAGAGGGCCGCAGATTCGGCATTCAGTTTTGGATGTTGGTGACCACGGAGGCCAGCCCGAGAGGCTGGGGAGCAGTCACACAAGGAAAAAATTTCCAGGGAGTGTGATCAAGTCTGGAGATTTTTCTCCACATAAATATAGCTAAGGGTAAATTTATAATGCTCTAAGCTTAGCAAGACCTCTGCTTCAAGGTCAGCCGGTATTGATCCAGTGGGATAAAACATCACGGCAGTCGCCCACGTAAATAGACAGGGCGGCACAAGAAGCAGGAGGGCAGTGGCAAAAACTGCAAGGACTTTTCGCTGGGCGGAAAATCATGTGATAGCACTGTCAGCAGTGTTTCATTCCGGGAATGGAAACTGGGAAGCAGACTTCCTCAGTAGGCACGACCTCCACCCGGCAGAGTGGGAACTTCATGGGGAAGTTTTCCACATAATTGTAAACCGTTGGGAATTACCAAAGGTGGACATGATGGCGTCCCGTCTGAACAAAAAAACGGGACAGGTATTGCGCCAGGTTAAGAGACCCTCAGGCAATAGCTGTGGACGTTCTGGTAACACCGTGGGTGTACCAGTCGGTGTATGTGTTCCATCCTCTGCTTTTCATACCTAAGGTACTGAGAATTATAAGACGTAGAGGAGTAAGAACTATACTCATGGCTCCGGATTGGCCAAGAAGGACTTGGTACCCGGAACTTCAAGAGATGCTCACAGAGGACTTATGGCCTCTGCCGCTAAGAAGGGACTTGTTTCAGCAAGTACCATGTCTGTTCCAAGACTTACCGCAGCTGCGTTTGACGGCATGGCGGTGGAACGCCGGATCCTAAGGGAAAAGGCATTCAGGAAGAGGTCATTCCTACCCTGGTCAAAGCCAGAAAGGAGGTGACCGCACAACATTATCACCACATGTGGCGAAAATATGTTGCGTGTTGTGAGGCCAGGAAGGCCCCACGAAGAAATTTCAACTCGGTCGATTCCTGCATTTCCTGCAAACAGGAGTGTCTATGGGCCTCAAATTGGGGTCCATTAAGGTTCAAATTTCGGCCCTGTCGATTTTTCTTCCAGAAAGAATTGGCTTCAGTTCCTGAAGTCCAGAAGTTTGTCAAGGGAGTATTGCATATACAACCCCCTTTTGTGCCTCCAGTGGCACTGTGGGATCTCAACGTAGTTCTGGGATTCCTCAAAACACATTGGTTTAAAACCAGTCAAATCTGTGGATTTGAAGCATCTCACATGAAAAGTGAACATGCTCTTGGACCTGGCCTGGACCAGGCGAGTGTCAAATTGGTGGTTTTTTTCTCAAAAAAGCCCATATCTGTTTGTCCATTCGGACAGGGCAGAGCTGCGGACTCGTCCCCAGTTCTCTCCCTAAGGTGGTGTCAGTGTTTCACCTGAACCAGCTTATTGTGGTGTCTTGCGCCTACTAGGGACTTGGAGGACTCCAAGTTGCTAGATGTGGTCAGGGCCCTGAAAATATAGGTTCCAGGACGGCTGGAGTCAGGAAAACTGACTTGCTGTTATCCTGTATGCACCCAACAAACTGGGTGCTCTTGCTTTTAAGCAGACTTTTGCTAGTTGGATGTGTAATACAATTCAGCTTGCACATTCTGTGGCAGGCCTGCCACAGCCAAAATATGTAAATGCCCATTCCACAAGGAAGGTGGGCTCATCTTGGGCGGCTGCCCGAGGGGTCTCGGCTTTACAACTTTGCCGAGCGGCTATTTAGTCAGGGGCAAACACGTTTGTAAAATCCTACAAATTTGATACCCTGGCTAAGGAGGACCTGGAGTTCTCTCATTCGGTGCTGCAGAGTCATCCGCACTCTCCCGCCCGTTTGGGAGCTTTGGTATAATCCCCATGGTCCTTTCAGGAACCCCAGCATCCACTAGGACGATAGAGAAAATAAGAATTTACTTACCGATAATTCTATTTCTCGGAGTCCGTAGTGGATGCTGGGCGCCCATCCCAAGTGCGGATTATCTGCATTACTTGTACATAGTTACAAAAATCGGGTTATTATTGTTGTGAGCCATCTTTTCAGAGGCTCCGCTGTTATCATACTGTTAACTGGGTTCAGATCACAGGTTGTACAGTGTGATTGGTGTGGCTGGTATGAGTCTTACCCGGGATTCATAAATCCTTCCTTATTGTGTACGCTCGTCCGGGCACAGTACCTAACTGAGGCTTGGAGGAGGGTCATAGGGGGAGGAGCCAGTGCACACCACCTGATCCTAAAGCTTTACTTTTTGTGCCCTGTCTCCTGCGGAGCCGCTATTCCCCATGGTCCTTTCAGGAACCCCAGCATCCACTACGGACTCCGAGAAATAGAATTATCGGTAAGTAAATTCTTATTATATATATATATATATATATATATATATATATATAATATGCTGACATTAAAAGTCTATTTTGCAGTAAGCAAGAATAATTGGTCAGCACTCAGTGCTTATTAACACTATCTGTTGAGCACTGCAAAACATGGCCACACCGCAGCAGCTTTGCTTATTGTTTTTACAGGTGGCTCTGTAGCCAAGTGGTTAGGCTTTCCAGCCACAGTGAACATTGTGTTTGCATGGACACTGGTTCAGATCCTGGTTTAACAGGTGTTTAAAAAAAAAAAAAAAAATCCATGGTAGGACAATTTTTTCTTTTAATGTTACTTCCTGGTTCTTTCTCGGAAGTTGCTGCCCTACAACACTTAGACTCTGGAGGAGCGGGGTGTTGTTAGGAGTTTAATTTATTAATTGTTTTTGTACAGCATGACTCTACAGGAAGATTCACTATTGCTGGTAACCACATGCACGGTAATGCAGGTTTATACACACGTTACTTCCGTGGTGTACTTACTGGTTGGAGTACATGATCTCTTGCACTTACATGTGCAGCAGAGTACTGCAATGGAAGCATGCTGGGCCCATAACCCAGAGGTAGGCAGATTGAAACTATCCTCTGCTATATGCATTTATGCATAATCAAACAAGCAGCTTCGCTGCAAAGTCGGTCACACAGTGTGTCGGACAAATACGAATCTGGGCCAGTGGCGCAATGTATAACGCATCTGACTATGCATAACAAGATTGTAGGTTCGTCTCCTACCTGGCTCGTTTAAGTTGCCGTGATCGTATAGTGGTTTGTACTCTGCGTAAAGACTGCACAGACAGTTTCAGTTACATTGTTGCGGTCGATTTGCCGCCAGCCCTCATAGCACCAGGCCAGTACGTCAGGTTCTCAGCGAAGGCTGAACAATTTCCAATCAGAGACAATTGCATTTATTGGGTGTTTTACTACATATCGGAGTATACCCTACACAGCAGTAGGGCTGTTGCTTCGCCCTGCTTTGGTAAGGGTTTGAGGTAACAAGGCTGTAGTGGCAGGGCATTCCAGTTCAGGTTTGCCCTAAATAAAGACCACCTTACACTTCTTGCTGCCTACAGCTTCTTTGGACGTTGGCAGTTGGTTCTTGCGTTTTCAGCTTCGCTAGTAGCGCATAACGTCCACTTTGGCTACGTTCCTAACAGGCGGAGTCGGATTCCAAACGAGATAGATCGCAGACCAAGTGGGGAGGAAAATCTGATTTCCTACCATTGTCTACGCGAATTCCTGAATGATTCCGTCTCAACGACTTCAATTCCTAGGTATGATTCTCAATATGGTAAATCAAAGAATTTACATACCCGAACAGAAAGTACAGGTCATTCGTCATCTGGTACAATTAGTGCTCAAGCCACGCACAGTCTCGGTTCACTTGTGCATTCGCCTATTAGACAATGGTGGCGGCTTTCGAAGCGCTTCAGTTCGGAGGACTTCACTCACGTCCTTTTCAATTGGATGTGTTCGCACAGTGGTCGGGCTCGCATCTGCAGATTTACTGCAGAAGTGAGGTTGTCTCCAAGGGCCAGAGAGTCTCTACTCTGGTGGCTCAAAGTACAGAATCTAACCGCAGGAAACGGTTCGGTGCCTGGAATTGGATAATTCTCACGGCGGACGCAAGTCTCAGAGGTTGGGGAGCTGTAGTTCAAAATTATCAGCTCCAGGGTCTCTGGGCGGATCACGAAAGATTGCTGTCTATAAATGTCCTGGAACTCCGGGCAATTTACAATGCGCTACTATAAGCAGTGCACAGGCTGCAGGCTCAGGCTGTTCAGGTGCAGTCAGACAATGCGACAGCAGTCGCATACATCAACAAACAAGGAGGAACGAAAAACCGTATGGCAATGCGGGAGGTACAGATGTGTCCACGTGCATCTTTGCTGTGTCCCATCATGTATGGCACGGTTTTGCATGCTATATACTCAGAGATTTAGTCATGTCTTGTGGCTTTTTTCTTAATTTGCTGCCTTAATATGTTACTTTATACATATTCTTTTATGGCAAACAAAAATTTTAAAATTCATCCACTCACTTCTCATGAAAAACAGTTTAGCTGTGTTTTGCATGTTGTGCCAAATTTGTAAAAAAAAAAAAAAAAAAAAAGCAAAGATGTAAGCAGTCACATCTGTAGCTTGAATCCTCTATTGGGCCGAGTATCACCAAATGATATTGTCGGCAGTAGTCATTCCGGGAGTGGACAACTGGGAGGCGGATTATCTCAGCCGTCTGAATTTTCATCCAGGAGAATGGGCATTAAATCCAGAAGTATTTCACATGCTGGTCCAGAAGTGGAGTTACCCGCAGGTGGACCTGATGGCATCTCGCCACAATCATCAAACGCCCTAGGTCGTGTCCAGAACAAGAGATCCAAAGGCAGTGGCGGTGGATGCTCTCACAATCGCGTGGCCATACAGTCTCGCGTATCTATTTCCACCGTTTCCGCTGCTCCCTCTGTGGCTAAAACGGATCAAAGGAGAGTCCGTCACAGTTATACTAGTGGCGCCTCTTTGGCCTCGGA
The DNA here is from genome assembly GCF_028390025.1 of Pseudophryne corroboree. Classification (NCBI taxonomy): domain Eukaryota; kingdom Metazoa; phylum Chordata; class Amphibia; order Anura; family Myobatrachidae; genus Pseudophryne; species Pseudophryne corroboree. Next base: position 295,582,644 of record NC_086451.1, read on the forward strand.
GAGCTTGGTTCTCGGATCTCCGCGGTCTACTCGCAGTCGGTCTTTGGCCGCTCCCACTACGTTCTGACCTGTTACAGCAGGGTCCGTTCCTTTTACCCGATTTAGCGCGGCCGCGTTTGACGGGGTGGCTGTTGAGACAGCCCTCTTAAGAAGAGTGGGCATTCCAGAATCGGGTATTCCAACCATGTTACGAGCTAGGAAGCCGGTTACGGCAGCTCATTATTACAGAATTTGGCGTGCCTAGGTTAGATAGAGGTCTGAGTTTATCCACACTAAAAGTGCGGATATCGGCGTTGTCCATTTATTTTCATAGTAGATTGGCCCTATTGCCGTCGGTTCACACCTTTTATGCAGGGTGTCCTCAGAGTTCAGCCTCCATTCACTCTACCTACTGCGCCATAAGACTTGAATCTGGTTTTAGATTTGTTAGTCTTTTTATTATGAACCCTTACAACAAGTGGATATTACATTTCTCACTTGGGAAAATGTTTCTTTTAGCCTTAGCGTCAGCAAGGCGTGTTTCAGATTGGGTGCTTTGTCGTGCAAACCACCGTATTTAGTGTTTCATGATGACAGAGCGGAATTCCGAGCGAATTTTTCTACCAAAGGTTGTGCCATCTTTTCACATCAACCAATAGTAGTTCCTATGTTAACAGGAGACTTTGGTAGGTTGGATGTGGTACGCGCATTACGCATTTATGTATCCCGAACGTCGACCGTTCGTAAGACGGATACGTTGTTTGCTCTCTATGATGCTGCCAAGATGGGTTGGCCAGCTTCTAGGCAGACCTTATCCAGTTGGATTAAAGTGACCATACGTCAGACTTACCTTCATGCTAGGTTACAGCCGCCTGCATCGATAACGGCTCATTCCACACGTGCTGTGGGAACATCATGGTCAGCGAGTCGTGGAGCTTCTACGACACAGCTTTGCCGGGCGGCTACATGGTCTTCGGTGCACACGTTTGTGCGCCTCTACAAGTTTGATACGTTTGCGGCATCAGCATCTAGCTTTGGCCGCCTAGTGTTACAGGTGCCAAACAGCTCTCCCGCCCGCGGGGGAAACTTTGGTACGTCCCAAGAGTACTCCAGTGACCCCTAGTGGATGAAAAAGAAAATAGGATTTTGGTACTTACCAGGTAAATCCTTTTCTTTGAATCCATAGGGGGCACTGGACGCCCACCCAGAGCAGTTTACCTGGTTTGGGGTAGGTTCAGTAGATCTTATGGTAACACACTTTCACCGACTGGTTCAGATTAACAAGTTATGGTGTCAACTGTTTAGTTCTCAGTAATGTTGGGTCAACTTTATTGTTGTCCGTTATGTTATATGTAATGCTCCATTGTCAACCTCTCTATCGCTCCTGTTCGGCTCAGTAAAAAACACTGAGGTACTCAGGGATATGGAGGGGAGGTATAGTTCCAAAATTAATTTATTCAGTGCCTACTTCCTGTGGAAGCCGTCCATATCCCAAGAGTACTCCAGTGCCCCCTATGGATTCAAAGAAAAGGATTTACCTGGTAAGTACCAAAATCCTATTTTTCCTTCACAGCTCCGCTGGAAGCACGCTCCCCAGGCTCTCCCCTGCAGTATCCAGGTACAAGACGGGTTAAAAAGAGAGGGGGGGCACATAAATTTAGGCGCAAATTGGGAAAATCACTTATTAGCAGTGTAAATCCCTGTGTTATATAGCGCTGTGGTGTGTGCTGGCATACTCTCTCTCTGTCTCCCCAAAGGACTTTGTGGGGTCCTGTCCTCAGTCTGAGCATTCCCTGTGTGTGTGCGGTGTCGGTACGGCTGTGTCGACATGTTTGATGAGGAAGGTTACGTGGAGGCGGAGCAAGGGCAGATAAGTGTGGTGTCGGGGCCGACACCTGATTGGATGGATATGTGGAAGGTCTTAAATGACAATGTAAACTCCTTACATAAAAGGTTTTATGACGCAGCAGCCTTGGGACAGCCGGGGTCTCAGCCCGCTCCTGCCCAGGCGACTCAGAAGCCGTCAGGGGCTCATAAACGCCCGCTAGCTCTGATGGTAGACACAGATGTCGACACGGAGTCTGACTCCAGTGTAGATGAGGATGAGACAAATGTACAGTCTACAAAAGCCATCCGATGCATGATTACTGCAATGAAAGATGTATTGCACATTTCTGATATTAACCCGGTTACCACCAAAAGGGGTATTATGTTTGGGGAGAAAAAGCAGCCAGTGACTTTTCCCCCATCTGATGAATTAAATGATTTGTGTGAAGAAGCGTGGAGTTCCCCTGATAAGAAACTAGTGATTTCTCAGAGGTTACTGATGGCGTACCCTTTCCCGCCAACGGATAGGTTACGTTGGGAAACATCCCCTAGGGTGGACAAGGCGCTAACACGCTTATCTAAAAGGGTGGCACTGCCGTCTCAGGATACGGCCGCCCTAAAGGATCCTGCGGATAGAAAGCAGGAAGCTATCCTGAAGTCTGTGTATACACACTCTGGTACTCTACTGAGACCTGCTATTGCTTCAGCCTGGATGTGTAGTGCTGCAGCAGCATGGACTGATACCCTGTCAGACAACATTGATTACCTCGACAGGGATACTATTTTGCTAACCATAGAACATATAAAAGACGTCGTCTTATGTATGCGAGATGCACAGAGGGACATTTGCCTGCTGGCATCTAGAATTAATGCAATGTCCATTTCTGCCAGGAGAGTATTATGGACTCTGCAGTGGACAGGTGATGCTGATTCTAAAAAACACATGGAGGTTTTGCCTTATAAGGGTGAGGAACTATTTGGGGACGGTCTCTCGGACCTCGTATCCACAGCAACTGCTGGGAAGTCAACTTTTTTGCCTCAGGTTCCCTCACAGCCTAAGAAAGCACCGTATTATCAAATGCAGTCCTTTCGGCCTTAGAAAGGCAAGCGGGTCAGAGGAGCATCCTTTCTGGCCAGAGGCAAGGGTAGAGGGAAGAAGCTGCACCAGGCAGCCAGTTCCCAGGAACAAAAATCCTCCCCTGCTTCCACTAAGTCCACCGCATGACGTTGGGGCTCCACAGGCGGAGCCAGGTGCGGTGGGGGTGCGTCTCCGAAACTTCAGCAACCAGTGGGTTCGCTCACAAGTGGATCTATGGGCTGTACAAATTGTGTCTCAGGGATACAAGCTGGAGTTCGAGGCGACTCCCCCTCGCCGCTACCTCAAATCAGCCTTGCCAGCTGCTCCCAGGGAAAGGGAGGTAGTACTGGCGGCAATTCACAAGCTGTACCTCCAGCAGGTGATAATCAAGGTCCCCCTCCTTCAACAGGGCAGGGGTTACTATTCCACAATGTTTGTGGTACCGAAACCGGACGGTTCGGTGAGACCCATCCTGAATTTAAAATCCTTGAACACTTACATAAAGAAGTTCAAGTTCAAAATGGAATCGCTCAGAGCGGTTATTGCAAGCCTGGAAGAGGGGGATTTTATGGTGTCGCTGGACATCAAGGATGCTTACTTGCATGTCCCCATTTTCCCACCTCACCAGGAGTACCTCAGGTTTGTGGTACAGAACTGTCATTACTAATTCCAGACGTTGCCGTTTGGTCTCTCCACGGCTCCGAGAATATTTACGAAGGTAATGGCCGAAATGATGATACTCCTTCGAAGAAAGGGAGTTATAATTATCCCGTACTTGGACGATCTCCTCATAAAGGCGAGGTCCAAAGAGCAGTTGTTGGTCAGCGTAGCACTCTCTCAGGAAGTGTTGCAACAGCACGGCTGGATTCTGAATATCCCAAAGTCGCAGCTGATCCCTACGACGCGTCTGCTTTTCCTGGGAATGATTCTGGACACAGAACAGAAGGTATTTCTCCCAGAGGAGAAGGCCCAGGAATTATCATCTCTGGTCAGGGACCTCCTGAAACCAAAACAGGTGTCGGTGCATCACTGCACGTGAGTCCTGGGAAAGATGGTGGCTTCTTACGAAGCAATTCCCTTCGGCAGGTTCCATGCAAGGAACTTTCAGTGGGATCTGTTGGACAAATGCTCCGGATCGCATCTTCAGATGCATCGGTTGATCACCCTGTCCCCAAGGGCCAGGGTGTCTCTGCTGTGGTGGCTGCAGAGTGCTCATCTTCTCGAGGGACGCAGGTTCGGCATAGAGGACTGGATCCTGGTGACCACGGATGCAAGCCTCCGAGGATGGGTGGCAGTCACTCAGGGAAGAAACTTCCAAGGACAGTGGTCAAGTCTGGAGACTTCTCTACACATAAATATATTGGAACTAAGGGCCATCTACAACGCCCTGAGTCAAGCAGAGCCCCTGCTTCAAAACCAATCTGTACTGATTCAGTCAGACAACATCACGGCGGTCGCCCATGTAAACCGCCAGGGCGGCACAAGAAGCAGTAGAATGGCAATGGCAGAAGCCACAAGGATTCTTCGATGGGCGGAGAATCACGTGCTAGCACTGTCAGCAGTGTTCATTCCGGGAGTGGACAACTGGGAAGCAGACTTCCTCAGCAGGCACGACCTCCACCCGGGAGAGTGGGGACTTCATCAAGAAGTCTTCACACAGATTGTAAACCGTTGGGAATTGCCACAGGTGGACATGATGGCGTCCCGCCTCAACAAAAAGCTAAAAAAATATTGCGCCAGGTCACGGGACCCTCAGGCGATAGCTGTGGACGCACTAGTGACACCGTGGGTGTACCAGTCGGTTTGTGTTCCCTCCTCTTCCTCTCATACCTAAGGTACTGAGGATAGTAAGAAAGAGAGGAGTAAGAACTATACTCATCGTTCCGGATTGGCCAAGAAGAACTTGGTACCCAGAACTACAAGAAATGATCTCGAAGGACCCATGGCCTCTGCCTCTGACAGGACCTGTTACAGCAGGGGCCCTGTCTGTTCCAAGACTTACCGCAGCTGCGTTTGACGGCATGGCGGTTGAACGCCGGATCCTAGCGGAAAAGGGCATTCCGGATGAAGTTATTCCTACGAGGATAAAGGCTAGGAAAGACGTGACAGCAAAACATTATCACCGTATATGGCGAAAATATGTTGCTTGGTGTGAGGCCAGGAAGGCCCCTACAGAGGAATTCCAGCTGGGTCGATTCCTGCACTTCCTACAGTCAGGTGTGACTATGGGCCTAAAATTAGGATCCATAAAGGTCCAGATTTCGGCCCTATCTATTTTCTTTCAAAAAGAACTGGCTTCACTGCCTGAAGTTCAGATGTTTGTTAAGGGAGTGCTGTATATTCAGCCCCCTTTTGTGCCTCCAGTGGCACCTTGGGATCTTAACGTTGTGTTGGATTTCCTGAAACCACACTGGTTTGAGCCACTTAAGACCGTGGAGCTAAAGTATCTCACGTGGAAGGTGGTCATGCTGTTGGCCTTGGCTTCAGCTAGGCGTGTGTCAGAATTGGCGGCTTTGTCATGTAAAAGCCCGTATCTGATCTTCCATATGGACAGGGCAGAATTGAGGACTCGTCCCCATTTTCTCCCAAAGGTGGTATCGGCGTTTCATTTGAACCAACCTATTGTGGTGCCTGCGGCTACTCGGGACTTGGAGGCTTCCAAGTTGCTGGATGTAGTCAGGGCTTTGAAAATCTATGTAGCCAGGACGGCTGGAGTCAGGAAAACTGACTCGCTGTTTATCCTGCATGCACCCAACAAACTGGGTGCTCCGGCTTCAAAGAAAACTATTGCGCGCTGGATCTGTAACACGATTCAGCAAGCTCATTCTGCGGCAGGGTTACCGCATCCTAAATCGGTAAAAGCCCATTCCACAAGGAAGGTGGGCTCTTCTTGGGCGGCTGCCCGAGGGGTCTCGGCTTTACAGCTTTGCCGAGCTGCTACTTGGTCGGGTTCAAACACATTTGCTAAGTTCTACAAGTTTTATACCCTGGCTGAGGAGGACCTTGCCTTTGCTCATTCGGTGCTGCAGAGTCATCCGCACTCTCCCGCCCGTTTGGGAGCTTTGGTATAATCCCCATGGTCCTTACGGAGTTCCCAGCATCCACTAGGACGTCAGAGAAAATAAGAATTTACTCACCGGTAATTCTATTTCTCGTAGTCCGTAGTGGATGCTGGGCGCCCGTCCCAAGTGCGGACTCTCTGCAATACATGTATATAGTTATTGCTTAACTAAAGGGTTATTGTTATGAGCCATCTGTTACTGAGGCTCAGTTGTTGTTCATACTGTTAACTGGGTATGGTTATCACAAGTTGTACAGTGTGATTGGTGTGGCTGGTATGAGTCTTACGCTGGATTCCAAATCCTTTCCTTGTTGTGTCAGCTCTTCCGGGCACAGTTTCCTTAACTGAGGTCTGGAGGAGGGGCATAGAGGGAGGAGCCAGTGCACACCGGATAGTACCTAATCTTTATTTTAGAGTGCCCAGTCTCCTGCGGAGCCCGTCTATTCCCCATGGTCCTTACGGAGTTCCCAGCATCCACTACGGACTACGAGAAATAGATTACCGGTGAGTAAATTCTTTATATATATATATATATATATATATATATATATATATATATATATATATATATATATATATATATATATATATATATATATATTAAAGATGCTGTCTTAAGAGAGATAGATAGAGATATATATATATATATATATATATATATATATATATATATATATATTAAAGATGCTGTCTTAAGAGAGATAGATAGAGATATATATATATGTATATGTATATATAATATATAATATATAATGTGTGTGTGTGTATATATATATATATATATAAATAAAAAATAAAACATGCCCAGAGAGGCATGAGTCTACTGGGTCCTAGAGTCAAAGCTATGTCGATTTCTGCTTGACGTGTCCTGTAGAATATGCAATGGACAGATGATGCCGACTTAAGAGGCATATGGAAGGCTGAGGATTGTGTGGAGAAGGGTTCTCGGACCTGGTCTCCACAGCTATAGCTGGTAATTCTGATATTTTGCCTTATATTCCTGCACAGCCTAGGAAAGCACGACATTATCAAATGCAGCCTTTCGAACAAAGAAACAAAGTCCGAGGTGCGTCCTTTCTTGCCAGAGGCTGGGGCAGAGGAAAGAAGCTGCACAACACAGCTAGTTCCGAGGAACAGAAGTCCTTCCCGGCCTCTACAAAATCCACCGCATGTCGCTGGGGCTCCACAGGCGGAGCTAGAACCGGTGGGGGCACGCCTTCGTAAGTTCAGCAAGTGGGTTCACTCCCCGTTTGATCCCTGGGCAATAGATATTGTGTCTCAGGGATACAAGCTGGACTTTGAGGAGATGCCCCCTCACCGGCGGCCCTGCCAGCTTCCCCCCACGAGGGGGAAACAGTGTTAACTGCAATTCACAAATTGTATCTTCAACAGGTGGTGGTCAAGGTTCCCCTCCTTCAACAAGTAGGGGGTTATTATTCGACCATGTTGTAGTCCCGAAACCGGACGGTTCGGTCAGACCCATATTGAATTTAAAATCCCTGAACATATACCTGAAAAGGTTCAAGTTCAAGATGAAATCGCTAAGAGCGGTCATTGCAAGCCTGAAAATGGGGAGATTTTATGGTGACTCTGGACATAAAGGATGCATACCTTCATGTCCCCATTTATCCACCTCATCAGGCGTACCTCAGAATTGCGGTACGGGATTGTCATTACCAGTTTCAGACGTTGCCGTTTGGTCTCTCCACGGCCCCGAGAATATTCACCAAGGTTATGGCGGAAATGATGGTGCTCCTGCGGAAGCAAGGTGTCCCTATTATCCCGTACCTGGACGATCTCCTCATAAAAGCGAGATCAAGAGAGCAGTTGCTGAACAGCGTATCACTTTCTCTGGAAGTGTAACGGCAACACGGCTGGATTCTATATATTCCAAAGTCACAGTTGGTTCCTACAGCTCATCTGCCTCTCCTAGGCATGATCCTAGACACAGACCAGAAAAGGGTTATCTCCCGATAGAGAGAGCTCAGGAGCTCATGACACTGGTCAGGAATCTATTAAAACCAAAACAGGTGTCAGTGCATCACTGCACTCGAATCCTAAGAAGGATGGTGGCATCATACGAGGCCATTCCCTACGGCAGGTTCCATGCGAGGACCTTCCAATGGGACTTACTGGACAACTGGTCCTGATCACATCTTCAGATGCATCGGTTAATCACCCTATCCCCCAGGGCCAGGGTGTCTCTCCTGTGGTGGCTGCAGAGTGCTCACCTTCTCGAAGGTCGCAGATTCGGCATTCAGGACTGGGTCCGGGTGACCACGGATGCAAGCCTCCGAGGGTGGGGGGCAGTCACACAGGGAAGACATTTCCAAGGGCTGTGGTCAAGTCAGGAGACTTGCCTTCACATCAACATCCTGGAACTAAGGGCCATATACAACGCCCTACGTCAAGCGGAGTCCCTGCTTCGCGACCAACCGGTTCTGATTCAGTCAGACAACATCACCGCAGTGGCTCATGTAAATCGCCAAGGCGGCACAAGGAGCAGGGTGGCGATGGTAGAAGCCACCAGAATTCTTCGCTGGGCGGAGAATCACGTAAGCGCACTGTCAGCAGTGTTCATTCCGGGAGTGGACAACTGGGAAGCAGACTTCCTCAGCAGGCACGACCTCCACCCGGGAGAGTGGGGACTTCATCAAAAAGTCTTCACGCAGATTGCAAGTCGGTGGGAACTGCCACAGGTGGACATGATGGCATCCCGCCTCAACAAAAAGCTACAGAGGTATTGCGCCAGGTCAAGAGACCCTCAGGCGATGGCTGTAGACGCACTAGTGACACCGTGGGTGTTCCAGTCGGTTTATGTATTTCCTCCTCTTCCTCATACCAAAGGTGCTGAGAATCATAAGAAGAGGAGGAGTGAGAACAATACTCATTGTTCCGGATTAGCCAAGAAGGACTTGGTACCCAGATCTGCAAGAAATGCTCACAGAGGACCCAGGGCCTCTGCCTCTAAGACAGGACTTGTTGCAACAGGGGCCCTGTCTGTTCCAAGACTTACCGCGGCTGCGTTTGACAGTATGGCGGTTGAACGCCGGATCCTAGCAGAAAACGGCATTCCGGATGAGGTTATTCCTACGCTGATAAAGGCTAGGAAGGACGTGACTGCTAAACATTATCACCGTATATGGCGAAAATATGTTGCTTTGTGTGAGGCCAGGAATGCCCCCACGGAGGAATTCCAGCTGGGCCGTTTCCTTCACTTCCTACAGTCGGGAGTGACTTTGGGCCTAAAATTGGGTTCCATTAAGGTCCAGATTTCGGCCCTGTCTATTTTCTTTCAAAAAGAACTGGCTTCTCTGCCTGAAGTTCAGATGTTTGTAAAGGGAGTGCTGCATATTCAGCCCCCTTTTGTGCCTCCAGTGGCACCTTTGGATCTTAACGTGGTGTTGAGTTTCCTGAAGTCACACTGGTTTGAGCCACTTCAAACCGTGGAGTTAAAATATCTCACGTGGAAGGTGGTCATGTTACTAGCCTTGGCTTCGGCTAGGCGTGTGTCAGAATTGGCGGCATTGTTACATAAAAGCCCCTATCTGGTTTTCCATGCGGATAGAGCAGAATTGCGGATCCGTCCACAATTTCTGCCGAAAGTGGTTTCATCCTTTCATATAAACCAACCTATTGTGGTGCCTGTGGCTACTTCTGACTTGGAGGATTCAGAGTTACTTGAGGTAGTCAGGGCTTTGAAGGTTTATGTAGCCAGAACGGCTAGGGTCAGGAAAACAGAATCTTTGTTTATCCTGTATGCTTCCAACAAGCTTGGGGCGCCTGCTTCAAAGCAAACTATTGCTCGCTGGATCTGTAACACTATTCAGCAGGCTCATTCTGCGGCTGGATTGCCGCTGCCTGAATCAGTTAAGGCCTATTCCACAAAGAAGGTGGGCTCTTCTTGGGCAGCTGCCCGAGGGCTCTCGGCATTACAGCTTTGCCGAGCTGCTTCTTGGTCAGGTTCAAACACCTTTGCAAAGTTCTACAAGTTTGATACCCTGGCTGAGGAGGACCTTGAGTTCTCTCATTCGGTGCTGCAGAGTCATCCGCACTCTCCCGCCCGTTTGGGAGCTTTGGTATAATCCCCATGGTCCTTACGGAGTCCCCAGCATCCACTAGGACGTTAGAGAAAATAAGATTTTACTTACCGGTAAATCTATTTCTCGTAGTCCTTAGTGGATGCTGGGCGCCCGTCCCAAGTGCGGACTTCTTCTGCAATACTTGTATATAGATATTGCTTAAATAAGGGTTATGTTATAGTTGCATCAGGGTTGATCTGATGCTCTGTTGTTCATACTGTTAATTGGGTATGTTTATCACAAGTTATACGGTGTGATTGGTGTGACTGGTATGAGTCTTGCCCTTTATTCCAAAATCCTTTCCTTGTACGGACAGCTCTTCCGGGCACAGTTTCTCTAACTGAGGTCTGGAGGAGGGGCATAGAGGGAGGAGCCAGAGCACACCAGAATCCAAATTCTTTCTTAAAGTGCCCAGTCTCCTGCGGTGCCCGTCTATTCCCATGGTCCTTATGGAGTCCCCAGCATCCACTACAGACTACGAGAAATAGATTTACCGGTAAGTAAAATTTTTTTTTTTTTTTTTTTTTTTTTTTTTTAATCCCTGGCCTAATGAAGGCAGGCATGTGATGTGATGTGATGTAGTCTGAAAATGCAGTTATTAAATGCTGCAGATGTACAAAATTGTGGACTATAAATGTCTTATAAAATATAGTTAAGAATTCTGCCTTCTTATATGTATGTAGAAGTATATAATACACTAGGACAGTGGTTCTCAAAATGTGTGCCGTGGCATCCTGGGGTGCCTCGGATTGGTAGTACAAGACCAATTCAAATGATTTCTGGTCAATGTAATAGGCAAAACCAGAGCTGGTAACTGCCAATCACAAAATATAAGGACAAACAGAAGCAAATCTTGTCCTTTACCACACAATGGAACCTAAGGATGACATATAAACACAGTTTACTTTTGCCGTGCCGTGAAAAAAAAATTTGATCCTCTAGGGCGCCGTGATTCAAAAAAGTTTGGGAACCATTGCACTAGGACATGTATGTGTATAAAAACTATTAACATGCACTGTGCTTTGCGTACTGACCACCCATTGTCTCTTTATTGACGCAGAGAGTTCCATCAAAAAGTTCCCTTCAGTGATCTGCACCATTCCCTAAAAAGAGTCAACACTGTTAAGGAAAGTGCACAATGTAGGTTAAAAACAGGTCCTCGCGCCATGGCAAGAGTCAGTCTTATAGGACATGTTTAACCTAGATTGTGTTCTTTTTCCTCAACTTTGCGACTTTTGCCTAAACCCTACAATTCTCTTTTTTAATCTAACAGTAATTTTTAATTCTTTTCCTCTTTACCTAGTATGTAGAAGGTCCTTTTGAGAAATATCTGGAGCGATTAGAAGATCCAAAGGTAAGCTTTAAACTGAATTTGCCATACATTCTTATCAAAACTAGCATTAAGTGTAGCCGTAGGAAAAATGTAATTTCAATATACAGTTATGTATTATAATCTTGAGTATATTAGTGGTAAAATGACCTAGTACTTACTACTATGAGACCTTACTGTCTTAGTATATAAATTGCTATTGTGGGTTGTGCTGCGGCCTAAAGCTACTGTGACCTGAGCATAGTTAAGTTATTACAGTTCCTACAAATGAGTACATTTCGGTAGATGTTAAATTGGTATCTTTGTAACTTTTCAAGGGTTTGTTCACATACTGTATACCCCTTACACATCGCCAAAATAACCCGGCTTTTTACCAGGTTGCTGCGGAGTCGACCTGGGTAGAGGTGCGGTGTGAATGCGCCAGGTTAAATTTCCCAGGTCTTCCAACCCGGTATTTGTTCCCGGGTTAAAAGAAGGGTTATACTCGTGTCGGACCCAGGTTATTTTGCTCTTAAAAGGTACAGTCCTGGGATAGTCGACCCGGCTCTGAAGCAAATGCGCTGAATGGTTGTTTGTAGTCAGCTGAGGTTTGTTTACAGTACTGCACTGTGAGCACACGAGTCTTAAAGCAATCTGCACAGCTCTGCACTCCTTTGAACCAGTTCAGCACTCCTGGGACCTCATTAACCATGACAAACTGGGGTGATGATGAAGTCAGGGAGTTGCTGTGGCTTAGGGGTGAGGAGGAAATGCGTCGGCAGATAATGGGTACAGTCAGGGACGCGATATCATATCGCAGCATCACTAAAATTGTTAAACATTTGAACATGGGCACAGAAGTTGAATGGGCAAAAACTGGGAATCAATCAAGTCCTTTTAAAATGACATCACACTGGTTTTAACATAGGTGACCCGGGTTGAGCAAAAAGGCACCAACACTGCAACAACCCGGGAAGAACCCAGGTCAGTATTACGATGGGAGCGTTTCTTACCCGGATCGGAGCCGGGTTGGAGCCGTGTTCAAATCCCGGATCAGAGCCGGGTTTGCAATATGAAAGGTAATAAATTCTAAGCATCTAGCTATGGGTTGTGCATGACCGGATGGTCTCACAATGACACCCTGCTCCACCATGCTTGATTACTTTTCTTGGTGCTACTTGCATAGCAAGGAAAACCGCCAACTTTTTGCCATCTGTATTCCTTTGCACTTGGAACTGCTCATGCTGTTTGGATAATATAAAGCTGTTGCAGCACCTCTTTGCTGTTACTGAATAATTTTTGACTGTATACTGTGGATTAGGACTGTTGGTTTACTGAAAGAGGAAGACCGTGATCAGTGCAGGACAGTTGTAGATGGATTGCAATTTAAGTTTACATTCTTTTGGTTACCGGAATACGTTTGAGCAGGGACAGGTGTCGTGTCACGCCAGAAATGTCTTAAGTGTAGTTATACTTTGTGTTCAGCATCTCCTATATGTAAATATTAATACTAATTTCTCTTACGTCCTAGAGGATGCTGGGGACTCCGTAAGGACCATGGGGAGAGACGGGCTCCGCAGGAGACATGGGCACTTTAAGAAAGACTTTAGGTATGGGTGTGCACTGGCTCCTCCCTCTATGCCCCTCCTCCAGACCTCAGTTTACTACTGTGCCCAGAGGAGACTGGGTGCATTACAGGGAGCTCTCCTGAGTTTCCTGTCAGAAAGTATTTTGTTAGGTTTTTTATTTTCAGGGAGCCTGCTGGCAACAGACTCCCTGCATCGAGGGACTGAGGAGAGAGAAGCAGACCTACTTCTGTGAGTTTCAAGGCTCTGTTTCTTAGGCTACTGGACACCATTAGCTCCAGAGGGATCGGTACGCAGGTCTCGCCCTCGCCGTCCGTCCCAGAGCCGCGCCGCCGTCGTCCTCACAGAGCCGGAAGGTAGAAGCCGGGTGAGTATGAGAAGAAAAGAAGACTTCAAAGGCAGCAGAAGACTTCATGATCTTCACTGAGGTAACGCACAGCGATGAAGCTGTGCACCATTGCTCCCATACACCTCACACACGGCAGTCACTGTAAGGGTGCAGGGCGCAGGGGGGGGGCGCCCTGGGCAGCATATAAACCTCTTTCTGGCAAAAATAGGTATATATACAGTTGGGCACTGTATATATAAAGAGCCTCCGCCAGTTTTCAGTATATTTGAGCGGGACAGATGCCCACCGCCGTGGGGGCAGGGCTTCTCCCTCAGCACTCACCAGCGCCATTTTCTCCACAGCACAGCGCTGAGAGGAAGATCCCCGGACTCTCCCCTGCTTAACCACATTTGAAAGAGGGTTTTGAAGAAGTGGGGGGGGGGCACATAATTTGGCGCGTTTATATATGTACTAACAGTGCTACTGGGTAAACATATATTTATATAGTGTTTTTTCCTGGGTCATATAGCGCTGGGTGTGTGCTGGCATACTCTCTCTCTGTCTCTCCAAAAGGCCTTGTGGGGGAACTGTCTTCAGATAAGAGGATTCCCTGAGTGTGTGGTGTGTCTGTACGCGTGTGTCGACATGTCTGAGGTGGAAGGCTTTCAGGGGGAGGAGGAGGAGAGAATGAGTGTGGTGTCTCCGTTGACAACGCCGACACCTGACTGGATGGATATGTGGAAGGTTTTAAGTGCTAATGTAAATTTATTGCACAAAAGATTAGACAAAGCTGAAGCTAGGGAGCAGCCAGGGAGTCAACCCATGTCTGTCCCTATGTCGCAGGGACCTTCGGGGTCTCAAAAGCGCCCACTATCCCAAATTGTAGACACAGATACCGACACGGATTCTGACTCCAGTGTCGACTACGATGATGCAAAGTTACAGCCAAAATTGGCTGAATGTATTCGATATATGATCATTGCAATAAAAGATGTGTTGCATATCAAAGAGGAACCCCCTGTCCCTGACACGAGGGTACACATGTATAAGGGAAAGAAACCTGAGGTAACCTTTCCCCCCTCACATGAGTTGAACGAATTATGTGAAAAAGCTTGGGAATCTCCAGACAAAAAACTGCAGATTCCCAAAAGGATTCTTATGGCGTATCCTTTCCCGCCAACGGACAGGATACGGTGGGAATCCTCCCCTAGGGTGGACAAAGCATTAACACGCTTATCCAAAAAGGTAGCGCTGCCATCCCAAGATACGGCTACCCTCCGGGATCCTGCTGACCGCAAGCAGGAGGTTACCTTGAAGTCCATTTACACACATTCTGGTACCTTACTCAGACCGGCTATTGCGTCGGCCTGGGTTTGTAGCGCGGTAGGAGCATGGACAGATACCTTATCAGCAGACATCTAGACCCTAGATAAGGATACCATTTTATTGACCCTGGGGCATATAAAAGATGCAGTCTTATATATGAGAGATGCTCAAAGAGACATTAGTCTACTGGGTTCTACAATCAACGCGATGTCCATTTCTGCTAGACGAGTCCTATGGACCCGGCAATGGACAGGTGATGCCGACTCAAAGAGGCATATGGAGGTTTACCTTACAAGGGTGAGGAATTGTTTGGGGAAGGTCTCTCGGACCTGGTCTCCACAGCTACAGCTGGTAAATCAAATTTTCTACCTTTTATTCCCTCACAGCCTAAGAAAGCGCCACATTATCAAATGCAGTCCTTTCGATCACAAAGAAACAAAGTACGAGGTGCGTCCTTTCTTGCCAGAGGTAAGGGCAGAGGAAAAAAGCTACATAACACAGCTAGTTCCCAGGAACAGAAGTCCTCCCCGGCCTCTACAAAATCCACCGCATGATGCTGGGGCTCCGCTACAGGAGTCCGCCCCAGTGGGGGCACGTCTTCGAGTTTTGAGCCACATCTGGGTTCACTCACAGGTGGATCCCTGGGCAATAGAAATTGTTTCCCAGGGTTGCAAGCTGGAATTCGAAGAGGTGCCTCCTCGCCGGTTTTTCAAATCGGCCCTACCAGCTTCTGCCCCGGAAAGGGAGATAGTGTTAAATGCAATTCACAAATTGTATCTTCAACAGGTGGTGGTCAAGGTTCCCCTGCTTCAACAAGGGAGGGGATATTACTCAACCCTATTTGTGGTTCCGAAACCGGACGGTTCGGTCAGACCCATTTTAAATTTAAAATCCCTGAACCTATACTTGAAAAGGTTCAAGTTCAAGATGGAATCGCTCAGAGCGGTCATCGCCAGCCTGGAAGGGGGGGATTTTATGGTATCACTGGACATAAAGGATGCATACCTGCATGTTCCCATATATCCTCCTCATCAGGCGTACCTGAGGTTTGCGGTACAGGATTGTCATTACCAATTTCAGACGTTGCCGTTTGGGCTTTCCACGGCCCCGAGGATTTTCACCAAGGTAATGGCGGAAATGATGGTGCTCCTGCGCAAGCAAGGTGTCACAATTATCCCGTACTTGGACGATCTCCTCATAAAAGCGAGATCAAGAGAGCAGTTACTGAACAGCGTATCACTTTCACTGAAGGTGTTACAGCAACACGGCTGGATTCTCAATATCCCGAAGTCGCAGTTGGTTCCTACGACTTTTCTGACTTTCTTGGGCATGATTCTTGATACGGACCAGAAAAGGGTTTATCTTCCGATAGAAAAAGCTCAGGAACTCATGACTCTAGTCAGGAACTTATTGAAGCCAAAACAGGTGTCAGTGCATCACTGCACTCGAGTCCTGGGAAAGATGGTGGCATCATACGAAGCCATTCCCTTCGGCAGGTTCCATGCGAGGACTTTCCAATGGGACCTATTGGACAAGTGGTCCGGGTCACATCTACAAATTCATCAGTTGATCACCCTGTCCCCCAGAGCTAGGGTATCACTCCTGTGGTGGCTGCAGAGTGCTCACCTTCTAGAAGGCCGCAGGTTCGGCATTCAGGACTGGATCCTGGTGACCACGGACGCGAGCCTCCGAGGTTGGGGAGGAGTCACGCAGGGAAGAAACTTCCAAGGTCTTTGGTCAAGTCAAGAGACTTGTCTTCACATCAACATCCTGGAACTGAGGGCCATATACAACGCCCTACGTCTAGCGGAGACCTTACTGCGCGACCGACCAGTTCTGATCCAGTCAGACAACATCACCGCAGTGGCTCATGTAAACCGCCAAGGCGGCACAAGGAGCAGAGTGGCAATGGCGGAAGCCGCCAGGATTCTTCGCTGGGCGGAAAATCATGTAAGCGCACTGTCAGCAGTGTTCATTACGGGAGTTGACAACTGGGAAGCAGACTTTCTCAGCAGACACGACCTGCATCCAGGAGAGTGGGGACTTCATCAGGAAGTCTTCGCACAGATTGCAAGTCAGTGGGGACTGCCCCAGATAGACATGATGGCATCCCGCCTCAACAAAAAGCTGCAGAGGTATTGCCCCAGATCAAAAGTCCCTCAGGCGGTAGCTGTGGACGCCCTAGTGACACCGTGGGTGTTCCAGTCGGTCTATGTGTTTCCTCCTCTTCCTCTCATCTAAAGGTGCTTTAAATAATAAGGAAAAGAGGAGTACAGACAATTCTCATTGTTCCAGATTGGCCACGAAGGACCTGGTATCCGGATCTACTGGCAATGCTCACAGAATATCCGTGGCCTCTTCCTCTACGACAGGACCTGTTGCAACAGGTCCCCTGTCTGTTCCAAGACTTACCGCGGCTGCGTTTGACGGCATGGCGGTTGAACGCCGGATCCTAGCGGAAAAAGGCATTCCGGATGAGGTCATTCCTACTCTGATAAAGGCTAGGAAGGACGTGACCGCTAAACATTATCACTGTATATGGTGAAAATATGTTGCTTGGTGTGAGGCCAGGAATGCTCCTCCGGAAGAATTCCATCTGGGCCGTTTCCTTCACATCCTACAAACTGGAGTGAATTTGGGCCTAAAATTAGGCTCCATTAAGGTTCAGATTTCGGCCTTATCCATTTTCTTTCAAAAAGAATTGGCTTCTCTCCCAGAAGTACAGACTTTTGTAAAGGGAGTGCTGCATATTCAGCCTCCTTTTGTACCTCCGGTGGCGCTTAGGAACCTTAACGTGGTGTTGAATTTCCTTAAGACGCACTGGTTTGAACCACTTAAAACGGTGGAGTTGAAATATCTCACTTGGAAAGTGGTCATGTTGTTAGCCTTGGCTTCGGATAGTGTCGGAATTGGCGGCTTTGTCTCATAAAAGCCCCTATCTAGTTTTCCATATGGATAGAGCGGAATTGCGGACCCGCCCTCAATTCTTGGCTAAGGTGGTGTCATCTTTTCATATGAACCAACCTATTGTGGTGCCTGTGGCTACGCGCGACTTGGAGGATTCAGAGTCCCTTGATGTAGTCAGGGCATTGAAAATTTCCGTGGCCAGAACGGCTAGAGTCAGAAAAACAGAAGCACTGTTTGTCCTATATGCGGCCAACAAGGTTGGCGCCCCTTCTTCAAAGCAGACTATTGCTCGCTGGATCTGTAACACGATTCAGCAGGCTCATTCTACGGCTGGATTGCCATTACCAAAATCGGTCAAGGCCCATTCCACTAGGAAGGTGGGCTCTTCTTGGGCGGCTGCCCGAGGGGTCTCGGCACTACAGCTGTGCCGAGCTGCTACTTGGTCGGGTTCAAACACCTTTGCAAAATTCTATAAGTTTGATACCCTGGCTGAGGAGGATCTCCTGTTTGCTCAATCGGTGCTGCAGAGTCATCCGCACTCTCCTGCCCGTTTGGGAGCTTTGGTATAATCCCCATGGTCCTTACGGAGTCCCCAGCATCCTCTAGGACGTAAGAGAAAATAAGATTTTAAACCTACCGGTAAATCTTTTTCTCGTAGTCCGTAGAGGATGCTGGGCGCCCGTCCAAAGTGCGGACTACTTCTGCAAGACTTGTATATAGTTTTGCTTACATAAGGGTTATGTGATAGTTTTCATCGGTCTTGGACTGATGCCATGTTGTTTTCATATTGTTAACTGGTTAGTATATCCCAAGTTATACGGTGTGATTGGTGTGGCTGGTATGAATCTTGCCCTTGGATTAACAAAAATCCTTTCCTCGTACTGTCCGTCTCCTCTGGGCACAGTTTCTCTAACTGAGGTCTGGAGGAGGGGCATAGAGGGAGGAGCCAGTGCACACCCATACCTAAAGTCTTTCTTAAAGTGCCCATGTCTCCTGCGGAGCCCATCTATCCCCATGGTCCTTACGGAGTCCCCAGCATCCTCTACGGACTACGAGAAAAAGATTTACCGAAAGGTTTAAAATCTTATTTTCTCTTTCTCTTGCATCCTAGAGGATGCTGGGGTCCAATTTAGTACCATGGGTTATAGACTGGTCCTTTGGGAGCCACTGGCACTTTAAGAGTTTAATAGTGTGGGCTGGCTCCTCCCTCTATGCCCCTGCTACCAGACTCAGTTTAGAAAATGTGCCCGGAGGAGCCGGTCACAGCTAGGGGAGCTCCTAGGAGTTTTTCTAGTTTTTATTATTTTCTTGAGTTAGTTAGACTTCGTGAGACTTTGGGGGGGGGGGGGGGGGAAGTAGGAACCAACTTCCTGAAGAGTTAATGGTTTTCTATCTCCGCTGACAGGACATTGAGCTCCTGAGGGTGCTGATCGTTAGCCCACGAGGCGACCGCTCACTCCCGCAGCATGGCTGCCACCCTGTAACAGAGCCAGAAGATTGAAGATGTGGTGAGTACAGCGCCGGCGTCCCGGTTAGCAGGCCGGCGGTGGGTATGGTGGCACAAGGGTGGGAGCGCAGTTCTGACAGGCTACGCTCCGGGAAGGCTCAGCAACACACTGTTTAGGTGCTGTGAGGGGCGTCCTGAGCCAGCACAAATACACCCTACACTGATCCAGCAGCTAACAGGGGCTAATCCCGCTGTTAGCACTAACAAAACCTCAGAGCAGTTTAAACATTAGTGCGGTGAAGCTGCTCGCCATTACACAAGGGGCGGGGCTTCCTCTCAGAGCGGATCCAGCACCATTTTCTCTGTGCAGATCGTAGGAGACGCTGACAGGGAGCGCTGCCCTCCACATGCTTCCAGCTATACCTCTGCGGTAACAGGGTTATAGACGGGGGGTTTGGGGGGAGGAGTGTGATAATACAACTAATTACCCTATTAAGGGTAGTTAGACAGCACCGGGCTTTTATCATAATAATTGCCTACAGGGGCACTGTGTGGCTGGCTCCTTATACTCTGTCTCTCTCTGAAGGTACTCTGGGGGAAACTGGCTGACCTTTTCCTGTGTGTGTGTGTATTTCACATTACCATGTCCAAGGACTCTGTGTCCTCTGCTGCAGAGTGTTTATCTTCTCCTGAGGAGTCTATTCCATGTACTCAGGAATGCAGTATACTATCCCAGCCTTCTGAATCCGAACCCCCATGGGTGGATTCTTTAAGGGGGATGATATCCCAGATTTCTACAAGGATGTCACATTCTGAGAGGGAGACGCAATTTTTGAGAAAATCTGTGGAGGGCTTGCAGGCTTCGACCCCCACTACTTCGTCTAAAAACCCATTTACATAACCACATAAACGTCCACTTGCAAGCCGACACGGATACCAACTCTGATACAGGGGACGGTGATGGGGACAATGATTGAAGCCATTAGGGATATTTTACACATTACTGAGCAGGTACCTGAGCAGGAAGAGGAGACTTACTTTACGGTAAATAAGACCTCCTCGCTTACCTTCCCTGCTTCTAAGGAGTTAAACTCCTTGTTTGAAAAATCCTGGGAAAACCCAGAGAAAAGCAATTCTCATTGCTTTTCCTTTCCCTGAAGAGGACAGGAAAAAGTGGGATAATCCACCTGTGGTAGACGCTTCTGTATCTAGGTTGTCAAAAAAGGTGGTTTTACCTGTCCCTGGTTCAACCTCCTTAAAGGAGCCGGCTGACAGCAAGGTAGAGACTACGCTCAAATCACTATACACTGCTACAGGTGTGGCCTTAAGGCCCACTATTGCTCTTGCGTGGATTTCTAAAGCCATAGTAAAGTGGTCAGGCACATTACTAGAGAAGTTAGATACTATGGACAGGAGTGACATTGACTTGTTTTTACGTCAGATACAGGATTCGGCAGGTGTCATGGTAGAAACCATGAAGGACATTGGCCTGCTTAATGCAAGGGCTACTTCCATGGTAGTCTCAGCACGCAGATGACTCTGGCAACATCAATGGACTGCGGATGCGGAATCCAAGAAGACCGTTGAAAATCTACCCTTCACAGGTCAGGCCCTGTTTGGGGAAGCACTGGATGCGTGGATATCCATGGCAACTGCAGGTAAGTAGACCTTTCTTCCCTCCGCAGCTGCACCGCCTAGGAAATCTTATCCTACGCTGCAGTCCTTTCGTACTGCGAAATTTAAAAAATCCAAGGGTCCCCCCACCACCTTGAGAGGAGGTTGTGGAAAATCCAGAAAACCTGCACCAACAGGTTCCCAGGAGCAGAAACCAGGTTCTGCTTCCTCCAAGTCTTCAGTATGACTGTGGACCTCACAGCCTGGGGATCGGGCAGGTCGGAGCGAGACTAAAAGATTTCAGTCACGTCGTGCCTAGACCCCTCGGTAAAAGATATTGTATGCCTGGGTAAGAGACTGGAATTTCAAGTACTCCCACCGCACAGATTCTTCAAATCAGGCTTTCCAGCTTCATTAACAAAGTACAATTCTGCAGGAAGCCATTCAGAAATTGGTACAAACAAATGTCATTGTTCCAGTTCCACCTCACCTAAAAAAACAGGGGTTGTTACTCAAACCTGTTTATGTTACTGAAGCCGGATAGTTCGGTAAGACCATTATTGAACCTAAAGTCCTTGAACACATACTTACAAGTGTTTAAGTTCAACATGGAGTCTCTGAGAGCGGTGGTCTCAGGTCTGGAGGAGGGGGAATTCCTGGTATCCCTGGATATCAAGGATGCGTACCTTCACATTCCGATCTGGCCGCCTCACCAGGATTATCTCCGATTTGCGCTGCTGGACAGTTACTACCAGTTCCAGGCCCTACCATTTGGCCTCTCCACAGCAGCGAGGGTGTTCACCAAGGTCATGGCGGAGATGATGCTCCTTCTCCGCAAACATGGAGTAATTCCATATCTGGACGATCTGCTGATAATGGCATCTTCCAGGGAGAAGCTGTTGCAGAGTATTGTTCTCTCAACTCGACTACTCCAGGATTATGGGTGGATCCTGAACCTTCCAAAGTCACATTTGGAACCGACAAGGAGACCTTTCCTGGGGATGATACTTGACACGAAAGTGCAGCGGGTGTTTCTACCTCTGGAGAAAGCGTTGGTGATCCAATCAATGGTCCCGAATGTCTTGAAACCAGCCCGGGTATCGGTTCATCAGTGCATTCGCCTTCAGGGAAAGATGGTGGCTTCCTACAAGGCTCTACAGTACGGAAGATTCCATGCACAATCTTCCAGCTGGATCTCCTTGACAAGTGGTCGGGATCACATCTTCACATGCACCAGCGGATACGCCTATCGCCGAAAGCAGGGATTTCACTCCTCTGGTGGCTGCAAACTCCTCACTCACAGGGATGCAGGCTTGGGATTCAGAACTGGATCCTTCTAACCACGGATGCAAGCCTCAGAGGTTGGGGAGCAGTCACCCAGGGGGAAAACTTCCAAGGAAGGTGGTCAAGTCAGGAATCTGTCCTTCCAATAAACGTTCTGGAACTAAGGGCCATATACAACGGCCTTCTACAAGCGGCACATCTTCTGCAAGATCGGACCATTCAGGTTCAGTCTGACAACATCACGGCGGTGTCCTACATAAACAGGCAAGGCAGAACGAAGAGCAGAGCTGCAATGTCAGAGGTAACAAGAATCTTCCTCTGAGCTAAAAGGCGCGCGCTGGTGCTGTCGGCGATCTTCATTCCGGGAGTGGACATCTGGGAAGCGGACTTCCTCAGCAGACACTATCTCCATCCAGGAGAATGGGGACTCCGCCCGGCGGATTTCGCAGAGGTAACAAGCCGGTGGGGCGTACCTCACATAGACATGATGGCCTCTCGCCTCAACAAGAAGCTTTGGGGGTACTGTTCCAAGTCAAGAGACCCGCAAGCAGTGGCGGTGGACACCCTGGTAACTCCGTGGGTGTTCCACTCGGTGTATGTATTCCCTCCACTTCCACTCATTCCAAGGATTCTCCAATTAATAAAAAGAACGAGAGTTCAAGCGATTCTCATTGCTCCGGACTGGCCAAGACGGGCTTGGTACGCGGATCTTCTGGAATTACTGCTGGAGGATCCGAGGCCTCTTCCTCTTCGGGAGGACCTTCTACTACAGGGGCTGTTCGCCTATCAAGACTTACCACGGCTACGTTTGACAGCATGGAGGTTGAATGCCAGATCTTCGTTCGGAAGGGTATTCCGAACAAGGTCATTCCTACTCTGACCCAAGCTCGGAAGGGGGTAACGTCTACACATTACCATCGGATTTGGAAAAAGGTATGTCTCTTGGTGTGAATCCAAGAAGTTTCCTATGGTGGAGTTTCAACTGGGACTGTTTCCTCCTCTTTCTGCAAGCTGGTGTGGTTGTGGGCCTACGCTTGGACTCCATCAAGGTCCAGTTTTCGGCCGTGTCCATTTTCTTCCAGAAACAATTGGCTGCTCTCCCTGAGGTTCAGACTTTCTTTAAAGGAGTTCTGCACATCCAACCAGCCTTTGTGCCTCCTAAGGCACCTTGGGATCTTAATGTGGTGCTGCAGTTCCTGCAATCGGATTGTTTCGAACATTTACAGGAGGTGGACGTAAAGTTTCTTTCTTGGAAGACAGTCACACTTAGCATTGGGATCTGCAAGATGTGTGTCTGAATTGGGGACATTGTTGCACAAGAGCCCCTACTTGATTTTCCATGAAGATAGGGCTGAACTCCGAACACGTCAGCAATTTCTTCCAAAGGTTGTGTCGGCTTTTCATATCAACCAACCTATTGTGGTGCCAGTGGCTACTGACACCTCGATTTTACCTCAAAGTCCCTGGATGTTGTGCGGGCTTTGAAAATATATGTGAAGAGAACTACTCGTCACAGGAAGTTTGATGCACTCTTTGTCCTTTATGATCCCAACAAGATTGGGTGTCCTGCTTCTAAGCAGACCATTTCTCGCTGGATCCGGCTTACTATCCAGCATGCTTATTCAACAGCAGGTTTGGCTTGTCCAAAATCTGTTCAGGCCCACTCTACACGTAAAGTGGGTTCTTCCTGGGTGGCTGCCCGGGGTGTCTTGGCTCTTCAGCTTTGCCGAGCTGCTACTTGGTCTGGGTCGAACACGTTTTCTAAGTTTTACAAGTTCGAGACTTTGACCAAACTTTAGGTCCCCAGAGGCCAATCAGTTCTGCAGGAACCTCAGGACTCTCCCTCCCGTACTAGGAGCTTTGATACATCCCCATGGTACTAAATTGGACCCCAGCATCCTCTAGGACATAAGAGAAAACAGGTTTTTAATAACCTACCGGTAAATCCGTTTCTCGTAGTCCGTAGAGGATGCTAGGTGCCCGCCCAATGCTTTTGTATTCCTACATTGTTACTTGGTTAAGTTTGTTGGTTCAGCCATTACTGACTTGTAACAAGTTAGTTAGCTTGGCTTTCCTTTTGTTATGTGTGAGCTGGTGTGAATCTCACTGCTATCTGTGTAATTTCCTTCTCTCGAAGTATGTCCTTCTCCTCTGGCACACTTTCTAGACGGAGTCTGGTAGGAGGGGCATAGAGGGTAGAAGAAGCTAGCCCACTCTATTAAACTCTTAAAGAGCCAGTGGCTCCCAAAGGACCAGTCTATACCCCATGGTACTAAATTGGACCCCAGCATCCTCTACGGACTACGAGAAAAGGATTTACCTGTAGGTAATTAAAATCCTGATTATTTTTTTGTCAATTTTCTGTATTTCAGCAATTTAACCTTGAATTGCCAGTTTAAGGTTTAAAACAAAAGCACACATACATACAAATAATCTTATACTGTAGCTGTATGCACTCTCCAGCATAGGTGCTTCCTGTCATGAATCGTGGTCTTAGTCCCCAGTGCTGTCATCATTGCAGTCCACAAGTCTCTGGGTCCAACACGATAATCACCTTTGCTAAACCAATCCCTGCACTACAGCAGCAGTTACATGACTTCAGCAACTTATGAACATCCACTGCTGCCTATTTAAACCTGCTCTGACCTGTTGCATATTGCCAGAGCAACGCCTGCCTTCTGAGAGAGTTCCTGGTCCAGAGGCCTCAGTACTACTGTACTTGTACCTGTTCTAGATATTGTTGACCGTATTCTACAAGCAGTTTTGTGCTGTTTGTTCACTGACCAGCACTGCTGTTTCCATTCAGCTTTCAAACCACTTCTACACCAGCTCACCGTTGCCAGTTCAAAGTGCCTGCTGTTTTATCATCTGCTCTGTCTACATCACAGCACCTATACAGCTTTGGTCAGTCATCTGGATTCCTGCTGCCTGGAGCTGCAACTACTATTTACCATCTACAGCTGTTTACCCTCTAATGTGCTTACCTGCTGCATGCCATCTACTGTGCATGTCCTAGTGCTTACAGAGACTTCCGTTCTGTCTCTCTGGCTACTGCACAGGCTGGTGTTAAGTTTGGCTCCTCTATTCTATGTTTTCTACTAAGGGTTGCCCTGTAGGTCAGGCGTCCGATTCCAGGGTGGGGTAGTATTCACATTTCAGATCTTTCCGACTGAGTTCCTGGTGGTGCTGGATAGCGTGTTACTGTTTTGCCTGAATTTTAGAACCTGAATCCAGTTCCAGGTGTGGACCACAGCAGTCCCTAGCTGTTAACTGCAGCAGTCATCAGACCTGGATACATAAGACTTCGGTTCCTGCTTGAGTTGTGTTCCGGTTCTAGATATTCTTAGCTGGAGTTCCAGTTCTGTATCCTGGTGCTTAATCCAATCTGTGCTGTCTCTTGGCATTTCCATGACTGCCTAGGACACCTCTAAGCACCTCTACATTCCTTTTATCAGCTTCATGAGCAGACCACTCCTCAGATCTCCTAGCTTCACTCGCATGCTTACTTCAGCTGTGCCCAAGGGTCCTGATACGGATCACAGACCTCCTCATTCCGTGACCCTTCCTATATTGCCAAAGCATCCAAACTGTCGCTATCCATAATTCAGTACAGGGCATTCACCACTCATTATAGAAAAATTCAAAGTAATTTTTTATTGTTACCACCCAGTGACACACACAGCCATCGTAAACAGCGGATCTGATCTTTATGCCACAATACATGGTATCAGGAGCATCATCTTCTGCCATCATCCTCATGGCGTTTTGGTCCACCATCAGACCATTATCAAGGCCACCATCTTAATATCTGCCACTCTCAAAATGCAAGTAAAAAGAAAAGAGGATGATGCTCGTTATATAATGTGTTGTGGAATTAAGATTAACTGGGGAATTCAGTTAGCTGCAGTTGAAATAGTCATTCAGTTAGCCCTAAAGCCAAGAGTTATTGGAATTTTTTTTTTTTTTTTTTTTACCTGCCTTGGGTTAACGGGTGCCACAACGGGGTTAATGCACATCTGTGAACTTTTCTCGGATTGTTAGTTAACGGCCGTTAATGCATTAAGTTAACGGCGTTAACAAGCCTACTGGGATAAGTCTGGAGGCTGATTGAAAAGTAACACCCGAGGCTCTCTGCAGGAAAGTGAATCTCCCCCTAGATCCGCTGTTTATGATTCTAAAGGTCTCACTGAGTGGTAACAATAAGATTGCTTTGAATATTTCTGAGTGGTTAGTGCCATACATTATACTGAATTATAAATATTGTGACAACAAAACTGTGTAGTGGAAGAACACACAAACTCTCTTTGGACTTGTGCACTATGGTTTGTCGTGTGGGTGACCGCAGACTAGTAACCATTGTACAGTTAATGTCCATACTAGACACTGACAAAGGTCATCAGCTTCTCACAGAAGCTTCTCAAGCAACCCTATCACTGTCCAACTTAGACTTCCCCTCCCCCTCTCAGACTGACAGGCAAGTGACACTGCCATCCGGCCTTATGGGAGTTCATCACAGATCCAGTGGTTAATCAGTGACATGCTTTCAGTTCCACCAGGCTCAGTGGAGAAATGCACCTGAAGTCCATTATGCAGCTAAATCACACACTTTCTATTTTCTAAATTTGTGACTTCCCTGAGTTTATCAGTCGAACACCCTGGTTCCTCTGTAACATACTGCTGCTATTGCCACATATCCCTTCCCCTAGCGTTGACAAGTAAGGCAACACTGACCTCACGAGGAGCTCAAATTTCCTTGACATTTGCATTTTTGCGTAAAATCCCAGGCATATGCTCCACTGTTAATCTAAATGGTTGTAATGCTAAAAGGACCATCTGGTAACCTTGGTGTTCACCCCCCGATTTCTCTGCATCCATTGTAACGGTGCATGGTCTGTTATAAAGGAAAATTCCCTTCCTGGCAAATAGTACAAAAGTGCCTCTATGGCCCACTTTATGGGCAGGCAATCCTTCTCTACCGTAGCGTATTTTTGTTCTCTCTGCAACAGCGCTTCTTGCTCAAGTACAACACTGAGTGCTCTAAACCTTGCTTTCCTTGGATACGATTGCACCATCAAGCAAACATCAGAGGCATGGAGGAAGAATCTGGGGAAAATTGTGGGCTTGTAGTATCAGAGTGGTACAGAGGGTCAGGCGAAGATCTACCTATGCTGTTTCAGCAAGACTGCGCCTCTCCAGGGACCGCGTTTTTTTTGTTTTTGTTTTTGTTTAACATGTCTGTTAATGAAGAGAAGGGTAAACTTATCTGGCGCTACTGATTGGTTGATGTCCCATATATATGATCCTCCAATATATGTCAGCAGTACAAACTCGTATCCACCCAAAAGTAAAACAGAGTTGCATATAGTGAAGTACAATTTTTTTTTTAATCTACGTCTAAAACCAATGGTACACAAACAAATCGCATAAAAGGCTCCACACACAACAACATGTAGCAGATGGTAGCTTTAATGACTGTGATTAAATGAAATTACCAGAAGCAAAGAACTGGCAAAGCAGTTCAGTAGCAGCATGTGTAATGTGAGTCCCGGGCTCCCACAGATCTTATACCAACGCTGAATCAGCTTGTCTGGGTTTCACCTTGTCACTTTCACGCTGGCAGCCAAATTTCAATGTCCCCGCTTCCAACGCGTTTCCACCTCTAAACTGAGGTCTTTTTCAAGGAGATCCGGGCTGTTTGTACTGCTGACATATATTGGAGGATCATATATATGGGACATCAACCAATCAGTAGTGCCAGATAAGTTTACCCTTTTCTTTGTTTTTGCGTTCTAGTATTTTGGTGGAGGTGACGGGGAATCCTTCAAATAGGGTATTACGGTCTGGCTGCACACTGTATTTAAGCGCACCCTGTTGTGATCACATTTTGACCATTTATACGTAAGTCTGTTAATGAAACCGCTCTAGTCCCAAAGTGACTGATAAACCACCAATAGTAACCTACAAAGCCCAGAAAGGTTCTCAACTGCACTTGGTATTAGGCTTTGACCACTTTTTAACTGCTTCAACCTTTCCTATCTGAGGTTTCACCTGACCCTGTCCAACTATATAACTCAAATGCTTAGCTTCTTAGGGCTGCTGCACATTTCTCAGGGTTAGCCGTGAAGCCTGAGGACATATGGGAGGCCAGTACCGCTACAACATTAGGAAGATGTGATTCCCAGTCTTGAGTGTTCAACTAATAATAAAGATGCATAGGCAGTATGGTGTTTCACTACTTTGTTCAACCCTTTGGAAAGTGGCTGGCGCTTCATGCAAACCAACGGTTAGGACCTTGTACTGGAAAAGGCCTTAAGGGGTATAAAAAGCCTTGCTGCAGGAAGAAGTATCTTCCAGTAGCCTTTTGTGAGATCAAGGGTTGTTAAATATTTCCTGCCTGCCAAACTTTCCACCAGCTCTTACACCCATGGCATTGGATAGGCATCGAACTGGTGCACACTGTTTAACTTTCTAAAGTCGTTGCAGATCTGAAAGTTCGAATTGGGTTTTGTTAACAACTTTATTGGACTATCCCACTCACTGGGAGACTCCTCAATCACTCCCCGTTGGACCATGTTCTCCACCAATTGCACTCCATCTAGCCTCAGGGGTCTGGTAGGGCTTTTGTTTGACCACTACCCTGGGCGGTGTGACAATATGTCCAATCAAAGCCGTGCGCACTGATAGGGAAGAGAATACGTTCTTGTTCCGTTGTCTCTTTCACCTGCCACTTTTGCTCTATGGACAAGGTATGTTCTATGGAAACCAAGAATTTTCTACTACCATACTCTACAAAACTTGTACTGAATCCTCATTGCGCCAAGGTTTCAAAAAACGTACGTAATATATCTGCTCTTCTTTCCTTCTTCCTGCCTGTTGGGCCTTGTACAGTAGTTCACAGGACCAACTGCCTCTTCCACCTCATAGGGCTCCTAAATATGAGCGAAGACCTTACTCTTTCTTGGGTCAGCACTAAAACCAGAACCTTGTCCCTGGGGTAGAAAGTTCAGGCTATTACAGTAATATCATAACTCTTCTATTTACCTTGTGCTCCTTCTAGGTGTAGTCACACCAAAGTGCCTTTCTTCCCCAACTTCTCATACATTTGAGAAATAACTTGAACCACATGTGGTTCTGTAGGCTCCTGTTTCCAACCCTCCTTTACCTGCGTCACTGCCTTCCTGATCATATGCTTCATAGTCTGATTAAACCTGCTACAGAAGCAGAATACCTGTCCATATGCCAATGCTATCTGCTGCAAATAGAGTGAAACTGCTCCAGTTTGCTTAGAAACACACTAATTGGACAGTGTATAATTGCAAATGGGTGACTTCGTCTGACAAATCCACATTTTCAATGACCCCATGTGGATGGTGAGGATATTGAGATGAGGCTCTATCCACTTCCCCAGAAGCCCCGCCCCTTAACCCTCGGCAGTGTCCCTTTTCAGAGCACGGGCGCATCTCTGGCGCCCCAAGGTTCTGCGTTCAGCACTAAAGAAGTTGGGAGATGTGGTTAAACTGCTTAACTAATGTAAAACTGTATTTTATGTAGCATAAAACCCTAATTACAGGACATGCCAATTATCCAGGAACAGACAATTGATGTACTGTCATTTTGTTGTGATCAGTTTATGCCTACCAGAGCAGGGTGAAGCTATAAGTCAACTAGCACTAAGGGAACAGTGCCTGAGACCAGCTAGGATTATCTCCAGCTAGACATATACACAGCAGCATTGCTGAGCTCTAAATAAATTAACAGGGCAGAAACATGCAGAAGGTGTCAAAGGAGGAGCTTGTTACAGAGAAAGCTAATTGTTCCAGTCAGGAAAGAGCAACATTGTTCCCTAGCTAGACAGTACTACTGAAGCTTCATTTCATCCCTTAATACCTCCAGTACCACAGTCATTCAGGCAGAGCCGGCCTTAGACATAGGCAAACTAGGCAAATGCCTAGGGCATTTGGCATGCTTAGGGGCACCAGCAGCTTCTGATGATTAAATTGATATGTGGCATGCCTATAGTCTGTGTGTGACTGCGGCTGTATCTGCATACAAAATGCTATGTTGCAGTGTATTCCTGGAAATCACTGTAATGTAGCATTTCATATGCAGATACTGCCGCAGTCGCACACAAATATACGCGTGCTGCATATCATTTTAATCAGCAGAAGCTGCTTGTGTATCCTAGCCACATAGTAATGCAAATAAGATGCATTTTCATAAACAAAAGGCGCCCGACGTCAGCAGAGCTGCCAGCTGACTCATGCCAGGCATCTCCTGCAGAACTAGCGGCGGTGCTAGGGGGCACCAGCCAAAATCTTGTCTAGGGCATCATATTGGTTAGGGCCGGCTCTGCATTCAGGACTATTAACAAAACTGAAGAGACTAACTCTTGCAGCAAAGTGCACTTTAAACTTAATTCGTTTGAACTTTTAGGTTTTAATTAACGGGGCTCCGATTGTATCGTAATTCTTAGGGGACTGTATATTTTCGGTTGTGTATATAAGATTGTTAAAATTGTTACTTATTGACGATACACATTGTAATTTGTACCTGATGTATGTAAAAGGTATAACAGAGGAATCCACTTTTAAATAGGATATAATTGTGGCTTGTGATCATTTCTTCAAAATTCTTGCAGAGGGAAAAGTTATTCCAGAAGCAATCCAGTATAAATCTAACAGAGATTGTGCAATTAATGTCTGTGCAAATTGTGTTTTGAATTGTACTGTGATCTAGCCGTGTAACCTGTTTCTGTGAGGAGACTTAGGGGTCTATTTACTAAGCCTTGGATGGAGATAAAGTCCCAGCCAAACGGCTCCTAATTGTCATTTTTCAAACCCAGCCTGTGACATGGCAGTTAGGAGCCGATTGGCTGGGACTTTCTCCGTCTGATTTATCTCCATCCAAGGCTTAGTAAATAGACCTCTCGTTTCTCAAACCATGAAAGTAAACCGAGAGGGAATAGAGACCTGTAGAACCTATAACACTTACCTGATCGTAGCCTTGATACTAAACAGCAAAGTGAACTGCACGTGATACTTACCCTGAGTGTCACAGAGGCAACCACACAACAGCATAGTTCCTTTTTGCACTGTCGCGGCTCTTCATGCTGGTGGAAGCAGCCGATGTAATGTGCGGTTCATTGAGAGGCCATCTGAATTGGTCCCCGATTCAGATTATCTGTCATTTAATGCACTGTCACCCATCTGTGGTATTAAACACATCTTCCCACTCTCGATTATGCTCTGTTCTCAAGCATCCAGTAACTACTTCCAACCACAGGCCTTACACTCAGACCCAGGGCAGGATGTAATGAAGTCAGAGTTCAGCAGCCGTAAGGGATGCCGGACGAACGCGGACGTTTTTTTAAAGGGGGATTCATGTACAAGGCTAAACTATGCCTTGTACATAATTGCCCCTTTAAAAAAAATAACCCTCAAAGTTCGGCCAGCATCCTGCACGGCCGCCGAACTCTGACTTCATTACATCCTGGCCCCAGGTTTTTGTCTGCTGGTCCACTCTGCATAGACTTTAACAACTGCCGTCTTTGAACCGTTCACCAGTGCAGTCGTTTGCTAATTCTCAATACACTGCTGCGAGTGCCAACAATCCTTCCACATTTAAATTATGTTTACTCATTATATCTTGAGTCACGACTTCATTAGTCTCTGTATACCTCTGCCTATTCATTATTCTACAGGCTCCGCCTATGTACATCAGCATTATATGCGGAATAGCAACTTTGCATAAAATCAACTGGTGGTCATAATATATCATGTATTTTATTTTGCATGTAAGTACTCGCCAACAATCACTATACTGTACACTTATGGGGATGGATGAACCTACCCAGTTAACTAGTCCTGGACACTTTGTATTAACTATAATTTGGTGTGTCTGCTCCTTGGCTGCACGTGAACAGAAGCTAAGGTACTCTGCCACTTACGACATTTAGTCAGAGTTGGGCGTTCTAATTTAAATTCCATATTGCCAGTGTTTTATCATGAGCTTGGCATAGGGTTGCCATAATATCCCTCTAATTAGGGACACTCTTGAATTACACAGGCTCTGCGGCTTGCTGACTTAGTCATTTCAGCTCGTTTTTATCAGGCACGGAACCTGGACAAATCATATGTCCCTGATTTATGGTACATATTAAGTAATCCTAGTCTAGTACCACCTCTGAACTAAAGTTGGCTTTAGAGCAGGGGTTCTCGACTCCATTTCTCAAGTACCCCTAGCAGGTCACTTTTTTATTTTAATTTTATTTTATGGCTTTCTTTAATCATACACGGGTGAGGTAATCTATATTGCTGGGTTAGTTATTGTCCAACCTGCTTCCAAAGACTGAAATCCTCAAAACATGACCTGTTGGAGCTACTTGCTGGTTGAGGTTTAGCATCACTTCTCTCTAAAGGTTTGGGATCCAAAACTCCAAAGATCCAAAACTTAAGGTGAGGGATGCCAGATATTTTTTTTTGTTAATGGGGCTGTCACTTACAAGGCATGGTTTTGCCTTGTAAGTGATTGCCCCCTTTAAAAAAAAAAAAAAGGCAGAGATCGGCCAGCATCCCTCACCTCATGCGATCTCATGCTCCATTACGTTCCGCCGCAAGACTCTGACCACGCTGCTTCTGGCTGATAATGCTCCTACTGGGCTCATCACAACTCTTAAGGAGCTGCTAGGCGGGTTTCTGAGGGTCCCCACCAGTCATTGGTCAGGAGGCATGGTATCCTAACACTGCTGGGTGCTCCTGCATACTACCAAACTCCAGGTGAGTGCAGTGGGGGAATTTCTATATTCCAGGTCACACCTATAAGGACCCCACTTTGCTTTCAGGAGAGCAGATTGCATGTCCCTTCTGAGAATAGGCAGTTCCTGCAAATGAACTGTAAATCCGCAGTACTGCACAATACTTCCATTCAAATAGCTAAATGTTTTTTCATGGACTTAATGTGGATGGGTATTTCAAAATTGCATGTTTGTTCCGGACTGTAGAAAAATTTACTGAATAACTTCCATTTTATACAAGATCAAAGGTGAGTCACTGGATTTTTTTTTTCTGTACTTTAAGATCTTACAGCAATATATTTGAAATTTATAATTCTGTATTTTTCATTTTTTTTTTTTTTCTCCTCCTCCTCCAGGAAAGTGCTGGTCAACTTGAAATAAGTGCGCTTTCATTAATTTTCAAGTGAGTAACAAAATGTCTCCCAGTTCTCACAGCAGTCTCATCCCACAGATATAGTACGCCTATAACACTTCTCAGCTCTTGCTGTATAAATGATCTGTCCCTAGGCTTTCACAAGCATACAGTAGCTGTGTCCAGGCTTATTTTCAGCAAAGGCTCTAGATGTTCTCTAAAGTCAGGGCCCCTAACCCAGAGAAGGTGCGTGATGTGCTGAATGTGCTTTATCTTGTGATGTGGGACGTTGATTAGACTAGCTTAGTGGTTTCCAAACTTTCTTGAATCACAGCGCCCTAGAATATCAGATTTTTTTTCACAGCACCCCTAGGTCAAAAATTTCTTATTGAGAAATTTAGAAAGAAATATTACATTACGTAGATCGCGTTTATACGTCATCCTTAGGGTCAGTTGTGTGGTGAGGGACAAGATTTGCTTCTGTTTGGCCACATATTTTATGACTGGCAGCCACCAGCACTGGTTTTACCTATTATATTGACCATGAATAATTTGAATTGGTCCTGAACCACCAACCCAGGGCACTCCTGCAAGTGTCCCGTGGCACCCCAGGGAGCCACGGCACACATTTTGGGAACCTCTGGACTAGCTCTTTACACTTAAGTGGCATATTCAATTAGCTGCTGTAATATATTAATTTATTTCAGCTTGAATTAACACGTTTCTCATGTGGTAATTTATCATATCTGCGCGTGCTCCCGCTTAACATGCAATTCAGTTGGAAAAGGCTTATCCCAGTAGCTGCATGGTAATTTACTGTGGGGTGAGGAAAATGGGGAAATCACCCACTACCTCAAAAAAGTGCATACGTGTTTTGGGCAATAGTCTTAGTGGCCGAAAGAGACGTTTTTGGGGCTCTTAAAATGTGTCAGATGGCTGGATTGAAAAAAATAAAATTAGAAAGCAAGTGTTTTTCGGTCATCAAGGCTGGGGTACATTGGACCATGGGGTTGTAGGTTGGGACTGTTCATCTGCTCTTCTCCTCTACAGCTGTTTGTCTCTTCAGGAAGGCTAAGTATATTTATATTTGTTATGGCTTGTTTTTGCCTAAATAAAAAAATTGTGCAGTTGCTCAGTTACCTGCATTTATATTGTGGCATTGTTTTGCCTTTGCCATTGTGGGCACATGCTCTGGGTTGGTTGATCTCAGACTCAGAGTGGAGCTAGTAGCGCTACAGCTGAAGGATCAGATTGCTACTGAGCCTGGTTCCTCAGTGCAGGGAAGAGTTACTTGCTCTTGGTGGTGCGGTTCTTCAAGTGTGTCCGATCCGCCTTGGTTTCGTATCATGGAGCGCACGGCATCAGGGTTTTAAAAGTGTTTCCACATTTTTTCGAGGATCCTAAACTGCGCAAGGCACATAGGCATCTTTCTTCTTCCAGGCCGTTAAAAGATTCTGAGGAGGAAGAGGGAGAACTTACGGAGGCTGTCATCAGTCCAGCGAGTGAAGAACTGGAATCTTCCGCCAGTTCCGGCATGGAAGATCTCACTACTGCAGTGCGCCACGATCTGGCCTGCTTAGTTATGGATTCCCCAGCTAAGGCTGTGGGTCCATTCAAGTATCTGTGTAGGAAAGTCATTATTTCTCTTACGTCCTAGAGGATGCTGGGGACTCCGTAAGGACCATGGGGATAGACGGGCTCCGCAGGAGACATGGGCACTAAAAAAGAACTTTAGGTATGGGTGTGCACTGGCTCCTCCCTCTATGCCCCTCCTCCAGACCTCAGTTTACTATTGTGCCCAGAGGAGACTGGGTGCATTACATGGAGCTCTCCTGAGTTTCCTGAAAAAGTATTTTGTTATGTTTTTTTATTTTCAGGGAGCCTGCTGGCAACAGACTCCCTGCATTGAGGGACTGAGGGGAGAGAAACAGACCTACTTTAACGTTAGGCTCTGTTTCTTAGGCTACTGGACACCATTAGCTCCAGAGGGAACGGAACGCAGGTCTCACCCTTGCCGTTCGTCCCGGAGCGGCGCCGCCGTCCTCCTCGCAGAGCCGGAAGATAGAAGCCGGGTGAGTATGTGAAGAAAGAAGACTTCAGAGGCGGCAGAAGACTTCAGATCTTCATTGAGGTAACGTGCAGTGGTAACGCTGCGCGCCATTGCTCCCACACAACACACACACGGCAGGCACTGTAAGGGTGCAGGGCGCGGGGGGGGGGGGGCGCGCGCCGCCCTGGGCAGCAATAAGAACCTCCATATCTGGCTTAATATGATATATACAGGCTGGGCACTGTATATAAGAGATCCCCCGCCAGTTTTGAAAATTTTCAGCGGGACCGAAGCCCGCCGCTGAGGGGGCGGAGCTTGTTCCTCAGCACTCACCGGCGCCATTTTCTCCACAGCACACCGCTGAGAGGAAGCTCCCCGGACTCTCCCCTGCTTACACGGTGAAAGAGGGTTTTAAAGAAGGGGGGGGGGCACATAATTTGGCGCAGATGAGGATAAACAGCGCTATCTGGGTAAACATATCGTGTTTTTATTTTATTTTTTCTGGGTCATTAGCGCTGGGTGTGTGCTGGCATACTCTCTCTCTGTCTCTCCGAAGGGCCTTAAGGGGGAACTGTCTTCAGATAAGAGGATTCCCTGAGTGTGTGGTGTGTCGGTACGCGTGTGTCGGCATGTCTGAGGTAGAAGGCTCTCCTAGGGAGGAGGTGGAGCAAATGACTGTGGTGTCTCCGTCGGCAACACCGACACCTGACTGGATATGTGGAATGTTTTAAGTGCTAATGTGAATTTATTGCACAAAAGGTTGGACAAAGCTGAGTCCAGGGAATGTACAGGGTGTCAGGCCCTACCTGCCCCTATGTCACAGGGACCTTCGGGGTCTCAAAAGCGCCCACTATCCCAAATAGTAGACACGGATACAGACACGGATTCTGACTCCAGTGTCGACTACGATGATGCAAAGTTACAGCCAAAATTGGCTAAAAGCATTCAATATATGATTATTGCAATAAAAGATGTTTTGCATAACACAGAGGACCCCCCTGTCCCTGACACGAGGGTTCACATGTATAAGGAAAAGAAACCTGAGGTAACCTTTCCCCCGTCTCATGAGCTGAACGAGTTATTTGAAAAGGCTTGGGAATCTCCAGACAAAAAACTGCAGCTTCCCATAAGGATTCTTATGGCGCATCCTTTCCCGAATAAGGACAGGATACGGTGGGAATCCGCCCCAAGGGTGTACAAAGCGTTGACACGCTTGTCCAAAAAGGTAGCGCTGCCATCCCAAGAGACGGCTACCCTCAGGTATCCTGCTGATCGCAAGCAGGAGACTACCTTGAAGTCCATTTACACACATTCTGGTACCTTACTCAGGCCGGCGATAGCGTCGGCTTGGGTTTGTAGCGCTGTAATAGCGTGGACAGATACCTTATCGGCGGAAATTGATACCCTGGATAAGGATACCATGTTATTGACCCTGAGTCATATTAAAGATGCTGTCTTATATATGAGAGATGCTCAGAGACATTGGCCTACTGGGTTCTAGAGTCAACGCTATGGCGATTTCTGCTAGACGAGTCCTATGGACCCGGCAATGGACAGGTGATGCCGACTCAAAGAGGCATATGGAGGTTTTACCTTACAGGGGTGAGGAATTGTTTGGGGAAGGTCTCTCGGACCTGGTTTCCACAGCTACGGCAGGTTAATCAAATTTTTTGCCTTATATTCCCTCACAGCCTAAGAAAGCGCCACATTATCAGATGCAGTCCTTTCGGTCAAATAGAAACAAGAGAGTACGAGGATCGTCCTTTCTTGCCAGAGGTAAGGGCAGAGGGAAAAAGCTGCCTACCACAGCTAGTTCCCAGGAGCAGAAGTCCTCCCCGGCCTCTACAAAATCCACCGCATGACGCTGGGGCTCCGCTGAGGGAGTCCGCCCCAGTGGGGGCACGTCTTCGAGTTTTCAGCCACATCTGGGTTCACTCGCAGGTGGATCCCTGGGCAATAGAAATAGTTTCCCAGGGGTACAAGCTGGAATTCGAAGAGGTGCCTCCTCGCCGGTTTTTCAAATCGACCCTACCAGCTTCTCCCCAGAAAGGGAGATAGTTTTAAATGCGATTCACAAATTGTCTTCAACAGGTGGTGGTCAAAGTTCCCCTGCTTCAACAAGGGAAGGGGTATTACTCAACCCTATTTGTAGTCCCGAAACCGGATGGTTCGGTCAGACCCATTCTAAATTTAAAATTCTTGAACCTATACTTGAAAAGGTTCAAGTTCAAGATGGAATCGCTCAGAGCGATCATCGCCAGCCTAGAAGGGGGGGGATTTTATGGTATCTCTGGACGTAAAGGATGCATACCTTCATGTTCCCATTTATCCACCTCATCAGGCGTACCTGAGATTTGCGGTACAGGAGTGTCATTACCAATTTCAGACATTGCCATTTGGGCTTTCCACGGCCCCGAGGATTTTCACCAAGGTAATGGCGGAGATGATGGTGCTCCTGCGCAAGCAGGGTGTCACAATTATCCCGTACTTGGACGATCTCCTCATAAAAGCGAGATCACGAGAGCAGTTGTTGAACAGCGTGTCACTTTCACTGAAGGTGTTGCAGCAACACGGCTGGATTCTCAATATCCCAAAGTCACAGTTGGTTCCTACGACTCGTTTGACCTTCTTAGGCATGATTCTGGATACGGACCAGAAAAGGGTTCATCTTCCGATAGAAAAGGCCCAGGAACTCATGATTCTGGTCAGGGACCTATTGAAGCCAAAACAGGTGTCGGTGCATCACTGCACTCGAGTCCTGGGAAAGATGGTGGCATCTTATGAGGCCATTCCCTTCGGCAGGTTCCATGCGAGGACTTTCCAATGGGACCTACTGGACAAGTGGTCCGGGTCACATCTACAGATTTATCAGTTGATCACCCTGTCCCCCAGGGCCAGGGTATCTCTCCTGTGGTGGCTGCAGAGTGCTCACCTTCTAGAGGGTCGCAGGTTCGGCATTCAGGATTGGATTCTGGTAACCACAGACGTGAGCCTCCGAGGTTGGGGAGCAGTCACACAGGGAAGAAACTTCCAAGGTCTTTGGTCAAGCCAGGAGACTTGTCTTCACATCAACGTCCTGGAGCTGAGGGCCATATACAACGCCCTTCGTCAAGCGGAGACTTTGCTTCGCGATCTACCGGTTCTGATTCAGTCAGACAACATCACCGCAGTGGATCATGTAAACTGCCAAGGCGGCACAAGGAGCAGAGTGGCAATGATGGAAGCCACCAGGATTCTTCGCTGGGCGGAAAATCATGTCAGCGCACTGTCAGCAGTGTTCATTCCGGGGGTGGACAACTGGGAAGCAGACTTCATCAGGAAGTCTTCGCGCAGATTGCAAGTCGGTGGGGACTACCCCAAATAGACATGATGGCATCCCGTCTCAACAAAAAGCTACAAAGGTATTGCGCCAGATCAAGAGACCCTCAGGCGGTAGCTGTGGACGCCCTAGTGACACCATGGGTGTTCCATTCGGTATATGTGTTTCCTCCTCTTCCTCATATACCCAAGGTGTTGAGGATAATAAGAAAAAGAGGAGTGAGAACAATTCTCATTGTTCCAGATTGGCCACGAAGGACCTGGTATCCGGATCTGCAAGAAATGCTCACAGAAGATCCGTGGCCTCTTCCTCTAAGGCAGGACCTTTTACAACAAGGTCCCTGTCTGTTCCAAGACTTACCGCGGCTGCGTTTAACGGCATGGCAGTTGAATGCCGGATCCTAGCGGAAAAGGGTATTCCGGATGAGGTCATTCCTACGCTATTAAAGGCTAGGAAGGCAGTGACGTCTAAACATTATCACCGAATATGGCGAAAATATGTTTCTTGGTGTGAGGCCAGGAATGCTCCTACGGAGGAATTCCATCTAGGCAGTTTTCTTCACTTCCTACAAACTGGAGTGAATTTGGGCCTAAAATTAGGCTCCATTAAAGTTCAAATTTCGGCCTTATCCATTTTCTTTCAAAAGGAATTGGCCTCTTTACCTGAAGTACAGACTTTTGTGAAGGGAGTACTGCATATTCAGCCTCCTTTTGTACCTCCGGTGGCACCTAAGGAAACTTAACACCACGTTAAGGTCCTAAAGTCTCATTGGTGTGAACCACTGAAAACAGTGGAGTTGATTAATCTCACTTGGAAGGTAGTCATGTTGTTGGCCTTGGCTTCGGCTAGGCGAGTTTCGTAATTGGCGGCTTTATCACATAAAAGCCACTATCTGGTTTTCCATATGGATAGAGCGGAGTTGCGGACCCGTCCTCAATTCCTACCTAAGGTGGTCTCATCCTTTCATATGAACCAACCTATTGTCGTGCCTGTGGCTACTCGTGACTTGGAGGATTTCGAGTCCCTTGATGTCGTCAGGGCTTTGAAAATTTACGTGGCCAGAACGGCTAGGATCAGAAAAACAGAAGCACTGTTTGTCCTGTATGCAGCCAACAAAGTTGGCGGCTCTGCTTCAAAGCAGACTATTGCTCGCTGGATCTGTAACACGATCCAGAATGCGCATTCTACGGCAGGATTGCCGTTGCCAAAATCGGTTAACGCCCATTCCACTAGGAAGGTGGGCTCTTCTTGGGCAGCTGCCCGAAGGGTCTCGGCACTACAGCTGTGTCGAGCTGCTACTTGGTCAGGGTCAAACACCTTTGCAAAGTTTTATAAGTTTGATACCCTGGCTGAGGAGGACCTCCTCTTTGCTCAATCGGTGCTGCAGAGTCATCCGCACTCTCCCACCCATTTGGGAGCTGTGGTATAATCCCCATGGCCACTCTGCTCCTTGTGCCGCCTTGGCGGTTTACATGAGCTACTGCGGTGATGTTGTCTGGCTGGATCAGAACTGGTCGATTGCGAAGTAAGATCTCCGCTTGACGTAGGACGTTGTATATGGCCCTTAGTTCCAGGATGTTGATGTGAAGACAAGTCTCTTGACTTGACCAAAGTCCTTGGAAATTTCTTCCCTGTGTGACTGCTCCCCAACCTCGGAGGCTCGCGTCCGTGGTCACCAGGATCCAGTCCTGAATGCCGAACCTGCGGCCTTCTAGAAGGTGAGCACTGTTTAGCCACCACAGGAGAGATACTCTGGCCCTGGGGGACAGGGTGATCCGCTGATGCAGGTGCAGATGCGACCCGGACCATTTGTCCAATAGGTCCCATTGGAAGGTCCTTGCATGGAATCTGCCGTATGGAATGGCTTCGTATGTTGCCACCATCTTTACCAGAACTTGAGTGCAATGACGTACTGACACTTGTTTTGGTTTCAACAGGTTCATGACTAGAGTCATGAGTTCCTGCGCTTTTTCCGTCGGAAGAAAACCCTCTTATGGTCTGTGTCCAGAATCATGCCCAAGAAGGGCAGACGAGTTGTAGGATTCAGCTGCGACTTTGGAATATTGAGAATCCAGCCGTGTCGCTGTAACACATTCAGTGAAAGTGATACGCTGTTCAGCAACTTCTCCCGTGATCTCGCTTTTATGAGGAGATCGTCCAAGTACGGGATAATTGTGACACCCTGCTTGCGTAGGAGCACCATCATTTCCGCCATTACCTTGGTGAAAATTCTCGGGCCGTGGAAAGCCCAAACGGCAACGTCTGAAATTGGTAATGACAATCCTCTACCGCAAACCTCAGGTACGCCTGATGAGGAGGATATATGGGAACATGCAGGTATGCATCCTTTATGTCCAGAGATACCAAAAAATCTCCCCCTTCTAGGCTGGCGATGACCGCCCTGAGCGATTCCATCTTGAACTTGAACCGTTTTAAGTAAAGGTTCAGGGATTTTAAATTTAAAATGGGTCTGACCGAACCGTCCGGTTTCGGGACCACAAACAGAGTTGAGTAGTACCCCTGCCCTCTTTGAAGCAGGGGAACCTCTACCACTACTTGTTGAAGACACAATTTGTGAATCGCATGTAACACTATCTCCCTTTCCAGGGGGTGTTTCTGTAGGGCCGATTTGAAAAACCGGCGAGGAGGCACCTCTTCGAATTCCAGCTTGTAACCCTGAGAAACAATTTCTATTGCCCATGGATCCACCTGTGAGTGGACCCAGACGTGGCTGAACAGTCGAAGACGTGCCCCCACAGGAGCGGACTCCCTCAGGGAAGCCCCAGCGTCATGTGATGGATTTTGCAGAGGCCGGGGAGGACTTATTTTCCTGGGAACTAGCTGTGTTGTGCAGCTTTTTCCCTCTGCCCTTACCTCTGGCAAGAAAGGACGATCCACGTGCTCTCTTGCTTTTATTGGAACGAAAGGACTGCATTTGATAATGAGGCGCTTTCTTAGATTGTGAGGGAATATATGGCAAAAAAATTTGATTTACCTGCCTTAGCCGTGGAGACGAGGTCCGGGAGTCCCTCTCCAAACAATTCCTCACCCTTGTAAGGCAACCACTCCATATGTCTCTTGGAGTCGGCATCACCAGTCCACTGTCTGGTCCATAAGACACGCCTAGCAGAAATAGACATAGCGTTTATCCTGGAACCCAGTAAACTAATGTCTCTTCGAGCATCCCTCCATATACAAGACAACATCTTTTATATGCCCTAGGGTCAGTAAAATTGTATCCTTATCAAGAGTCTCAATATCCGTTGATAAGGAATCTGTCCATGCTGCTACAGCACTACAAACCCAGGCTGACGCAATAGCCGATCTGAGTAACGTACCAGAATGTGTGTAAATGGACTTCAAGGTCAGCAGGATTCTTGAGGGTAGCAGGATTCTTGAGGGTAGCCGTATCTTGGGATGGAAGCGATATCTTTTTTGATAAGCACGTCAAGGCCTTGTCCACTCTAGGGGAGGATTCCCACCGTATCCTGTCCTGCGACGGGAAAGGATACGCTGTTAGGATCCTTTTGGGAATCTGCAGTTTTTTGTCTGGAGTTTCCCACGCTTTTTCACATAATTCGTTCAGCTCATGTGAGGAGGGAAAGGAGACCTCAGGTTTCTTTCCCTTATACATGTGTACCCTCGTGTCAGGGACAGGGGGTTCCTCAGTGATATGCAACACATCTTTTATTGCGATAATCATATATCGAATACATTTAGCCACCTTTGGCTGTAATTTTGTATCATCGTAATCGACACTGGAGTCTGAATCCGTGTCGGTATCTGTGTCAACTATTTGGGATAGTGGGCGCTTCTGAGACCCCGAAGGTCCCGGCGACATAGGGACAGGCATGGTTTGACTCCCTGACTATGCCCCAGCTTCAGCTTTGTCTAGCCTTTTGTGCAATAAATTAACATTTGCACTTGAAACATTCCACATATCCATCCAGTCCGGCATCGGCACCGCCGACGGAGACCTAACATTCATAAACTCCCCCTCCTCCTTAGGTGAGCCCTCAACCTCAGACATGTCGACACACACGTACCGACACACCACACATACACAGGGAAGCTCTTTTCTGAAGACAGGTTCCCCACCAGGCCCTTTGGAGAGACAGAGAGAGAGTATGCCAGCACACACCCCAGCGCTATATGACCCTGGAAAAAACACAGTATTTTACCCAGTAGCGCTGTTTTATGTATATGCGCCAATTATGTGCCCCCCCTCTACTTTAAAACCCTCTGTCACCGTGTGTCAAGCAGGGGAGAGTCCGGGGAGCTTACTCTCAGCGGTGCTGTGGAGAAAAATGGCGCTGGTGAGTGCTGAGGGAGAAGCCCCGCCCCCTCGGCGGCTGGCTTCTGTCCCGCTCAAATTTTTCAATACATGGCGAGGGCTCTTTATATACATGTACAGTGCCCAGCTGTACATGTATATATCTATCTTTGCCATAAGAGAGGTTTATATTGCTGCCCAGGGCGCCCCCCCCTGCGCCCTGCACCCTTACAGTGATCGAAGTGTGTGAGGTTTAGGGGAGCAATGGCACACAGCTGCAGTGCTGTGCGTTACCTCAGTGAAGAGCCAAATGTCTTCTGCCGCCTCAGATGGTCTTTTCCTCACATACTCACCCGGCTTCTTTCTTCCGGCTCTGCGAGGAGGACGGCGGCGCGGCTCTGGGACGGACGGCGAGGGTGAGACCTGCGTACTGATCCCTCTGGAGCTAATGGTGTCCAGTAGCCTAAGAAACAGAGCCCTGGGACTTCCGGTTCCGGTTCCATGCTGTGAGGACATATCACAGCACAGCTCCGGTGTTTCCCGACCACGGCACCGCTATAACAGCTGTTTTAACAGCCTCACTAAGCCGCTGGTTATCCTGACCCCATCGCCCCTACGTGCACCAAGCCGCCGGCGGCTGAGACCGCTCTACATCTGAGCCGCCCGCCGAGGAGAATCCCCGCAGGACGGCACATCATCGCGGCCGCTCCTCCGCTGCACACGGCATGACAGGCAGTCGCACTTGTGGAGTCCTTCTTAGGAAACCACACTGCCGTTAACGAGAGCCGCAGAGCTCAGTCACGGCACTCACAGAATCACGAGCGGTAACCATAGCAACCGCAGCAGCGCCATTTCTGTGCAAGTCTCCTGCTGCTTGCTCGTACACTACCTTGCTTGGCAGTTACAGAGACCTACAGATAAACATCTGATTCCTGCTGCAGATTCTAAGGTGGGTCACTGCTATTTAACCCTATATACACCATTGCCGGCCAATTACCACACCTCAGGCTGATGTCAAAGGCTTTCTA
Organism: Pseudophryne corroboree; assembly: GCF_028390025.1. Taxonomy (NCBI): domain Eukaryota; kingdom Metazoa; phylum Chordata; class Amphibia; order Anura; family Myobatrachidae; genus Pseudophryne; species Pseudophryne corroboree. Next base: position 295,626,286 of record NC_086451.1, read on the forward strand.
AGAACAACACAATACACAGGACCAGCTTCCATGGCTCACAGATTCCACGTATGCTCTTTCTTACTTTTGTAAACCAGTGAATTATTATTAATACGACAGCTCCCCATTTTCTTTATCTCTATTATTACCGATGGACCGTTTTTTGTCCTCCAATTCTGCAGCCAAAGCCCTACCTTCCTCCCTCCCTATTCGTCAGGAAAAAAGGAGAGCTAATTCCACCATGGCCCCTGGAATTACCACCCCTCCCTCTTCTCCAGCTCCCAAAAAATTGATTGCTTCACAATCACTCTCCTGTCCCCCTTCAATGGATCGTACTCCTGACTCGCCTATTACATACGCTGACCTCACAGAGGCCATAACACAAGCTATGGCTCCATTGCTGTCAAAAGCAGTTTCAGACATCTCGCTCCAATTGCAGCATCTCTCACACAAAGTCTCTGTTAATGAAAATAGAATTGGAGGTCTCTGCCATGATATGGCTGATGTTCAGGGCTGTGTTAAACGTCTTGAAAAAGAGAATTATCAATTATGGATGAAGTTAGACGACGCAGAAAACAGGTCCAGAAGAAATAATATTCGGCTGGTAGGCCTCTCGGAAACGGTGAAGGGGGACAATCTTTCTCAATTTGTCCAAACAACGCTCCCTAATCTTCTAGGTATCGCCGATATTTGCAAAGATCTGGTAATTGAGCGTGTGCACCGTGTGGGTCCTCCTCCCCGTTCTCCGGAGGGTCGCCCTCGTGTAACACTATTCAGGTGCCTAAATTATTTACACAAAGTTGCCATCTGGTCCGCCTCCAGGAAGATTCGATCTATTCAGTGGGAAAACAACCGTCTGCTCATATTTCAAGACTTTTCTGCAGAATTATCGAGAGCAAGGAAGGCCTTTAACCCTATTTGTTCAAAATTGGTATCCGACAAACGAAAATTCTCTCTACTTTACCCAGCGAAGCTCCGAATCTATGATGATGACAAACACCTGGATTTCTCTACTCCTGAGGATGCAGCGTCCTATCTCCAAGGAGGGTCTTCTGAGGACCATAACGACATCGCTGATATCACCCCTATTCCTAACTCTTGACTTTCAGGCTCGACTCATAACGCCTCCATAAGAGAGGCAATCCCCCCTCTTCTGGTTCATCAATGTTCAACTCAGTTACGTATGAATATCCTTTCGAACATGTGATAACTACCAATGGGATGGTTTTAGTCCCACTTGGTCATACTTAGGTTTCTTTTATTGTTTAACATATGTATAGGGAGTACGAGTGAGGTTTAACTTTTGTTCACAGGTTATCTTATAAATAATTGGAGACTAACATTATTGTTTGATCTCAGTGTTGCTCTTATTTCAACTCAACATTTAGCTTAAATGTATACTAGGTTTATTGCTACATCCTATGGCTTAGCTTTATTTTATATTAGATCATAATTTTTCCCAGTTGCCGGTGTCGGGAAAATATCGGAAGCATTGTTCCGGAATAGAAATAATGTTCAGATTAATTCTAGTTATCCAAATGCTTTTTTGGTCCCGAAGTCTGTTTGCTTGTCAAACACTCACCATTTGTTTTTGTTTGTGTTCTTTTTCTTCCCATGCCCCTCCCCCCCCCCATCCCCATATCCTTCTCCCACTCACTGATCTATTTACTCGAACTAAGGGCGAAACTTTTATTATTTTACCCTAATTGGCCATTCACATGATAGACTTAAAAATTGGTACGCTGAATGTTGGTGGGATTAATTCTCCGGCTAAACGTCGCAAAATCCTTCTATACCTATCCAAGTCAGATATTAATGTTGCATTCCTACAGGAAACTCATTTAACTCACCAAGAGTCCTTGAAAATGCAAATGTCACATTGGTCCCTTATAGCAGCGGCTCCGTTTAACTCTAAATCTAGAGGGGTAGTCCTCTTGGCAAAACGTAACCTAAACATTACAGTAACATCCTCTGACATTGACCCTAATGGACGATTCCTAATCACTAAACTCTCCATTGATTCACATGTACTAGTTCTCTGCAATATTTACGCTCCCACCACTTACAAAAAAATCATTTTTTCAGATGCTGCTAGCTAAATTAACTCCATTCTCCAATGATAACCTTATAGTCTGCGGTGATTTCAACCTAATTTCTTCCAACTACTTAGACCGCTCTAACACCTCTAGGACCCCTCAACATCTCCCTACTCTAGGTATTCCTCTCTTTTCTGATTCTCTACAACTGATAGATATTTGGCGTGCGCTTCACCCGATCGAAAGGGAATTTTCCTGCCACTCCTCCGCACACGACACCTTTTCCAGAATCGACTATGTCTTCATATCCCAACATCTTTTCCCGTCGGTTTCAGACTCAGCCATTGAACCCATAGTTATCTCCGACCACGCTCTGATCTGGTTTTCATACACTCTCCACCCTTCTCGAAATAAATCTCCTCAATGGAGATTTCCCTCTTATCTTTCTAACTCCAAGAAGTTTTGCGACTCTCTACAGGTGACATGGGACTCCTTCTATTTCTCAAATGAGCAACATTCAGAGCTAGATCCCCCTTTATTTTGGCAAACTGCCAAATCAGTACTTAGAGGTAGCATCATTTCCTACACTTCAGCCCTTAAGAAACAATACGCTCAATCTTATTTAGATATGCAACGTGCACTTTCTTCCGCCTATCAAGCTTATAAAACTTACCCCACTCAGTCTCACAAATCTTCATATCTAACATTAAAACTTCAGTTTAACGAATTTCTTTCTCTGATGGGAGACAAATACAAATTTAAAGTCGATTTTCGGTTTCATAATTTTGGAAATAAAGTAGGTAAATTACTTACAAACATCTTGAAAGGTACTGCACCTCCTATGTTAGTACATCCCCTAAAGCTACCTGACGGTTCTTTAACTAATGACCCCCAACAAATCACTTCTCTTATGAGACAATTCTACGAAACATTATACTCAGGTCAATCCCCCTCATCCGAAGGCAATCACCATTACTGGTCCTTTCCTGTTTTACCTCAACTCCCTTCTGAATTTACTGAATCACTAGTTAACCCTATTACTTTGGAAGAAGTTCGCACAACTATTAGCCACCTGAAACTCAATAAAGCTCCGGGTCCTGATGGCTTTTCTAACGAGTTCTACAAACTTCTAATAGATAAAATTGATAAACATCTTCTGGCTCTGTTTAACTCAATAATTAATTCTAAATCTATCCCCCTGTACTTTAATAATGCCATAATCAAAATCTTGTTAAAGCCAGGCAGAGACCCCTCCCTCCCTGGTTCCTACCGCCCAATTTCTCTACTGAATTCAGATTATAAAATTTTTGCAAAAATCTTAGCCGACCGACTAAAATTTACTCTCCCCCACATAATCCACCCGGACCAAACTGGGTTTATTTGGGGTAGACATTCGGTGACTAATGTACGCAAGGTTCTCTCTGTAATCCAACATCTGACATTTCACCCCTCCTCATCACACACCATTGTCTTAGCCTTAGATGCAGAAAAAGCGTTTGACCTTCTAGAATGGCCTCATCTTTTCAATTCCATGCAACATTTCGGCTACCCTTCTTCTTTCATTTCCTTTATCCAGACCCTATACATTTCTCCGTCCTCTCAGCTATATTGTAATGGCCACTTGTCCACTCCATTCGCAGTTTCTCGAGGTACACGCCAGGGATGCCCTCTTTCCCCGTTACTTTTTGCCATCGCCATTGAACCACTGGCAATTTCTATCAGGAACTCTCCTTCCATTCACGGTATCTCAGTAGGATCTTTCCCACTGAAACTCGCTTTATATGCGGATGACCTTTTACTTTTCTTGTCCAACTCTTCTACCTCCTTACCCTCTTTGTTTTCTTTGATATCTAACTTTGGCGCCCAATCAGGGTTCAAGATAAATATGTCTAAGTCAGACATTCTAACATTAGAAGGTCCCAAGTCCCTTCCACAAACCCCCTCACTTCCTTTTTCAGTAGTTACTCTTAAATCAGAAATCAAATATCTAGGTTTAAGTATTCCATCAGATGTGTCCTCATTATACAAACTCAACTTTACCCCGACTCTCGCTAAAATATCTTCTCTATACGATTCATGGCTTAACTTACCATTATCTATCATTGGAAGAATAGCGGTAGTTAAATCCATCATATTCCCTAAAATTTTCTATTTAATTCAAATGTTAACAATTAATCTTTCTATATCTGACATGAAACGTTTTGACCAAATCACTTCACGATTCATTTGGCAAAATAAACGCCCCCAAATCGCTTTCCATAAACTTCAGACCCATAAATCCCATGGAGGATTCTCCCTCCCAAATTTAAGATTATACTCATTAGCCACGCATTTCAGATATATCTCAGACTGGCTCCTTTCTAAATCTACATACACCTCAAACTCTCTTGACACCGCTTTATTCAATCCCTATTCTCCTGGTGCCCTTCTTCATTCCAAAAAATCAGACATTCCTTCGAATATTTTTCATCATATTTTGTTTCATGACACTTATCTAGCTTGGATTTCCATAAACAAAAAAATGATGAGAAATCCGACTTCTTCTCCATACAACACCCTTTGGGGCAACCCTTCCTTCTCCCCCTCGATAACTAATCCAATCTTCCACACTTGGAAAGATAAAGGTCTCTCCCTTACCTCACAGGTCTTTGATCCTGGAGGACAAATATTGTCTTTTTCTATTCTCCAATCACAATTTTCACTACACACCTCTAATTTTTTCATGTATTTACAAACACGACACTTTGCCTTTTCACTGGATCCTAAAACCAGATACCAAAACTCGACTGATCCCATTAATTCCCTATTGCGCTTATTAAAAGCTGTCCCTTACTGTATAAAATTTCTTTATACTATCCTACTACCGATCTCTAACACGAAATCATGGCATGCACTAACATCTACATGGCAAAATGATATCCCTGACATTACTTCCCCTTTAACTCTCACTGAACATTGCTCTAAAACCTTAAAGTTCCTAAAATCCTCATATCTTCAGGAAGTACACTGGAGAACTATACACAGGGCCTACATATCTCCTGCTCAGAGAAAACATATGAATCCGGACACCTCAGGATTTTGTCCTATATGTCATTGCCTGCACGCTAACTTTTACCATTGTTTCTGGGAATGTGGGAAGATAAAACGCTTTTGGAATAAGATAACTGTATATATAAACTATTTATTCTCTACTCATGTTCTTCCAGACCCTCTAGCCTTCCTTTGTGCGAACTTTAAAAATTGGCTCCCCAACAAGGAACTCTCCTCTCATATCCCATTGCTGGTTACCATTGTGACACTTGCAAAGAAAGTAATTCTTATCCACTGGATTTCCTCCTCCTCTCCTGCCTTGCAGGAATTAAAATTGAAACTCTTACAAATCCTTTATTTCGATAGGAATAATACATTTCCAGACTTGGATAGGCACGTTGACCGGTTTTATGCCAAATGGTCCCCATTCATTATGTCTTTAGACTCATCTACTCAAGATAGAGTTATGAAAGTGTTTGAAAATACAGACTGGCATCATCTCCGGGTCATCGCTAACTCTTAATCCCAATCAACACTGGCTTTCTAGTTTATTATGACTAAATCTTTGTACACAGAATAGGCCCTTGTATTTTATTGTATTTTATTTCATAATAACAATGATCTCTTCCCCCCCCTCCCCTACCCCCTTCCATCCCCTCCCCTTGTCTTTTATTTTTTACGTCTTTCTTTGTTTTTCTTTTCTCTTTCTTTTCCTTTTATTCTCTTCTTGTATCCTCCTTTTTACTACCTTCCTATTCTATTTTCGTCATAGTTTCAAGTAGACAAATCATACAGAATCCTCAATTTGCATTCCAATCTGTAATATTTTAGTTGAAGTCCTTGTTTATGTTAACAAGCTGCATTCTGGACTAGTCACTCATATCATTATTTCTGTATTAAAAGTCAACCGCATTATATGTATGTGACGATCAACTTTTCCTGTTCTTTCATGTATGCTTTTAAATATTTATTAAAAAAAGAAACAGAGCCCTGAAACTCAGAGAAGTGGGTCTGTTTCTCTCTCCTCAGTCCCTCGATGCAGGGAGTCTGTTGCCAGCAGGCTCCCTGAAAATAAAAAACCTAACAAAAATGCTTTCTTACAGGAATCTCAGGAGAGCTCCTAAAATGCACCCAATCTCCACTGGGCACAGTATCAAACTGAGGTCTGGAGGAGGGGCATAGAGGGAGGAGCCAGTGCACACCCAGATTCAAAGTCTTTCTTAAAGTGCCCATGTCTCCTGCGGAGCCCGTCTATCCCCATGGTCCTTACGGAGTCCCAGCATCCTCTAGGACGTTAGAGAAATGAGATTTTAAACCTACCGGTAAATCTTTTTCTCCTAGTCCGTAGAGGATGCTGGGCGCCCGTCCCAGTGCGGACTACTTCTGCAAGACTTGTATATAGTTATTGCTTACATAAGGGTTATGTTAGTTTTGTTAAGTCTCTAACTGATGCTGTGTTGTTAAATGCTGTTAACTGGTTCGTATAACCAAAGTTATATGGTGTGAATGGTGTGGGCTGGTATGAATCTTGCCCTTGGATTAACAAAAATCCTTTCCTCGTACTTCTCTGGGCACAGTTTTTCTAACTGAGGTCTGGAGGAGGGGCATAGAGGGAGGAGCCAGTGCACACCCATACCTAAAGTTCTTTTCTCTGACGTCCTAGTGGATGCTGGGTACTCCGTAAGGACCATGGGGAATAGACGGGCTCCGCAGGAGACTGGGCACTCTTAAAATAAAGATTAGGTACTATATCTGGTGTGCACTGGCTCCTCCCTCTATGCCCCTCCTCCAGACCTCAGTTAGAATCTGTGCCCGGCCAGAGCTGGATGCACCTAGTGGGCTCTCCTGAGCTTACTAGAAAAGAAAGTATTTGTTAGGTTTTTTATTTTCAGTGAGATCTGCTGGCAACAGACTCACTGCTACGAGGGACTGAGGGGAGAGAAGCAAACCTACCTGCTTGCAGCTAGCTTGTGCTTCTAAGGCTACTGGACACCATTAGCTCCAGAGGGATCGAACACAGGGCCCGACCTCAATCGTCCGTTCCCGGAGCCGCGCCGCGCCGCCATCCCCCTTGCAGAGCCAGAAGACGGAAGAACCAGGAGAAAATCGGCGGCTGAAGACTCCGGTCTTCAATAAGGTAGCGCACAGCACTGCAGCTGTGCGCCATTGCTCCCACAGCACACCACACGCTCCAGTCACTGGTGGGTGCAGGGCGTTGGGGGGGGGGGGGGGCGCCCTGAGCTGCAATAAGTATACCTTTGGCAAATGTGCACATAATACAGTTATAAACTGTATATGTGCCTAATCCCCTGCCATTAACATTATTAAAAAAGCGGGAGAAGCCCGCCGCGGAGGGGGCGGGGCTATCTCCCTCAGCACACCGGCGCCATTTTCTCTTCACAGCTCCGCTGGAAGGACGCTCCCCAGGCTCTCCCTGCAGTATACACTACAAGAAGGGTAAAAAAGAGAGGGGGGGGCACATAAATTTAGGCGCAAAAGGTGATATAAGCAGCTATTGGGGGAAAATTCACTTTGTGTTAGTGTAAATCCCTCTGTTATATAGCGCTCTGGTGTGTGCTGGCATACTCTCTCTCTGTCTCCCCAAAGGACTTTGTGGGGTCCTGTCCTCAGTCAGAGCATTCCCTGTGTGTGTGCGGTGTGTCGGTACGGCTGTGTCGACATGTTTGATGAGGACGCTTACGTGGAGGCGGAGCAAGAGCCGATAAGTGTGATGTCGCCCCCTGCGGGGCCGACACCAGAGTGGATGGATATGTGGAAGGTATTAACCGACAGTGTCAACTCCTTGCATAAAAGGTTCGATGACGTAACAGCTTTGGGACAGCCGGCATCTCAGCCCGCGCCTGCGCAGGCGTCTCAGAGGCCATCAGGGGCTCAAAAACGCCCGCTACCTCAGATGGCAGACACAGATGTCGACACGGAGTCTGACCCCAGTGTAGACGAGGATGAGACAAATGTACAGTCCACAAGGGCCATCCGATGCATGATTACGGCAATGAAAAATGTGTTGCACATTTCTGACATTAACCCGGTTACCACTAAAAAGGGTATTATGTTTGGGGAGAAAAAGCAGCCAGTGACTTTTCCCCCATCTGATGAGTTAAATGAATTGTGTGAAGAAGTGTGGTGTTCCCCAGATAAGAAATTAGTGATTTCTAAGAGGTTACTAATGGCGTACCCTTTCCCGCCAACGGACAGGTTACGTTGGGAAACTTCCCCTAGGGTGGACAAGGCGCTCACACGCTTATCAAAAAAGGTGGCACTGCCGTCTCAGGATACGGCCGCCTTAAAGGAGCCTGCAGATAGAAAGCAGGAGGCTATCCTGAAGTCTGTGTATACACACTCAGGTACTATACTGAGACCTGCAATTGCTTCAGCATGGATGTGTAGTGCTGCAGCTGCTTGGTCTGATACCCTGTCAGATTACATTGATTCCCTTGACAGGGATACTATTTTGCTAACCATAGAGCATATTAAAGACGTCTTATATATGAGGGATGCACAGAGGGACATTTGCCGGCTGGCATCTAGAATTAATGCAATGTCCATTTCTGCCAGGAGAGTATTATGGACTCGGCAGTGGACAGGTGATGCTGATTCTAAAAGGCACATGGAGGTTTTGCCTTTATAAGGGTGAGGAATTGTTTGGGGACAGCAACAGCTGGGAAGTCGACTTTTTTACCTCAGGTTCCCTCACAGCCTAAGAAAGCATCGTATTATCAAGTACAGTCCTTTCGGCCTCAGAAAGGCAAGCGGGTCAGAGTCGCGTCCTTTCTGCCCAGAGGCAGGGGTAGAGGGAAAAAGCTGCAACAGACAGCCAGTTCCCAGGAACAAATATCCTTCCCTGCTTCCACTAAGTCCACCGCATGACGCTGGGGCTCCACAGGTGGAGCCAGGTGCGGTGGGGGCGTGTCTCCGGAACTTCAGCGACCAGTGGGTTCGCTCACAGGTGGATCTCTGGGTTCTACAAGTGGTATCTCAGGGATACAAGCTGGAGTTCGAGGCGTCTCCCCCTCGCCGTTACCTCAAATCAGCCTTGCCAGCTGCTCCCAAGGAAAGGGAGGTAGTACTGGCGGCAATTCACAAGCTGTACCATCAGCAGGTGATAATCAAAGTTCCCCTCCTTCAACAGGGACGGGGTTACTATTCCACAATGTTTGTGGTACCGAAACCAGACGGTTCGGTGAGACCCATTCTAAATTTGAAATCCTTGAACACTTATATAAGGAAGTTCAAGTTCAAAATGGAATCGCTCAGGGCGGTTATTGCAAGCCTGGAAGAGGGGGATTTTATGGTGTCACTGGACATCAAGGATGCTTACCTACATGTCCCCATTTACCCACCTCACCAGGAGTACCTCAGGTTTGTGGTACAGGACTGTCATTACCAATTCCAGACATTGCCGTTTGGTCTGTCCACGGCACCGAGGGTATTTACCAAGGTAATGGCCGAAATGATGATACTCCTTCGAAAGAAGGGAGTTATAATTATCCCGTACTTGGACGATCTCCTTATAAAGGCAAGGTCCAAGGAGCAGTTGTTAGTCGGAGTAGCACTATCTCGGGAAGTGCTACAACAGCACGGCTGGATTCTGAATATCCCAAAGTCGCAGCTGATTCCTACGACGTGTCTGCTGTTCTTGGGCAGAGGGGATTTTAGGCGGCGTCTGTATTCTGACCTAAACAGCAGGGTTCATGTTTCTGAGCTTTTCATACTTTCTTTCAGGGCAGTGGGGGAGATGTACTAAGCTGTGATAAAAGTGAAGAAATGGGCCGGTAGAGAAGTTGCCCATGGCAACCAATCAGCATTGACGTAACATTTATAATTTGCATACTATAAAAGTATATAGAGCAGCTGATTGGTTTCCATGGTCAACTTCTCCACTGACGCACTTTTCCACTTTTATCGCTGCTTAGTACATGTCCCTCAGAATGTCCACTAGAGGTCAGTCGGCCCTAGCAGGGGTCCGTCTCCTAAGGGCATATTTTCTGGTGCCAATCGGATCTTCGGGGCGTTTGCTCTAGTCCAGGTACTATTGGGGGGTATCTTCAGATGCCTGGTATCCTTTCTACAGATTTTACTTATTACTTGGGTAATGCTCATTTTGGGTGTACAGTTTTCTGGTCCGGCACCCTGATCATTCCCTTCAGTGGGGACAGCTGTTGAATGTCCCATAGTTCAGTGTCCCTAATCCTTGAAGACCGAAGAAAAGAGTCTTTTCGGTCACTTACCGTTGACAGACTTTTTTCGGAAGCAGGCTGGGGGACACTTGACCACTGCTCTAGTTAATTTGAGGTGCATAAAACGCATGTAGTTTCTCTTACGTCCTAGAGGATGCTGGGGTCTCCGTAAGGACCATGGGAATAGACGGGCTCCGCAGGAGACATGGGCACTTTAAAAAAGACTTTAGATCTGGTGTGCACTGGCTCCTCCCTCTATGCCCCTCCTCCAGACCTCAGTTTGATACTGTGCCCAGTGGAGACTGGGTGCTTTTCAGAGAGTTCTCCTGAGCTTTCTGACAAAGTATATTTGTTAGGTTTTTTATTTTCAGGGAGCCTGCTGGCAACAGACTCCCTGCATCGAGGGACTGCGGGGAGAGAAGCAGACCTACTTCTGTTCGTCCCGGAGCCGCGCCGCCGTCCTCCTCACAGAGCCGGAAGATAGAAGCCGGATGAGTATGAGAAGAAAAGAAGACTTCAGAGGCTGCAGAAGACTTCATGATCTTCACTGAGGTAACGCACAGCAGTGCAGCTGTGTGCCATTGCTCCCACACACCTCACACACGGCAGTCACTGTAAGGGTGCAGGGCGCAGGGTGGGCGCCCTGGGCAGCAATATAAACCTCATTTCTGGCAAAAGAGATATATATATACAGCTAGGCACTGTATATATAAAGAGCCCCCGCCAGTTTTTATTGTATTTAAGTGGGACAGAAGCCCGTTGCCGAGGGGGCGGGGCTTCTCCCTCAGCACTCACCAGCGCCATTTTCTTCACAGCACAGATGAGAGGAAGCTCCCCGGATTCTCCCCTGCTTATCCACGGTGAAAGGGGGTTTCAGAGAAGAGGAGGAGGGGGGGGGGGGGCACATAAGGAGGAGATGGAGCAAATGTGTGTGTGGTGTCTCCGTCGACAACGCCGACACCTGACTGGATATGTGGAATTAAGTGCTGAGGTAAATTTATTGCACAAAAGATTAGAGAACAGACAGGGAATCTACCCATGTCTGTCCCTATGTCGCAGGGACCTTCAGAGTCTCAAAACGCCCACTATCCAAAATAATAGATACTGATACCGCCACGGAGTCTGACTCCAGTGTCGACTACGATAATGCAAAGTTACAGCCAAAACTGGCAGAAAAGTATTCAATATATGATTATTGTAATAAAAGATGTTTGGCATATCATTGATTACCCATCTGTCCCTGTCACGAGGGTACACATGTTTAAGGGGAAGAAAGATGACATAACATTTCCCCCCTCTCATGAACCAAATGAATTGTGTGAAAAAGAGCGGGAATCTCCAGACAAGAAACTGCAGTTTCCCAAGAGAATTCTCATGGCGTATCCTTTCCCTGCTAGGGCCAGGATACGATGGGAATCCTCCCCTAGGGTGGACAAGGCGTTGACACGTTTCCCCAAAAGGTAGCGCTGACATACCAAGATACAGCTACCCTCAGGGATCATGCAGATAGCATGCAGAAAAGTACTTTGAAGTCCAATCACACATTCTGGTACACTACTCAGACCGGCGATTGTGTCGGCAGGGGTTTATAGCGCTGTAGCAGCGTGGATAGATACCTTATCAGCGTAGATTGAAACCTTAGATAAGGATACCATATTAGTGACCCTAGGATATATAAAAGATGCTATCTTATATATAAGACATGCTCAAAGAGACATTGGTCTACTGGGTTCTAGAGTCAACGCTATGTCGATTTCTGGTAGACGTGTCCTGTGGAACATGCAATGGACAGATGATGCCGACTAAAAGAGGCATAGGGAGGTTTTACCTTACAAGGGTGAGGAATTGTGTGGAGAAGGGCTCTCGGATCTGGTCTCCACAGCTATAGCTGGTAAATCTGATCTTTTGACTTATATTCCCTCACAGCCTAAGAAAGCACGACATTATCAAATGCAGTCCTTTCGGTCGCAGAAAAACAAGAAAGTACGAGGAGCGTCCTTTCTTACCAGAGGTAAGGGCGCAGGGCACAGCTAGTTCCCAGGAACAGAAGTCCTCCCCGGCCTCTACTAAATCCACCGCATGACGCTGGGGCTCCGCTAAGGGAGTCCGCCCCAGTGGGAGCACGTCTTCGACTCTTCAGCCACATCTGAGTTCACTCACAGGTGGATCCCTGGGCAATAGAAATTGTTTCTCAGGGTTACAAGCTGGAATTCGAAGAGGTGCCTCCTCGCTGGTTTTCCTTATCGGCCCTACCGGCTTCTCCCCCAGAAAGGGAGATAATAAATACAATTCACACATTGTATCTCCAACAGGTGGTGCTCAAGGTTCCCCTCCTTCAACAAGGAAGGGGATATTACTCAACCTTGGCTGTAGTCCTGAAACCGGACGGTTCGGTCAGACCTATTTTAAAATTAAAATCTCTGAACCTATACTTGAAAAGGTTCAAATTCAAAGTGGAATCACTCAGAGCGATCACCGCCAGCCTGCAAGAGGGGGGATTTTATGGTGTATCTAGACATAAAGGCTGCATACCTTCATGTTCCCATTTATCCACCCCATCAGGCGTACCTGAGAATTACGGTACAGTATTGTCATTACCAATTTCAGGGTAATTGGCGGAAATGATGGTGCTCCTACGCAAGCCAGGAGTCACAATTATCCCATACTTGGACGATCACCTTATAAGGGCGAGATCAAAAGAGCAGTTGTTGAACAGCGTGTCACTTTGTGTCACAGCAACTTGGCTGGATTCTCAATATCCCGAAGTCACAGTTGGTTCCTATGACTCGTCTGCCCTTCTTGGGTAGGATTCTGAATACGGACCAGAAATGGGTTTATCTTCCGATAGAGAAGGCCCAGGAACTAATGACTCTGGTAAAACACCTATTAAAGCCAAAACAGGTGTCAGTGCATCACTGCACTCGAGTCTTGGGAAAGATGGTGGCATCTTACGGGGCCATTCCCTTCGGCAGGTTCCATGGGAGGACTTTCCAATGGGATCTACTGGACAAGTGGTCCGGATCACATCTACAGATGCATCGGTTAATTACCCTGTCCCCTAGGGCCAGGGTGTCTCTCCTATGGTGGCTGCAGAGTGCTCACCTTCTGCAGGGTCGCAGGTTCGCCATCCAGGACTGGATTCTGGTAGCCACGGACGCGAGCCTCCGAGGTGGGGGAGCAGTCACATAGGGAAGAAACTTCCAAGGTCTTTGGGTCAAGTTAAAAAACTTGTATTCAAATCAACATCCTGGAGCTGAGGGCCATATACAACGCCCTTCGGCAAGCGGAAACATTGCTTCGCGACCTACCGGTTCTGATCCAGTCAGACAACATCATCGCAGTGGCTCATGTAAACCGCCAAGGCGGCACAAAGAGCAGAGTGGAAATGGCAGAAGCCACCAGGATTCTCCGCTGGGCGGAAAATCATGTAAGCGCATTTTCAGCAGTTCATTCTGGGAGTGGACAACTGAGAAGCAGACTTGCTCAGCAAACACGACCTGCATCCAAGAGAGGACTTCTTTAGGAAGCCTTTGCTCAGATTGCAAGTCAGTGGGAACTGCCACAGATAGACATGATGGCGTCCCGCCTCAACAAGAAGCTACAGAGGTATTGCACCAGGTCAAGAGACCCTCAGGCAGTAGCTGTAGATGCCCTAGTGACACCGTGGGTGTTCCAGTCGGTCTATGTATTTCCCCCTCTTCCTCTCATACCCAAGGTGTTGAGAATGGTAGGAGGGAGAGGAATGAGAACAATCCTCATTGTTCCAGATTGGCCACGAAGGACCTGGTATCTGGATCTGCAGGAAATGCTCACAGAAGATCTGTGGCCTCTTCCTCTAAGACAGGACCGGTTGCAACAGGGGCCATGTCTATTCCAAGACTTACCGCGGCTGCTTTGGACGGCATGGCGGTTGAACGCCGGATCCTAGCGGATAAGGGTATTCCGGATGAGGTCATTCCTACGCTAATAAAGGCTAGGAAGGACATGACATCTAAACATTATCACTATATATGGCGAAAATGTTTCTTGGTGTGAGGCCAGGAATGCTCCTACGGAAGAATTCCATCTGGGCTGTTTCCTTCACTTCCTGCAAACTGGAGTGAATTTCGGCCTAAAATTAGGATCTATTAAGGTTCAGATTTCGGCCTTATTCATTTTCTTTCAAAAGGAATTGGCCTCTCTTCCTGAAGTACAGACTTTTGTGAAGGGAGTACTGCATATTCAGCCTCCTTTTGTACCTCCGGTGATGCCTTGGGACCTTAATGTGGTGTTAAGTTTCATTAAGTCACACTGGTTTGAACCACTTAAAATGGTGGAGTTGAAAAATCTCACTTGGAAGGTGGTCATGTTATTAGCCTTGGCTTCGCCTAGGCGAGTGTCGGAATTAGCGGCTTTATCACATAAAAGCCCCCATCTAGTTTTCCATATGGATAGAGCGGAATTGCGGACCCGTCCTCAATTCCTGCCAAAAGTGATTTCATCCTTTCATATGAACTATTGTGGTGCCTGTGGCTACGCGTGACTTGGAGGATCCCGAGTCCCTTGATGTGGTCAGGGCTTTGAAAATTTACATGGCCAGATCGACTACAGTCAGAAAAACAGAAGCACTGTTTGTCATGTATGCAACCAACAAGATTGGTGCGCCTGCTTCAAAGTAGACTATTGCTCGCTGGATCTGTAACACGATTCAGCAGGCGCATTCTACGGCGGGATTGCCGTTACCTAAATCGGTCAAGGCCCATTCCACTAGGAAGGTGGGCTCTTCTTGGGCGGCTGCCAGAGGGGTCTCGGCGCTACAGCTGTGCCGAGCTACTACTTGGTCGGGTTCAAACTACTTTGCAAAGTTCTATAAGTTTGATACCCTGGCTGAGGAGGACCTCCTGTTTGCTCAATCGGTGCTGCAGAGTCATCCGCACTCTCCCGCCCGTTTGGGAGCTTTGGTATAATCCCCATGGTCCTTACGGAGTCCTTAGCATCCTCTAGGACGTAAGAGAAAATAAGATTTTAAACCTACCGGTAAATCTTTTTCTCGTAGTCCGTAGAGGATGCTGGGCGCCCATCCCAAGTGCGGACTACTTCTGCAAGACTTGTATATAGTTATTGCTTAAATAAGGGTTATGTTATAGTCTCATCGGTCTTGGACTGATGCTATGTCGTTTTCATACTGTTAACTGGATAGTATATCACAAGTTATACGGTGTGATTGGTGTGGCTGATATGAATCTTGCCCTTGGATTAACAAAAATCCTTTCCTCGTACTGTCCGTCTCCTCTGGGCACAGTTTCTCTAACTGAGGTCTGGAGGAGGGGCATAGAGGGAGGAGCCAGTGCACACCAGATTTTAAGTCTTTCTTAAAGTGCCCATGTCTCCTGCGGAGCCAGTCTATTCCCATGGTCCTTACGGAGTCCCCAGCATCCTCTACGGACTACGAGAAAAAGATTTACCGGTAGGTTTAAAATCTTATTTTTTGTTTCGTTTTTCTGTCACTATAGATATACAGTGTGTGTGTCTACGTGTATGTATGTATGTATCGCACAGACACTTACAATGCTGCAGGTTGTAGTTTGCAATGGAACTACTGTAGGCACCATGCTTAGACTGCATGTCATCTCCTTCTTCCCTCCCATACAATGGATCAGTCTGTGGGCACCTTCATTCGCACCATGAATAGTGCTCAGTCTTACTATGGGCCCACGAAATCCTTCCTTCCTCCCTTTTTTCAGTCTTTTCCTTCTGTTTTCTCTACTTTTGTGTATCCTCATTACTTTTGTGTATCCTCATCCTCATCCTCTGCCTCCCTTTTTTTTTATTGTTTTTTTCTCTAATGTCCTAGTGGATACTGGGAATGTACTTTAGTACCATGGAGTATAGATCGGGTCCACTGGAGCATGGCACTTGAAGAAAACATTAGTGTGTGCTGACTCCTCCCCTGCCCTTCCTAGCAGACTCAGTTTAGAAAAATGTGCCCAAGCAGCTGGGTGCATTCCTCTGGAGCTCCAGAGAGTTTTCTTCGAAAATGTTATTTAGTTTGTTATTTTCAGGTAGTACTGGTTGGCAACCAGTCTATCTGCGTCGTGGGACTTGGTTCGATTCCCCCCCCCCCCCCCCCCCCCCCCACACTAACCTCCCTAGGGTTAATGGTTCGTAATCCATGCTGACAGGACATTAAGCTCACGAGGTGCTGTTTCACATACTACACTGCGTGCACACACGCTGGCTGCACGCCGCCACCCCCACAACAGATGCTGAAGTAGAGCCAGGTGCGTGATCACACCGGTGTCCCGTTTAGCTGGTCCCCGGTGACGTGGCGGCATTTAGGGAACGACGGTCACGTGCTGTGGTGCCCGCCACAAACCCCAAACTGGTGATGACAAAGGGGGTTATTAAACTTCCTTTTACACTGTAAGGGGGTTATTAAACTTACTTTTATATATACATAAAGCCAGTATAATCTTGTGAGGGACTGTGCGCCATGGAAGGGGCGGGGCTTCTCGGAGAACGGAACCAGATGCTTCTCCACGGACCCTGCTGAACAATCAATAGTTTGGGTACTAGGAGGTTTTATAGGAAGGGGGGAGCATATCAGCGGTGGTGACGCTGCTGCAGTACAAAATTGATTTATATTGAATATACCCAGCGGAGTGCTGCTTTGCCTGGGTATTGTGTGCTGGTCCCAATCCTCTGTCACTCCATTTGGACTGTCTGGGGTTGCTGTCATGTTTCTCTATCTGTGTTGACTACACTGTGTTTATTCACATAACTGTGTTTCTACATTATAATGTCTGAGAAAAAGACTGTCTCCCTCATGTAACACTAAGTTTACTCCTTCTCCAGAAGGGTCGCTCCTGGTAACCAATGCTCTATACCCTCTCATGGTAGTAGTGTGCTGGAACCTGAGTGGTTAGAATAATTCAAAAGCATGATTCATAATAACAGAGTTAGCTACTGCTAGAAAAGAAAGGCAGAGCTGGATGAGGGGGAGGTTGAACTGGAAGAGGGCAATTCTCTGTCCCTGGGTGCCCTGATTTATGCTATTAGAGAGGTCGTCAACATACTGGATAAGGAGACAGAACCAGAAGAGAAATTGTATTTTAATGTAAAACCAAAACCCTCTACCACTTTTCCTATATCAAGAGTTAAACTCCCTTTCCAGGGAGGCATGGGTCAATCCTGACATTCAAAACTCCTCAGCGGTTATTGAATTCCTTTCTTTTCCCTCCTGAGTATTGGAAATTATGAGAAACTCCCCTGTCAGTGGATACTTAAGTGTCCAGGCTGTCACGTAAACTAGTACTGAGTGTACCCGGGGCTATCGCTCTCAAAGACCCAGCTGACCGCAATATTGAGACTACTGTACAGTCAAATCAATATATACTGTGGTGGGCGTAGCACAAAGACCCACTATTGCATGCGGCTGGATTTCAAGGGCCATGGTAAAATGGTCTGATAATGTAATAAATGGGTTTGACTCTCTCCTTCAGGAGGAGGTCTTTACACTTTCATCATATCCAGGATGCTGTGATCTTTGAGTGAGGCTATATATAGAATTGTGTTTCATTAATGGCCGTACCACGGCTATGGCGGTCTCTGCCCGCAGGGCTGTGACAATTGTCAGCGGATGCTGATTCCAAGAAAGGCGTGGAAAATCTTCCTTTTACAGGCGAGGCCTTATTTGGGGAAGAACTGAACAAGTGGGTTTCTCAAGCGACGGCTGGAAAGTCTACCTGTCTGCTGCTCTAGACATCCCTACCCTAGGTTTTCTCTGCAGTCCTTTCATGTGACCAGATTTAGAGGCAGAGCTAGGGGAGCTTCAAGGAAATCGAGGTAAGTCCCGTAAACCAGCGGCTGCTGGATCTCTGGACCAGACCTCCGGATCCTCATCCATGAAGCCCACCGCGTGACGGTTGGCCCCAACAGCAGGGAAACTTTCAGGTAGGTGCTCGCCTTCACCACTTCGCCCGTGTGTGGGCACAGTCCTTCCAGGATCCTTGGGTGAGGGAACTCGTATCTGAACGATACCGGTTGGAATTTCAATCACTACTTCCTCCCAGATTCTTCAAGTCAAGCTTACCAGCTTCACCCATAGCAAGGATTACCTTGCAAGACGCCATTCAAAAACTGCTACGAATGAGGGTTGTGGTCCCAGTACCTCCCCTGTTGCACAACGGGGTTTTACTCCAGTGTTTTTGTTGTACCGAAACCGGACGGTTTGGTATGGCCCACCTTGAACCTAATATCTCTGAACCCGTATCTACGAGTGTTCAAATTCAAGATGGAGTCCCTAAGAGTGGTGGTCTTCTGGCTGGAGGAGGGGGAGTTCCTAGAATCCCTGGATGTCAAGGATGCTTACCTACACGTCCCCAAATAGCTTCCTCATTAGGCTTACCTCCGGTTCACTGTACTGGACCACCACTTCCAGTTTCAGACCTTACCCTTTGGTCTATCCACAGCCTCAAGGGTATTCACACAAGTTATGGTGGAGATGATGCTGCAATTGCGCAGGATTGGAGTCAACATAGTCCCCTATTTGGACGATCTCCTGATAAAGGCAGTCTCCAAGGAACGTTTGCTACACAGCATAGACTTGACTACTCGTTTGCTTACGGACCATGGGTGGATCCTAAATTTCCAGAAATCTCACCTGGAACGGTCAAAATTCCGTTCCTGGGCACGATACTGAACACTATCTCAGAAGGTATTCCTCCCCAGGGACAAGGCTTTGACAATCCAGGCTATGGTCTGCTCGGTGCTCAGACTTCACAAGATCTCGATTCATCTTTGCATTCTCCTACTGGGCAAGATGGTGGCCTCCTACGAAGCAATCCAGTATGGCAGGTTCCATGCTCGCCTGTTCCAGCTGGATCTGCTGGTCAAGTTGTCAGGGTCTCACCTGCACATGCACCAGATTATAGCTCTGTCGTCAAAAACGTGTATCTCCCTGTTATCGTGGCTACAAGTCTCACCTTGTGGAGGGTCGGAGTTTCAGTATCCAGACCTGGACTCTACTGACAACGGATGCCAGCCTCCGAGGTTGGGGGGCCATGACCCAGGGGGCTCAGTTCCAGTGAAAGTGGTTGAGTCAGGAATCTGCACTCCCCATAAATGTTCTGGAACTCAGGGCAATTTTACAATGATCTTCTGTAGGCCTCCTACTTTATCTGAAATAAGGCCATTCAGGTACAGTCAGACACCACGATGGCGGTGGCGTACATAAACCGGCAGGGAGGAACAAAAAGCAGGGCTGCAATGTGAGAGGTGTCACGGATACTCCTCTGGGCGGAAGCCAACGCAAGGGCCATTTCAGCCATATTCATTCTGGGCGTGGACAATTGGGATGCAGACTTCCTCAGTAGGCACGACCTCCTATCTGGGGGAATGGGGCCTTCACCCTCAGGTGTTTTAACAACTGGTTCACCGGTGGGGCTGTCCACAAATAGACCCAATGGCTTCTCGTCTCAACAAGAAGCTCCGTCGTTACTGTTCCAGGACAAGAGATCTGCAGGTTGCAGCAGTGGATGCTTTGACGGGTCCGTGGTCTTACCATTTCGTGTACCTGTTTCCTTCAATCCCCCTCATTCCCAGAGTTCTAAAAAGGTAAAGAGTTCAGGCAATTCTGATTGCCCAGGATTGGCCTCAATGGGCCTGGTATACTGACCTCCTAACCATGTCCCTGGAGGAACCCTGGCCTCTGCCGCTTCTCAAGGACCTTCTTCAACAAGGGCCGTTTGTTTATCCAGACTTACTGCGGCTACGTTTGATGACTTGGAAGTTGAGAGGGAGATTCTAGCCAGGAAAGCTCTTCCGTGCAAGGTTATCTCCACTATGGTCCAGGCCAGTAAGGTGGTCACATCTAACCATTACAACCTATCTGGAAGAAATGTTTCCTGGTGTGAGGGTAGAATATATTCTCCTGCGGAGTTTCGACTTGGCCGTTTTCTGCTCCTCCTGCAAGCAGGCATGGATATGGGCATACGGTTAGGCTCCATCAAGGTTCAGATTTCTGCGCTCTCCATCTTCTTCCAGAAGCAGTTGGTGGGCTTCCGGAAGTAGACATTTCTGAAGGGGGTTCTCCGCATTCAACCACCCTTTGAGATCCCACGGAGCCGTGGGAGGGACAATGTGGCCGTATACTTTCTCTAGTCAAACTGGTTTGAACCCTGGCACAGGGTGTACCTGAAATATCTTACTTGGAAGACTGTCATGTTGCTGGCTCTAGCTTCTGCTAGACGGGTGTCTGAATTGGGGGCCTTATCTTGCAAGAGCCCATATTTGATATTTCATGAGGATAGGGCAGACCTCAGGACTTGGCCGCAGTTTTTGCCGAAGGTGGTTTCGGCCTTTCACATAAATCAGCTGATTGTGGTTCTGAGAATGTCGGACACTGCAATTGTTCCAAAGTCCTTGGATGTTGTGAGGGCTTTGAGGATTTACGTCAGGAGGACAGCCCATCACAGGAAGTCTGACTCGCGATTTGTCCTTTATGACACTACCAAAATTGGTTGTCCTGCCTCTAAGCAGTCCATTGCTCGTTGGCTTAGATTGACCATTCAACAAGCCTATTATTCGGCAGCATTGCCACTACAGAGTTCTGTTCAGGTCTACTCCATAAGATCGGTGGGTTCTTCCTGGTGACGGCCCGGGGTATCTTGGCCCTACAGTTGTGTCGTGCAGTTACCTGGTCAGGGTCGAATACGTTTAAGTTCTATAGGTTCGACACCTTGGCCAGTGATGACCTTCAGTTTGGTCAGGTGGTTTTGCAGGGGTCTCGGCACTCTCCCACCCTTCTATGATCTTTGGGACTTCCCCCATGGTACTAAAGTACATTCCCAGTATCCACTAGGACGTTAGAGAAAATAGGAATTTAATACCTACCGGTAATTCCTTTTCTCGTAGTCCGTAGTGGATACTGGGCGCCCGCCTCAGTGCTCCGTGTTCTTGCTTACCTGGTTGTGTTTTTGGTTGGGTCTGCTGTTGCTGTCTCTGTTCCATGTTTGGTTAGCGTTGGTTTTATTGTTATAGTTAGCATGGCTATCCTCTGTTCTTCTTAGTGCTGCTATCTTTTGTTACTGTTGTCTGTTGGTTCGTTACCTCACCGCTATCTTGTTGTATATTCCTTCTCTCGTGGTATGTCCGTCTCCTCGGGCACAGTTTTCCTAGACTGATTCTGCTAGGATGGGTATAGAGGGGAGGAGCCAGCACACACTGTTTTCTTAAAGTGAGAGGCTCCAGTGGACCCAATCTATACCCCATGGTACTAAAGTACATTCTTTTTTAGCCTTCATTTTTCTCTTCCTCCATTCTCTACACGTGTCCTTTTCCTTTATTGATCCGTCTGTATTCTGCTTTTTCTCTTACTGCTCTATGATCCTTCTTATCTCATGTCAAGTTTCCATATTGGAGCATTATATGCTGAGCCCCAATCGGAGGAGCTTAGCACACATAATAGTGAGAGCTGGTTGCTGCAGCTCTGCAGAGCGTAACCCCCATCTGCATTATGGGACAATAAGCCCCTCACTGTGCCCCCGTATTGTGTGCTCCTTTTTTTTTTTTTTGCTAATCTACAAAACCTATAAGGAGGCAGCTGGCCCCCACTCATTCACGGTAAAATGGTGCATGTTGCACTGGGACAAAATAACAAAATTATTCTAATTAATAGCATCAATTCTGGCCCTCCCCCATTGACCTGCGAATCATGGGGCTCCAATTGCGGGCTATGGTCCACGGACTTTATGAAAAACAACCATCTGTGGGGGGTTCCAGGGTGCTCAAACTTCCTGCTGCATTTGCCACTGAATCTCTATTAACGGGTTATTGTAGATAATTTAATTCCCCCTCTTAGTCTGCAATTTTGATTATAAACTGCCTGTTACCTACCCTGACAGATGGTCCAAAATCTTCGTAGTGGTGCCAGGACGCATCAGGCCAATTATGGACAAAAGTATGTGTGTGGGCAGGGGGAGTGGAGATACTGGAACAAGACAGCCCTGACGTAACTCTGTGGTCTTTGTTGGTTTTTTTTTTTTTGGGGGGGGGGGGGGGGATAGAGAGAGAGAGAATATGCAAACTAATAACGAGTGATTCACTTTTTTTGTCCTGTAGAAAACTTTGTTACGTGACTACCAATTTTAGCTTCAAAATAATGGAACCTTTGGTTAGGGCTCCGTTCAAAACAGTGCAGGGTAAATAGATGTTCTATTGAAATCTGGCATTATTAATAAAGCCACACTGAGTGATACAGGGGGTCCAGTATGAAATCCCAGCGGTCAGGAGAGGCAGCGAGTCCCCTTGCAGGCTCGCTGCACTCGCCACGCTTCGGGCATGGTGGCGAGTTTTGCTCACCACATTATATCCCCCCTCGGGTGCTGGCGTGGACTTACCACCCGACTGGGAATATCGGGCTGCAGTCGGGATTCAGACTGTGTCCTCATACTGTATTGCTGCAGCCCTGCAAAAGGCCTGTCTCAGCACGCTAGATCTTTATCGCAATGAGATACAATTAATTTGATATGTGACGATTGTACATCTGTGTGCGAAATTAATTTGTATGATACCTCCGCTATTTTTCACCCAAAGCTTAATTTGTGTTTCATCTGCTACTTTGTACATATTTAAAACTAATTCCTGTGCCGTTAAAGTTGCATCCTGGTGTCTCTAGTGCAAATTTAGTGGTGGTTTGCTGCGTCTGCGGTGCGATGAAGACGCAAATTTAAAGAACAAGTTGCTACGCTGCTTGGTGTGGCTCTCCTGTAATATTGCCAGATGCTGAAATTAGACTAATATATGTATACAGATGTCTCCCCCTACTTCTAGCCTCAATACGCCACGTTGCTGGAAATGTCTGGCACATGCATACTTATGTGGTGACATCTCTACTAGCACCATTCTTCAACACCGTACAGTACATTTTTCCTATGTAGTTTTTTGGAGGATCATTTTGATAGATCCTGGTTAAGAGGCAGCAACCATAAGAGTGTAGTGCCTAAATTCACGACACCTCCCTTTATATGGGTGGTCTTCAGTTTGCCGGCGGCCGGGCTCCCGACGACCAGCATATCGGCGCCGGCATAACATACTACACCGCTTTATATACATATACATATACAGATATGCCCACATAAACCATTGCTGCAGTCACACCAAATGGTTGCAACGTCATGCTACTAGGACGTACCAGGAGACACTGCTGATTAATTTAATATGGGACACGTATTTCTGCAGCAGGGTACATTGGTTTCCACAGGGAAACATCGGTGTGTAGAGATGGTTCTTGATCTAGGCACCAACAGGCTAAAGCAGGCATGTCTAAACTGGGTGTAGTACGGCTGACCGGCGGTCAGGAGACCGCCGGTCAGCTTACTGATGCCGGGATCCCAGCAGCATACCGACGCCGGGATCCCGGCGGGGAGGGGCGAGTGCAGCAAGCCCCTTGCAGGCTCGCTGCGCTCGCCACGCTGCAGGCTCGGTGGCGACCTGCGGTCGCCACGGGTTCTATTCCCACTCTATGGGTGTCGTGGACACCCACGAGTGGAAATAGTCCCTGTTGGTCGGCATGCCGACCATCGGGATGGTGGAGGAGGTCATGTGACGGTCAGCTGACCGGCGGTCACACGAATACCACCCGTCTAAACTGTGGCCCTCCAGCTGTTGTGAAACTACACATCCCAGCATTACACAGCTTTAGCATTCTCTGACAGCAAAACTGTGTCAAGGCATGCTGGGATGTGTAGTTTCAGAACAGCTGGAGGGCCACAGTTTGGACATGCCTGGGCTAAAGCTTTAGACTGTCCCAGGATGCATTGGGGCCTCCTCTGAAATCCCGCCTCCAGGCACTGTGAGCTCCGTTTCGAGTTGGTGCCTCCAAAAGCAGGTCACTTAATGGGGGTGCTGCACTGAGCAGCCCTGTAAAAGCTTTTAGAAGACTTCAATTACTACAGCACTTGCTTGTCAGGATGACATTCTGTGCTGTGGCTCGGTCACCTCCCCAGCGGCGTCGCATACTCTCGCTGGCTCTGTTCCCGGGTACTTGCGGTGGAGACGCTCTGGCTTAGGCACACGGTCACAGACGCTCTCCCAGTTCGCATGGCTGCTACTGAAGGGGGAAGATAAGAGGGTCCCCTAGGCGGGACCCACCATTAAATTGCGTTCCGGTCGCAGTCTAAGGAGACGGTCTGTGACGCTGGTGTGGACACTAACAGAGCAGGGACCCCACTAGTACAGGTCGGATATATTAATATCCTCTTAAAACTCCATAGTACCAGGTAGTGAGGAACAGCATAGGGGAGAAGGTGCTTGACCTGTAGCCCCTCCCCCAGCTCCGGTCGCCATCTACTGCTGGTGTTCCCACCCTGGAGCTGCCTCACACTCTCCCTCACTCCCTGACTGAGACTCTGGGCGCCATCTTCTATGATTAGCTGCGACTGGTCTCCGGGACTTCAGGGCAAGGTCTCTTCTGTAAATCCACCTGTACATCAGCGCCGTGATTTTATAGACACTTAAGTATTCTACATGTCGTTATTAAGACTGCGTTAGTTAAGAACTAGTGTATCTGTACCAGAATATTATATAGCAGTTTTATTGTCTTACTAAAATAATTATCTGCATTGTCACTGTGACTGTGTGTGCCTGTATCTGCTGTGTGGATTTCACTTTCAGTGTATCCCAGCTTTAGCTATCACTGTATTCTGTACCCTAAGGGACTAGGTGCGTCAGGGTCGTATATATAGTGCTTCGCAGTACTTACCGTCAAGTGTACTCTACTGTGTACTCGGACATATAATACTGGATTTATTCGCTGGTGTTGTGTACTGTGTACGCAGTCACATAGTACCGACTTCTGCGATTCACCCTGGTCTGGTTAAAGACAACTTCGGACGCATGGTTGCGAGAAGTTGTCTCTCATGGGTACGCAGTCTGTTTCAGGAGATGTCCCCCTCGTCAGTTCAGCACAGTGGTTATCCCTTCGGATCTGTTGAAGGCGCAAGCTCTTCAACTGGTTGTGCGTTCCCTCCTAGATACAGGAGTGGTAGTGCCGATACCTCTGTCCCAGAGGGGCAGAGGATACTACTCGACCCGGTTTCTAGTCCCGAAACCCAATGGGTCTTTCCGGCCTATACTCAACCTCAAATCACTGAACAAGTCTGTGAGAGTGTCCAAGTTCCGTATGGAAACACTGCGCTCAATTGTTCTGGCCATGGAACCCGGAGACTATATGGAATCCCGGGATATACAAGATGCTTACCTGCATATATTTATTGCCATATTGCATCAGCAATATCTGCGGTTTGCTGTTGGCAACCTTCACTATCAATTCCAGGCTCTGTTGTTTGGACTGGCCAAGGCCACTCGGATCTTCACCAAGATTATGGTCGTGATGACGGCTCATCTCCGTCGCTTGGGAGTCAGGATCCTGCCGTATCTGGACAACTTGCTGATTCTGGCGAACGCCCAAGATGTCCTCCTCAGTCAACTACAACTGACGGTAAACTTGCTACAAGCTCACGGGTAGCTCATCAACTGGGAGAAGTCCTTGCTAGTCCCTGCTCGGAGCATGGTGCACCTGGGGGCACTGCTGGACACACAGTCAATGGCTTCCTGTCTCCAGAGAAGGTCCTGAATCTTCAGGACAGGATCAGATACTTTGTCGCCCAAGAGTGTCGATACACTCGGCGATGCAAGTACTAGGCCTCATGGAGTCTGCGTTTGACATGGTAGAGTACGTTCAATTTAATTCCCGCCCTCTGCAGAGGTATATCCTTTCCAAGTGGGACGGCCTAACTCATCGGATCAGATCTCGCATGATCTCCTTAACTCCGGAGGTTTGTCTGTTGCTGACATTGTGGCTACAGGGCCAGCAGCTGAGCAGAGGCCGTCCCTCCTGGATCCCCAACTGGGTCCTACTGACTATGGATGCCAGTCTGAGGGGTTGGGGCGCAGTGTTGGAGCAACACTCTCTTTCCAGGGTTGGTGGACCATGGAGGAATCACTCCTCCCGATAAACATTCTGAAATTGCGTGCAGTGTTCAATGCTTTGTCTCTCGCCCTGCCTCTGATACAGAACAGGCCTGTTCGAGTACGGTTAGACGACGCCACCGCGGTGGCGTTCATCAACCATCAAGACGGCACTCGAAGCCGCATGGCAATGATGGAAGTGTCAAAAATCCTTCATTGGGTGGGACGCCATCTGCCAGCAATATCTGCAGTGTTCTTTCCGCGTGTCCTCAACTGGGAAGCAGGTTTCCTCAGTTGTCAGGACATACACGCCAGGGAGTGGAGTCTTCATCAGGAAGTCTTTCAACTCCCAGTGGACAAGTGGGGCCTATCAGTTGTAGACCTGATGGCGTCTCTACACAATCACAAAGTTCCGGTCTTCGGCTCAAGGATCCTCAAGCAGCGTTCGTGGATGCACTGGCAATTCCGTGGAACTTTCAGCTGTCATACGTGTTCCCGCCACTGTCGCTCCTGCCCAGGGTACTGCAGAAGTTCAAACAAGGAGGAATACTACTTCAAGTCGCTCCAGTGTGGCCAAGACTGCATTGGTTCTCCGACCTGCAGGGTCTGTCGAAAGAGTCCTCTTCTACTTCCTCAACGCCCAGACCACCTCGTTCAGGGCCGTTGTCTATCCGGACCTGGCCAGACTGGCTTTGACTGCGTGGCTCTTGAACCTTCCCTCCTAAGGGCCAAAGGATTCTCTGAGACTGTTATCCAAACTATGCTGAAGGCCTGCAAACCGGCATCTGCGCAGATTTATTACAGGGGCTGGAATGCTTAATTCACCTGGTGTGCTGCTAAGAATTACAATGCTTACAAATTTAGTACTTCCAGACTTCTGGCTTTTCTACAACAAGGCCTAGATTTAGGCCTTCATCTGGCCTCCCTCAAGGTTTATATCTCTGCTTTGTCGGTGTGGTTTCAGAGAAATTGCATCTATTCCTGACGTTCATACTTTCACTCGGGGTGTTGTAAGAATTCAGCCTCCCTATGTCCCTCCTGTGGCTCCATGGGATATGTCTGTTGTCCTAAATGCCCTGCAAGAGTCTCCATTTGAACCTCTTGAGTCAGTGGACCTTAAATGGCTTACGATCAAGGTCCTGCTCCTACTATTGCCTCTGCTAGGAGGGTGTCAGACCTAGGTGCTTTGTCCTGTCGTCCACCCTTCCTGATATTTCACTGTGACTGGGCAGTTCTTAGAACTCGCTCGGGTTATTTACCTAAGGTGGTGTCATCTTTTCACCTTAACCAAGAGATTGTGGTTACGGCTTTCATCTCTACTAGTTTGTCCTCCAAAGAGCGGTCTTTGTATGTGGTACGGGCTCTCCGTATATATGTGGAGAGGACTGCCTCTATCAGGAGGTCAGATAACCTTTTTGTACTTTTTTGGTTTTCACAAACGTGGCTAGCCTGTGAATAAGCAAACCTTGGCCAGATGGATTAGAATGGTGATTGCACAAGCCTATGCGCAGGCTGGTTTCCCAACTCCTGCTGCAGTTAAAGCCCATTCTACTCTGTCTGTTGGACCTTTTTGGGCGGCCCGCCGAGGTGCGTCCGCTGAACAATTGTGCAAGGCGGCTACGTGGTCCTCAGTGAACACGTTCATTAGGTTCTATGTCTTTGCTTCCTTTGGACGCCGGGTTCTCATACCCACTGCGGCATGTCCCCTCCCATGAGGAACTGCTTTAGGACATCCCTGATGTTTCCCTGTGGAAACAAATGTACCCCGCTGCAGAAAAGGAGATTTTTAGTAGACTTACCATTGTTAAATCTTTCTGCGAGGTACATTGGTTCCACAGGCGCCCACCCTGACGCAGCTAGCGTCTATGGGTTTGTATGGCATTAGCCAATAGTCCCTTCTCCTGTCGTGAGACTGTGGTTCTATGTGACTAACATCTACTTCTACCTTCTCTTTTATCTGCTCCTACATTGGACTGGTTAACGAAACTGAACTCCAGTGCCTGTAGACAGGGTTATAGAGGAGGCCCCAATGCATCCTGGGACAGTCTAAAGCTTTAGCCTGTTGGTGCCTGGATCAAGATCCTTCTCTACACCCCGATGTTTCCCTGTAGAACCAATGTACCTCGCAGAAAGATTTAACAATGGCAAGTCTACCGTAAATCTCCTTATCTGTGTGTGACTGAGTCTATATATACGAAGCACAGCAGAACTTGGCATGGAAAAAAGCCACGGCCGCTGCATTGTAGCATTCTGTAAACTGATTCAGAGACTGTCGCACACAGTGAGTGTGTGTGTGTGTGTGAATAAGTGTCGCATATCAATGTACACAGCACAGTCCCCTGGTGCGTTTTATTCACAACACAGTATTGTGACTAAGATGCATTATTGGAGAAAAAGAAAAGATGCCCGACTTTAGCAGTGTCTCACAGGACCTGACACACTGAGAGGGACTATTTGGTGTGGCTGCAGCAAAGTGGTCTGTATGTGTACACAAAGGGAGGGTCATGAATTTAGGTACTTCACTCGTATGGGTGCTGCCTCCTAATAACAACCAGGATCTATCCCAATGATCCTCAATAAAACTAATTAGAAAGCTGTACTGTACGGCAGAGGTTCCCAAACGCAGTCCTCAAGGCACCCCAATAGTCCAGGATTTGGGTATATCCATGGCTCAGCACAGATGGTTAAATCAAATTGACTGAGGTCACAGTAAGTCACCTGTGGCAAAGCATGGATACATTTAAAATAGAGATGAGCGGGTTCGGGTTTTACTCGGATTTACTGGTTCGCAAAACGGCATCTTATTGACTATCCAAAACAAGAGACATCCGTGAGCCAATAACATGCCGTTTTGAGAACCGAGTAAAACCGAACCCGCTCATCTCTACTTTAAAACCTGGACCGTTGGGGTGCCTTGAGGACCGCGTTTGGGAACCTCTGCTGTATGGTGTTGAAGAATGGCACTACCAAAGATGTAAACCCATTTAATGTATATTATGATAAACGTTTCCTTAACAAACATTCTTTGTTAGTACTAGTGTTTACTCTAGGCTGTTTTAGCAGGGTGCCGCGCCCTGCCCGTTTTTTAGCCGGCAAAACCCGCCCTGCCCCTTTTGCGGCGCCCTGCTAGAACAGCTGCCTGCTTCCTGCCCTCCCGGCGTGTATATATGCCGTGCGCATGCGCACGGCATCCATTAACGCATTGGGAGAGGGCTGGGGGAAGCCCAGCACCGACGGAGGTGCTGGGCACGCCCCCAACAGTGACGTCGCCGGCCTCAGACGCTCTCTATAGTAGCGTCTGTGGGCCGCCCCGCCCCTAAAATGATGTCGGCGTGGTCACGCCCCCTAATTTGCGTGGCCGCGCCCCGTTTCGGGCGCTTCGCCGCGCACATGTGCGTCCGGTGCCCTGCCCATTTTCACTCCTAGAGTGAACACTATAGTACTGTATAATAAACAAATTTAAGTAATTGGACTGTAAGTTCTTTATAAATTATATGGAATACTCATCCAGGATTTGTTAGATTCCTTTTTGCTTTTCAAATTGATTGATGCTGGATCTCTTTATTGTGAGTGCGGGTATGCATGTGATTATCAGCTCATTATCCAAAAAGATATCCTTATTGCTTTTGTAATTGAGGTTTGCAGCCTCCACGGGATGCGGTCAAGATCCCACCGGACGGGATCTCGACCGTCGGAATACCGACACCAGGATCTTGACCGGTACAATTCCCACATATTCTCCCTCTGTGGGTGTCCACGACACCCATAGAGGGAGAATAAATTAGTGTGCCGAGCACAGGGAGCCCGCAAGGGGCTGCGTTGCGCTCGCCCCCCTGTCGGGATTGTGCCGGTCGGGATCCCAGTGTCTCTATTCTGACCGCCGGGATCTCGTACTGATCCCGCCTCCACTAACACTGTGTATACCACCATTATATCGTACACTGTCCAAAGATACCTTTTATAGGAGACAGACTCGTATCCTCTTCAAGTGTGCTGGGGTACGCGCCTAAATTCTATTATTGTTGGTAAAATCTCTGTGAGGGTACCTGTCCTTTTGATAGATTTCCATTAATCACAGAGGAAAGCCTTAATCAACCTTGGCGCATATTGTTGGATCCTTCTTATAATTCTTTTTATTTATGTGACAATGACACACATTTAGAGGGAATCCCTTTGAAAATGAAAAAGGAATCTAACCAATCCTGGGTTAGTATTCCATATATTTATAAGGAAGTTATAGTTCAATTAGCTCATGTATAAGGCCGGTTTAAGGTTGTTTATTTCAAAATTTAAAAATGTCCTTTTTGGTGCAGGTTCCACCAATTGAAGAGTTGGTAACCGTTCTTTAAAACCGATTATCTAAGGTTACTGAACCTAAACTCACCAGTACTATAGAAGACCATAAAATATATCCTACAGATGTGTCTTCATAAATAATTTCTGCAGTTGTGCCAAACAGCCACCCTCTGCACGCCAAGTCCATGAGAGACTGCTAGCTTCAGGTGTCTTTTTGTCGAACATGCATCTTGGTTGCAATGCAATTTGGCTAGAACGCACCAGGAAACACTTGTAACGAGGGGTTTGCGATATGTTTACGGATGTGCAGTACATACTGTAAGTAGAGTAGACACAATCGGACTGTCAGTTTGTGAACTGTTATCTCTGCCTGAACTTATGTGAATTGGGAAACAATAAAGTGAAATGTCAATGTGGAGAGCCATGCTCATCTATGATTACAAGAGTAGTTTGCAGAAAAGACCCTTTTCAGGAAAAAAGAGGAGTGACGCTAGAGTTGCATAAGACCTGGAGGCTCACTCGCACCAGGCATCTCGCGCCGCGCAGCATATTGAGGCTAGATATATGAAGCCATATCTGTATATCGAAATTGCATAAACTTGTAACACGTTTCATGGGTACACGGTCTGCTTCTTCAGACTCTTCATGCCAGTGTTGTTTAGGTTGTCAATCTTTTATGATAACATGATACACCTTCAAATCAGAGTGTCGGCGCTGAATCCTTATTTTGTGCAGACCAAAGACTGAGTCAATTTGTTTTTAAAACTTAATTTTTTAATATTTGTGGCAAACCTATTGGGGCAAATATTTTGCATGTTAAAATAAAGACTTTTCTACTTTTCAGTCAAAACTTTATACTGTACAAAAGTCCTGGAAAACCACCTACATATGCAACTGATCACAACTGTGATGGAAAGGTAAGCTTGGTGTCAAACTTGACTGGTTTCACAGGGGAATACAGCACCCCCCCCCCCCCACACACACACACCACCTTTTAATTGTCATCAAGGCAAGGGGAAACTGGTACATGATTGACATCCAAGTAGTAGAAAAGGCTCATAATATGTGAATGCTGATTATTTTACAGGACCAAAAAGCTATACCTTAATACACTTAAATTTGAGCCGCTGCGGCCGCTGTATGTAATCCTTACCCTACGTACTTTTTACACAGCGTACAAAGGCCCGTACCCTGTACGCACTTTGCGTACTCACGCCGCGACAGACGTACAAAGTACAATCGGTGCACACACACACACACACACACACACACACACACACACACACGGACACGCTGAGAGCACAATGCAGCTACACGTGTGATAGAAATACACCTTAAACCTTAGCAGGAAATGGGACACGACGCCAATTGTATTTCAAAAACCATGTTGGGGTCCAACCCACCAACGGTTATTTTACTTAGCAGGGGGTTACAACAATAATACAATTCAATAAGAGAAAAAGGCTACAGTCAATAGTACATACGTTTGTTCGCCTGCGCTTCCCGGACCGGTTCTCAGTCATCAAGGTAGATGACCTTCAGAGATTGTGTGTGACTGGGCTTGCAGCTGGCTTTTTATACATTTGTCCAAAACCTAACACAATGGAAACTGTAATCTCCATCTATTGGTCACTGGGATGGTCATTTACAGTACAGGAGAGGTCATAGGTCGGTTTGAATAGGTGGGCGATGTCTGGTCCAGGTGCACTTGCAGTTGGTCTCCACTGGGTTCCCGCCGAATATCAGGAGTACAGTAAATACAGTTGATATTAATATTCTGCTCCTGCGCTTAACTATTCGCATGAGCGTGCGATCTTCCGCAAACCAACACCGGAATATTGCTCTAAAAATACCCTACAGCTGGATACCAAACACCACCTCCTAACCTAATTCTGTCCCCTCATATCCTGTAAAGGTGAATCCCTTTTTTTATTACACCCTTTAAGCAAGTGTAACTCTCTGGTGTGGTGCATGCTGACTATGTGTAAATCGTGCACTATGTGTATTAAATATGTAATGTGTTTTTGAGCCAATAAGATTCGGTTTTGAGAACCGAGTAAAACCGAATCCGCTCATCACTAGTTTTTATGGCTTTTCCATGCGATCACAAATACTACCGTAATTACTCATACCACACGCTAATACGCAGGACCGCGTGAGCGGTCATACGCAACTTGCAAATATGTGCACGCACGGCAGAACAAGTACACGCACGGAGGCCATCTGTGTGTAGTTTGTACGTGATGTGTGCACTGAAATTATTTTCGACTTAGACAATACATGTGGAAGTTATGTGTTGGCTTCCTTTCTTATTCTTTCTGAATGACGCCTTTTACTTTTGTTTGCAGATAATGTTGTGCTGTTCCACCAATGGTCACTATGACTCTGTGTTCACTAAAACTTTCCAAACAACTGCTGCTATTTGTCAAGGTAGGGATATTTTGTGAAGTGACACAGACCACCATTACTGTTTCTCTAACTTCATTTTAGAATACTTGTCACAGAGAATTCTTGCTCCTGCTTTAAAAAAATCTGAATATTATCCTATGTGAAATTAGCTTTGTACTCAGACACTGCCTACTACATTTCTTGGTATAATCTTTTAGGTTACTCCCTTTTTATAACTGTAATATACGTTAAAAACTTTCTAAAAATATAACGAACAGAAGGACACCGGGACACAATTTTCAGCTATAGTTAGACTATTGACAAACAAGCAGTAAATGTTCTTATTTTCAATTTCTGTTGCTTCCTGTAGCTGTTCTCTATGAATGTCTATACAGAGATGTGTTTGGTGTGGACGAGCGAGAGTTGATAGCTGCTGTTGAGCTTTTTCGAAGTGGCACAAAGAAGAATCGTAACAGTGCGTCCACTGGCAGCGAAGATGCAAATTATGACTCTAATCCTGATCATAACAAGGCATCAAATGACAGCAGGTAATTTTTCTGTTACATTCAGGGCCATTGTTTAAAATGCACTACCTACCCACGAGCGTTGCTTTTTCTACATTCATAAAGCTGAAAAATATTTACCTTTTTTTTGTGGGGGCTTTCCATGTTGGTACAAGTTTAGTTAATCTAGAACCAAGGAGCTGATTCTGCACAGGACCTGTTTTAATTATCAGATATTAATACCAATAAGTAGTAATGAAGTCCCTTTACTAGAAACCGGATCAAGCAATTTCATCAAAACTGGTAGTGCGCCCAGTATCAGTGATGTACAGTATTGAACATTTGGAGAAAGACTTTGTTGGGGCACTTCTATAGTTATTACATTTCAGATAAATAAATTGATAACTTTTATTGTCAGTTAAAGTGACCAGACAACACACATGTAATCCCTGGTATCATTTTCAAGTCAATGTGACACATTTCCATTTATGGTCTATAATTGTTTTATTCTACAGGAGCACTGAATTGATTGTCAGTCTATTTTAAACAGACTTTACATATCTGCCTGGTTTATTGCACTGAAAGGGCCTAACTGGGGTGATCTGAATTTTTTTTTTTTTTTATAGTTAAAGATTTCTTATAATGGTATTTAGTTGTAACCATTTGGATTCATATACTGTATATGTGCAAATATACACCTGATGACCCAGTAGGGGGGATTGAGTCAATAAACCATCTTTTCTTTGTATAAATATGGTGTTATGTACTATACACATCAAATACTGACCAACATGATCAGAAGGGTGTGATTTGGGTATACAAATTATTAAACAAAAGGTGAAGCTGTGATTTTGGAGAGGAGCAATACAGTGGCATGCTTATGACATTTACACAGCATGTGAAATAGATCTTTATATTTCCACACCCTCATTTACCTTATACTCAGTGGGACTCTCATTTGGATCCTTTGTTCACCCTGCACTGAGAACTCTCATTAGCGCTCTTCCAACAGTAGATCTCACATTCTACTTTTTTCTGTCACCATTTGAAGAAATCGTACATTCACTCTCCCACTACATTTGCAAAACGCAGGGGCAGCTATGCCTTATAGCTATGACTGGCTTTCAAATCACGCTATAAGTACCATATAGAACATTATTTGATGTCTGTGTGAATCAGATTACTGCTGGATAATTTTATCTTTTGTTTTTATGTACTGCATTTTTCTACACTACTAACTTATATTGTACTATGAACAACAAAGAGTGATTAAGTGCTTAATTAACCGTGACTTATTTGGGGACACTCTGCAAGTATTCTACAGATGTGGGTTATTTACAGTATCCCTGATCATCTCTTGCATGCACAAATAGTTTTATGCTACATGTGGTTACCCCTGAAAACCACATCATTGGTACTCATGGTTCATTACTCTATCCTCGTTTATAGATTGCTCAGGTGTGTATAACCTAATTGGAATACCACATTATATTTGCATAGCTTGTTAAGTGGTTACCCCTGAAACCATGACAACAGTATCAATAAAGTGCTGTAACATATTCACTCTGACAATTACTCCAGACATTGTTGCATTTTATATGGTTGACTAATCCACTACTGTTTACTACTAAACCACTACTGTTTACTTGTGTTTCTGCTGCGGGGTACACTGGGCTCCACAGGGAATGACATTGGGATGTAGAGTAGGATCTTGATCCGAGGCAACAGGCTCAAAGCTTTGACTGTTCCCAGAATGCCTAGCGCCGCCTCCTCTATAACACCGCCTCCGTGCACAGGAGCTCAGTTTTGTAGTTGGTGCCTTGCAGTAAGCAGGCACATAACAGGGGGACTGCTCCAGCAGCCCTGAGAGAAGCTTTTAAAGAATATTGAAGACTTCAAGGGCTGCAGCAGAGACACTGACTGTGTTAGATGTCAGTCAGACACCTCCTGCTGCAGCTCCATCACCTCCCCCAGCGGCGCTGTACACTCCTGCGCCCTGGTTGCCAGGTACCTACAGCGGAGGCTCCGTTTTTTTTTTCCAAGTTAGTCACACACCCGACCGCTGCTCTCCTGGATCGTGTGGCCGCACTCAGGGAGGAGGTAAGGGGTCCTCTCGACGGGACCTGCTGTAAATCGCGATCCCGCGCGGCCGGTGAGACTGTGGTAGTACCCCACTAGACCACCAGGGCATGGGCACAGGTCTGTTTTCTCTCATAAAACCGTTTTATTAAGTCCCCAGTACCCGGTGATGAAGTCCAGCAGGGGGGTAAGGCTTTGACCTGTAGCCCATCCCCCAGCCCCAGGGCGCCATTTAGAGTAAATGTTCCCGCCCTGGAGCTGCTTATCTCTCTCTGCCTAACTCCCTGTAAGCGTTTGGGCGCCATTATAGAAAGCAGAGCTGATCCTGGGACTGTTTGGGCAAATCCTCCTCTGTAAAGCCGCCTGCCTTTCAGAGCTGTGCATTTTACAGGACACTTAAGTATTCTACATGTCTGCTGACAGTGTTAGTTAAGAAAAAGTGTATTTAGTTAGGGTTATTTAGTACAAGTACCCTGTGATATACATCCAGTCTTGCATTGTTATATCTATTAAGTGTATAGCTACAGATGTAGCCACCTTTATCTTGACTGGCTGAGGCGTTTGTCCCGATCGAGCATACGCAGCGTAGGGAGGAGCGCCTAGTCACAGAGAGGCGTACCTAATCGCACGGAGGCAGACAGAGCGTTTGGCGTTACCTTTACGTGTAATACCTGCGATCATCCACCAGATGTCGCTTTTTACAATCACCACTGAGCATGCGTGTGGTCTCCCGTAAAATGCAATACTGAAATATATAATAAGGACTACTTTACTAAGGCGTCTCATTACGCTGCATACAGTAAATACTCATTACGCTGCATTATTTTATACAGTATATACGATACAGACACAGATAGTACAGCATACAGTAAATGATCCATCTACAGTACTTTATGAATATGTGAGCGTCCAAGTCCCGCAGACAAAACAACAGAAAACCAGTAGTGTACACTGTCGCAAATGGACGTGTTAGAAGTTCACTATTGCCTCTTGAGATTAGGAATTTTGTACAGTATGTTAGCGTCCTAATCCTGTAGTCATTACAGCATAATCAAAACCAATGGATTTATTCATCTGTCTGCGGCGGAGTGGTGAAGTGTTCCGCTTCCTATACTCAGAGTCCTGAGTTCGATTCCTAAAGTACAAATGCATGTTAGTTTTTTCCAGACACTTTATTATTATTTTTATTCACATAAACCAGGGCAAAGCTGCATGAGCGGTTCTACTGTTAAGGTTCTATGCACCGTACAGTACACATACAATTCTATAGCAGGGCAGACTCAATTGAAATGGCTACCGCCTGTGTCTCCTCGCCCAATGGAGGCCCTCGGCTATGGAGCAAGTAACAGCACAGATTTAGTAGGTCACGGGGCAATGCTGAAGGAGCGTCAGAATCCCCTAGCTAAAATACACAGGGGTGATAGGGATAAGTGAGGTCTTTGCGCATAACGATACACCGCAAAGTTCCCCATGGTTTTGATTATGCCTTTTCTTTGAACACGGTATTTTCCACTGCTTCACCCTACCCCCATCCCACTTTCCCCTTCCCCCCCTGGGAGCCTGCAAAGTACATGCAGTAGACAGGGAGGGAGTTCCGATCAGGTTACAAGACATGTGCAACAGTATACTACTGTATGTAGGAAAATCCACCGCCCACTCTGATTTATGTGAAACCTGTGTGCACCCTTCCATTGAATGTATAACAAAGAAAAATAATAATAATAAAGTGAATGTTACAGGAACACATTAAAAAAAGGTTGGCACTTCCTTCCCATTGGTGTTGGTTTATGCCTTAGGGGACTCGGACGTTAATACTTGTATTTCAAAAGCACAGTGTTTTCCACCGCCTCTCCCTACCCCCATCGCCCTTCCCCCCTGGGAGCCTGCACAGGTCATGCAGTGGACAGGGAGGGAGTTCAGGTCAGGTACAATACACAAATGCTGACGATTTACAGTACTGTGTTGCTCAGTTAGTTGCGTTGGAATACACTAATTTATACTCATTACCGCTGTGTATTTGTATATAGCGGAATGAATCGCTGCTGCAGATTTACTTTGATTTATGTGAAACCTGTGTGCACCCTTTCATTGAATGTACAACAAAGAAAAAAAATAATAAAGTGAATGTCACGGGAACATAGAAAAAAAAAGGTTGGCACTTTGTGACTCTCAGCATGGGAGGTGGGAGCCTTCATCACTAGGTTGGTATGGAAGGGGAGACAATTAGCTACCGGAGGGTACCATCCCAAGTTTCTGTGACCCCCACAAGGCTCATGGCAAGCGTCGGAACCTATGGTGGGTCTGAATTAACGGTCCCATTATAGTCTATGGGAAAATGGGTCCACTTTGCGTACTGATATCTCTGGTTCTGGGTGTCCCAGAGACTCAGGACTGGTACCATACAAAAGAGGAGACTCTTGGCTTTCGGGGCAGACCAACCACTAGTTTATGTGACACTGGAAAAGGAAACGGGAAGCAACCATGTTTCGGGTCCCCTCCAGTTGTCCGCCTAGCTTGCACAGGATACAGGGTTTCTGGCTAGATAGGAAATACTGTACAGAAATGCTAAGCATGGTAATTTGACATCCAGGAACATAGGGAGGAGTTTTTATCTCACTCCATTATACTTAGAAAAATTACACTTGCCACTGTACGTTACAAGCTGTTTGTGCTAATTAGTACACTAGTAGAACATACTGTACAGAGATACGAAGGACAGTGATTTGGCATCCACGAACTTAGGGAGGAGCTTTTATCTCTCTCCATTGTAATTAGCACGGACAGCTTGTAAAGTACAGCGGCAAGTTTAATCTTTCTATGTAAAATGGAGAGAGATAAAAGCTCCTCTGGAAGTTCCCAGATGCCAAATCACCATTCTTAGTATCTCTGTACAGTATGTTCTACTAGTATACTAATTAGCACGAACAGCTTTTGACTGGATGCCAAATCACCATACTTCGTATCTCTGTACAGTATGTTCTATTAGGGTACTAATTAGCACGAACAGCTTGTAACGTACAGCGGCAAGTTTAATCTTTCTATGTATAATGGAGAGAGATAAAAGCTCCTCAATAAGTTCCTGGATACAAAATCACCATACTTAGTATCTCTGTACAGTATGTTCTATTAGGGTACCAATTAGCTGTTTGTGCTAATTAGTACCCTAATAGAAAATACTATGCAGAGATACTAAGGATGGTGATTTGGCAACCAGGAACTTAGGGAGGAGCTTTTATCTCTCTATATTATACATAGTAAGATTAAAATTGCCACTGTACGTTACAAGCTGTTTGTGCTAATTAGTACCCTAATAGAAAATACTATGCAGAGATACTAAGGATGGTGATTTGGCAACCAGGAACTTAGGGAGGAGCTTTTATCTCTCTATATTATACATAGTAAGATTAAAATTGCCACTGTACGTTACAAGCTGTTTGTGCTAATTAGTACCCTAATAGAAAATACTATGCAGAGATACTAAGGATGGTGATTTGGCAACCAGGAACTTAGGGAGGAGCTTTTATCTCTCTATATTATACATAGTAAGATTAAAATTGCCACTGTACGTTACAAGCTGTTCGTGCTAATTAGTACACTAGTAGAACATACTGTACAGAGATACTAAGTACAGTGATTTGGCATCCACAAACTTAGGGAGGAGCTTTAATCTCTCCATTGTAATCTATCTAAGTATAATGGAGAGAGATAAAAGCTCCTCCCTAAATTCCTGGATGCCAAATTACTGTCCTTAGTATCTCTGTACTCTATGTTCTACTAGTGTACTAATTAGCACAAACAGCTTGTAACGTAGAGTGGCAAGTTTAATCTTTCTATGCATAATGGAGAGAGATAAATGCTCCTCAGTAAGTTCCTAGATGCCAAATCACCATCCTTAGTATCTCTGTACAGTATGTTCTACTAGTGTATTAATTAGCACGAACAGCTTGTAACGTACAGTTGCAAGTTTAATCTTTCTATGTATAATGGAGAGAGATAAAAGCTCCTCAGTAAGTTCCTGGATGCCAAATCACCGTCCTTAGTATCTCTGTACAGTATGTTTTACTAGTGTACTAATTAGCACGAACAGCATGTAACACACAGTGGCAATTTTAATCTTTCTATGTATAATATTGAGAGATAAAAGCTTCTCCCTAAGTTCCTGGTTGCCAAATCACCAAACTTAGTATATCTGCATAGTATTTTCTGTTAGGGTACTAATTAGCACAAACAGCTAATTAGTACCCTAATAGAACATACTGTACAGAGATACTAAGTACGGTGATTTGGCATCCAGGAACTTACTGAGGAGCTTTTATCTCTCTCCATTATACATAGAAAGATTAAACTTGCAACTGTACGTTACAAGCTGTTTGTGCTAATTAGTACACTAGTAAAACATACTGTACAGAGATACTAAGGACGGTGATTTGGCATCCAGGAACTTACTGAGGAGCTTTTATCTCTCTCCATTATACATAGAAAGATTAAACTTGCAACTGTACGTTACAAGCTGTTCGTACTAATTAATACACTAGTAGAACATACTGTACAGAGATACTAAGGATGGTGATTTGGCATCTAGGAACTTACTGAGGAGCTTTTATCTCTCTCCATTATACATAGAAAGATTAAACTTGCCACTCTACGTTACAAGCTGTTTGTGCTAATTAGTACACTAGTAGAACATAGAGTACAGAGATACTAAGGACAGTAATTTGGCATCCAGGAATTTAGGGAGGAGCTTTTATCTCTCTCCATTATACTTAGATTACAATGGAGAGATTAAAGCTCCTCCCTAAGTTTGTGGATGCCAAATCATTGTACTTAGTATCTCTGTACAGTATGTTCTACTAGTGTACTAATTAGCACGAACAGCTTGTAACGTACAGTGGCAATTTTAATCTTTCTATGTATAATATAGAGAGATAAAAGCTCCTCCCTAAGTTCCTGGTTGCCAAATCACCATCCTTAGTATCTTTGCATAGTATTTTCTATTAGGGTACTAATTAGCACAAACAGCTTGTAACGTACAGTGGCAATTTTAATCTTACTATGTATAATATAGAGAGATAAAAGCTCCTCCCTAAGTTCCTGGTTGCCAAATCACCATCCTTAGTATCTCTGCATAGTATTTTCTAGTAGGGTACTAATTAGCACAAACAGCTTGTAACGTACAGTGGCAATTTTAATCTTACTATGTATAATATAGAGAGATAAAAGCTCCTCCCTAAGTTCCTGGTTGCCAAATCACCATCCTTAGTATCTCTGCATAGTATTTTCTATTAGGGTACTAATTAGCACAAACAGCTAATTGGTACCCTAATAGAACATACTGTACAGAGATACTAAGTATGGTGATTTTGTATCCAGGAACTTATTGAGGAGCTTTTATCTCTCTCCATTATACATAGAAAGATTAAACTTGCCGCTGTACGTTACAAGCTGTTCGTGCTAATTAGTACCCTAATAGAACATACTGTACAGAGATACGAAGTATGGTGATTTGGCATCCAGTTAAAAGCTGTTCGTGCTAATTAGTATACTAGTAGAACATACTGTACAGAGATACTAAGAATGGTGATTTGGCATCTGGGAACTTCCACAGGAGCTTTTATCTCTCTCCATTTTACATAGAAAGATTAAATTTGCCGCTGTACTTTACAAGCTGTCCGTGCTAATTAGTACCCTAATTGAAAATACTATACAGATACTAAAGACGGTTATTTGGCACCTAGGAATTTAGGGAGGAGCTTTTATCTCTCTCCATTATACTTAGAAAGATTACAATGGAGAGAGATAAAAGCTCCTCCCTAAGTTCGTGGATGCCAAATCACTGTCCTTAGTATCTCTGTACAGTATGTTCTACTAGTGTACTAATTAGCACAAACAGCTTGTAACGTACAGTGGCAAGTGTAATTTTTCTAAGTATAATGGAGTGAGATAAAAACTCCTCCCTATGTTCCTGGATGTCAAATTACCATGCTTAGCATTTCTGTACAGTATTTCCTATCTAGCCAGAAACCCTGTATCCTGTGCAAGCTAGGCGGACAACTGGAGGGGACCCGAAACACGGTTGCTTCCTGTTTCCTTTTCCAGTGTCACATAAACTAGTGGTTGGTCTGCCCCGAAAGCCAAGAGTCTCCTCTTTTGTATGGTACCAGTCCTGAGTCTCTGGGACACCCAGAACCAGAGATATCAGTACGCAAAGTGGACCCATTTTCCCATAGACTATAATGGGACCTTTAATTCAGACCCACCATAGGTTCCGACGCTTGCCATGAGCCTTGTGGGGGTCACAGAAACTTGGGGTTGGTACCCTCCGGTAGATAATTGTCTCCCCTTCCATACCAACCTAGTGATGAAGGCTCCCACCTCCCATGCTGAGAGTCACATAGTGCCAACCTTTTTTTTTCTATGTTCCCGTGACATTCACTTTATTATTTTTTTTCTTTGTTGTACATTCAATGAAAGGGTGCAGACAGGTTTCACATAAATCAAAGTAAATCTGCAGCAGCGATTCATTCCACTATATACAAATACACAGCGGTAATGAGTATAAATTAGTGTATTCCAACGCAACTAACTGAGCAACACAGTACTGTAGAT
Source organism: Pseudophryne corroboree (assembly GCF_028390025.1). Lineage (NCBI taxonomy): Eukaryota > Metazoa > Chordata > Amphibia > Anura > Myobatrachidae > Pseudophryne > Pseudophryne corroboree. Next base: position 295,668,349 of record NC_086451.1, read on the forward strand.
CGTCAGCATTTGTGTATTGTACCTGACCTGAACTCCCTCCCTGTCCACTGCATGACCTGTGCAGGCTCCCAGGGGTGAAGGGCGATGGGGGTAGGGAGAGGCGGTGGAAAACACTGTGCTTTTGAAATACAAGTATTAACGTCCGAGTCCCCTAAGGCATAAACCAACACCAATGGGAAGGAAGTGCCAACCTTTTTTTAATGTGTTCCTGTAACATTCACTTTATTATTATTATTTTTCTTTGTTATACATTCAATGGAAGGGTGCACACAGGTTTCACATAAATCAGAGTGGGCGGTGGATTTTCCTACATACAGTAGTATACTGTTGCACATGTCTTGTAACCTGATCGGAACTCCCTCCCTGTCTACTGCATGTACTTTGCAGGCTCCCAGGGGGGGAAGGGGAAAGTGGGTAGGGTGAGGCAGTGGAAAATACCGTGTTCAAAGAAAAGGCTTAATCAAAACCATGGGGAACTTTGCGGTGTATCGTTATGCGCAAAGACCTCACTTATCCCTATCACCCCTGTGTATTTTAGCTAGGGGATTCTGACGCTCCTTCAGCATTGCCCCGTGACCTACCAAATCTGTGCTGTTACTTGCTCCATAGCCGAGGGCCTCCATTGGGCGAGGAGACACAGGCGGTAGCCATTTCAATTGAGTCTGCCCTGCTATAGAATTGTATGTATACCATATGGTGCATAGACCCTAAACAGTACAACTGCTCCTGCAGCTTTGCCCTAGTTTACGTGAATAACTCCCTCCCTGTCTACTGCATGACCTGTGCAGGATCCCAGGGGGGAAGGGCGATGGGCAAGCGGGAGGCGGTGGAAAATACTGTGCTTTTGAAATGCAAGTACTGTATGAGTCTGAGTCCCCAGTAGCCTCCTGCTAGCCTATTGCCCTTCCACCCTGGGAGCCTGCACAGATCATGCAGTAGACAGGGAGGGAATTCAGGTCATGTGCAATACACAAACGCCGAATATCTACTGTATAGTACTGTTTTGCTCACTTAGTAGCGTCAGAATACACTCATTTCTACTCATTGCCGCAGTGCAGTTGCATTTAGCGTAAATAATCGCTCCTGCAGATGTACTCTGATTTATATGTAACTTGTGTGCACCTTTCCATTGACTGTCTTACAATGTTGATAAAATAATACAGTGTATTATTACAATAAAAATAAAATAAAAAAAAAGAAGGCACATCACGTCTCGAACCCTGGACCCCCAGCGTGGGAGGTGGGGGAGTCTTCACCCCTAGCCCACGACGCCTCATGAGAGACTCCCAATTTCATGTGTGAAAGTACTGCAAACAGAGCCCGGCCCCCACCCCATTGGTGTTGGTTTATGCCTTAGAGGACTCGGACGCTCGCATTTGTAAAGCACGGTATTTTCCACCGCCTCCTGCTAGCCCTCCATTCCCATTATGCATTAGCGAACTCAGACGCTCATGTATTTTAAAAGCACGGTGTTTATACATTGTCCTGTACATTCTTCCTTTTACACAATTACTGTAGTTGCGTCTCCATACACATACAGTACTCCATACACATACAGTACAGTACTCTACAGTACTGTAGGTCACCATCTTTTTCCACCGCCTCCCGTTACGCCTACAGTATTGCCAGAGCTGTAGATCAATCCGCCGCTATACTATACGATCGAAAGTACTGGATTAGTGGAGCATTAGCCACACAGTGGTGGAGATGTGTAATGCATGATGAGTATCTAGATCGCCTCAACGCGCCTACCTGTGATTAAACTCAGCTATCGCCTTAGCGTGACTAAACGCCCGTCTCGGCGGAGAAACAGTCAAGATAAAGGTGGCTACATCTGTATACATAGTGCTACTCTGTATTGCTAGTCCTTTGCAGTTTTATTGCATGTCATAATTTCTGCATTGTACAAACTGTGACTGTGTGTGTGCATATAGCTGCTGTGTGACCTCCATTTCGTGTATCTCACTCAGATTGCTATCCCTATATTCTTTAACCTGAGCGGGCTAAGTGTGTCAGGTTTATCATAATATAGGCAGTTCACAGGATATACTTAGTGTGTATTTCTCTAACGTCCTAGTGGATGCTGGGGACTCCGTAAGGACCATGGGGATAGACGGGCTCCGCAGGAGACATTGGCACTTTAAGAAAGAATTTAGGTTCTGGTGTGCACTGGCTCCTCCCTCTATGCCCCTCCTCCAGACCTCAGTTTGATACTGTGCCCAGATGAGCTGGGTGCTTTTCAGTGAGCTCTCCTGAGTTTGCTATAAGAAAGTATTTTGTTAGGTTTTTTATTTTCAGGGAGCTCTGCTGGCAACAGACTCCCTGCATCGTGGGACTGAGGGGAGAGAAGCAGCCCTACTCTCTGAAGCTAGGTCCTGATTCTTAGGCTACTGGACACCATTAGCTCTAGAGGGATCGGTACGCAGGATCTCACCCGCGCCGTCCGGTCCCGGAGCCACGCCGCCGCCCCCCTCGCAGAGCCGGAAGACAGAAGCCGGGTGAGTATGAGAAGCAAAGAAGACTTCACAGGCGGCAGAAGTCTCCGTGTTCTTCACTGAGGTAACGCACAGCACTGCAGCTGTGCGCCATTGCTCCACACACCTACACATACTCCGGTCACTGTAAGGGTGCAGGGCGTGGGGGGGGGGGGGGGGGGGAGGTGCGCCCTGGGCAGCATTTGGGACCTCTTTTGGCAAAGTTAAGCATATATACAGCTGGGTACTGTATATATGTATGAGCCCCCGCCAAAAAATTACATATTTAAGCGGGACAGAAGCCCAGGGGGCGGGGCTTCCTCCTCAGCACTCACCAGCGCCATTTTTTCTCCACAGCTCCGCTGAGAGGAAACTCCCCAGGCTCTCCCCTGCGGTAGAAGAGGGTAAAAAGAGAGGGGGGGCACTTAATTAGGCGCAAAAAGCAATATAAACAGCAGCTACTGGGTTAAAATTAAGTTACTGTGTTATTCCTGGGTTTATAGCGCTGGGGTGTCTCTCTGTCTCTCCAAAGGGCCTTGTGGGGGAACTGTCTTCAGAGAGGGCATTCCCTGTGTGTGTGGTGTCTGTACGCTTGTGTCGAAATGTCTGATGAGGAAGGCTATGTGGAAGCAGAGCGGGAGCAAATGAATGTGGTGTTTCGCCGACACCTGATTGGATGGATATGTGGAAGGTTTTGAATGATGTTAATTCCTTGCATAAAAAGTTAGAAAAAGCTAAAGCCTCGGGACAGTCAGGGTCCCAACCCGTGCCTGATCCTATGTCGCAGAGGCCGTCAGGGTCGCGGAAGCGCCCACTATCCCAAACTGTTGACACAGATACCGACATGGATTCTGACTCCAGTGTCGATTACGATGATGCAAAGTTACAGCCAAAATTGGCTAAATCCATCCGTTATATGATTATAGCAATTAAGGATGTGTTGCACATCACAGAGGAAACCCCAGTCCCTGACGAGGGTGCATATGTATGGGGAAAAGAAGCCGGAGGTAACCTTTCCCCCCCTCACACGAGCTAAATGAGTTATGTGAAAAGGCTTGGGAACCTCCAGATAAAAAACTGCAGATTTCCAAAAGGATTCTTATGGCGTATCCTTTCCCGCCAACGGACAGGTTACGCTGGGAATCCTCCCCTAGGGTGGACAAAGCTTTAACACGCTTATCCAAGAAGGTAGCCCTGCCGTCACAGGATACGGCTACCCTCAAAAATGCTGCGGATCGCAAACAGGAGGTTACCCTGAAGTCCATTTATACACATTCAGGTACCTTACTGAGGCCGGCAATCGCGTCAGCATGGACAGATACCTTATCTGAGGAAATTGATACCTTAGACAAGGATACTGTATTGTTGACCCTGGGGCATATTAAAGACTCTGTCCTATATATGAGAGATGCTCAAAGAGACATTAGTCTACTGGGTTCTAGAATAAATGCTATGTCGATTTCTGCCAGAAGGGTCCTGTGGACTCTGCAATGGACAGGTGATGCCGACTCAAAAAGGCATATGGAGGTTTTACCTTACAAGGGTGAGGAATTGTTTGGGGAGGGTCTCTCGGACCTGGTCTCCACAGCTACAGCTGGAAAGTAAAATTTTTTGCCTTTTATTCCCTCACAGCCTAAGAGAGCACCGTATTATCAAATGCAGTCCTTTCGATCACAAAGAAACAAGAAAGTCCGAGGTGCGTCCTTTCTTGCCAGAGGCAGGGGCAGAGGTAAGAAGCTGCACAACACAGCTAGTTCCCAGGAACAGAAGTCCTCCCCGGCCTCTACAAAATCCACCGCATGACGCTGGGGCTCCACAGGCGGAGCTAGGCCCGGTGGGGGCACGTCTTCGAAATTTCAGCCACAAGTGGGTTCACTCCCAGGTGGATCCCTGGGCGATAGAAATTGTGTCTCAGGGATACAAGCTGGAATTCGAAGAATTGCCCCCTCACCGATACCTCAAATCGGCCCTACCAGCTTCCCCCCACGAGAGGTAAATAGTGTTATCTGCAATTCACAAATTGTATCTTCAACAGGTGGTGGTCAAGGTTCCCCTCCTTCAACAGGGAAGGTGTTATTATTCGACCATGTTTGTAGTTCCGAAACCGGACGGTTCGGTCAGACCCATATTGAATTTAAAATCCCTGAACATATACCTGAAAAGGTTCAAGTTCAAGATGGAATCGCTGAGAGCTGTCATCGCAAGCCTGGAAGGGGGGGATTTTATGGTGTCTCTGGACATAAAGGATGCATACCTTCATGTCCCCATTTATCCACCTCATCAGGCGTATCTCTGATTTGTGGTACAGGATTGTCATTACCAATTTCAGACATTGCCGTTTGGTCTCTCCACGGCACCGAGAATATTTACCAAGGTAATGGCGGAAGTGATGGTACTCCTGCAGAAGCAAGGGGTCACCACTATCCCGTACTTGGACGATCTCCTCATAAAAGCGAGATCAAGAGAGCAGTTGCTGAACAGCGTCGCACTTTCTCTGGAAGTGTTACGGCAACACGGCTGGATTCTGAATATTCCAAAGTCGCAGTTGGTTCCTACGACTCGTCTGCCTTTCCTGGGCATGATTCTAGACACAGACCAGAAAAGGGTTTATCTCCCGATAGAGAAAGCTCAGGAACTCATGACACTGGTCAGGAACCTATTAAAACCAAAACAGGTGTCCGTACATCACTGCACCCGAGTCCTGGGAAAGATGGTGGCATCATACGAGGCCATTCCCTTCGGCAGGTTCCATGCGAGGACCTTTCAATGGGACTTACTGGACAAGTGGTCCGAATCACATCTTCAGATGCATCAGTTAATCACCCTATCCCCCAGGGCCAGGGTGTCACTCCTGTGGTGGCTGCAGAGCGCTCACCTTCTCGAAGGCCGCAGATTCGGCATTCAGGACTGGGTCCTGGTGACCACGGACGCAAGCCTCCGAGGTTGGGGAGCAGTCACACAGGGAAGAAATTTCCAAGGTCTGTGGTCAAGTCAAGAGACTTGCCTTCACATCAACATCCTGGAACTAAGGGCCATATACAACGCCCTACGTCAAGCGGAGACCCTGCTTCGCGACCAACCGGTTCTGATTCAGTCAGACAACATCACCGCAGTGGCTCATGTAAACCGACAAGGGGCACAAGGAGCAGGGTGGCGATGGCGGAAGCCACCAGAATTCTTCGCTGGGCGGAGAATCACGTAAGCGCACTGTCAGCAGTGTTCATCCCGGGAGTGGATAACTGGGAAGCAGACTTCCTCAGCAGACATGACCTCCACCCGGGAGAGTGGGGACTTCATCAGGAAGTCTTCGCACAGATTACAAGTCGGTGGGAACTGCCACAGGTGGACATGATGGCATTCCGCCTCAACAAAAAGCTACAGAGGTATTGCGCCAGGTTAAGAGACCCTCAGGCGATAGCTGTGGACGCCCTGGTGACACTGTGGGTGTTCCAGTCGGTCTATGTATTTCCTCCTCTTCCTCTCATACCCAAGGTGCTGAGGATAATAAGAAAAAGAGGAGCGAACACAATCCTCATTGTTCTAGACTGGCCACGAAGGACTTTGTATCCAGATCTGCAAGAAATGCTCACAGTGGACCCGTGGCCTCTTTCTCTAAGACAGGTCTTGTTGCAACAGGGGCGCTGTCTGTTCCAAGACTTACCGCGGCTGCGTTTGACGGCATGGCGGTTGAACGCCGGATCCTAGCAGAAAAAGGCATTCCGGATGAGGTCATTCCTACGCTGATAAAGGCTAGGAAGGACGTGACAGCTCAACATTATCACCGTATATGGCGAAAATATGTTGCTTGGTGTGAGGCCAGGAATGCTCCTATGGAGGAATTCCAGCTGGGCCGTTTCCTTCGCTTTCTACAGTCCGGAGTGAATTTGGGCCTAAAATTGGGTTCCATTAAGGTCCAGATTTCGGCCCTATCCATTTTCTTTCAAAAGTAGTTGGCTTCTCTACCTGAAGTTCAGACGTTTGTAAAGGGAGTGCTGCATATTCAGCCTCCTTTTGTGCCTCCAGTGGCACCTTGGGATCTTAACGTGGTGTTGAGTTTCCTGAAATCCCGCTGGTTTGAACCACTTAAAATGGTGGAGTTGAAATATCTCACGTGGAAGGTGGTCATGCTATTAGCCTTGGCTTCGGCTAGGCGTGTGTCAGAGTTGACTGCTTTGTCACATAAAAGCCCCTATCTGGTTTTTCATGTGGATAGAGCAGAATTGCGGACCCGTCCAAAATTTCTGCCGAAAGTGGTTTCATCTTTTCATATAAACCAACCTACTGTGGTGCCTGTGGCTACTACTGACTTGGATTATTCCGAGTTGCTTGATGTGGTCTGGGCTTTGAAGGTTTATGTAGCCAGAACGGCTAGGGTCAGGAAAACAGTCGTTGTTTATCCTGTATGCATCCAACAAGCTTGGTGCTCCTGCTTCAAAGCAAACTATTGCTCGCTGGATCTGTAACACGATTCAGCAGGCTCATGCTGCGGCTGGATTGCCGCTGCCCATTCCACTAGGAAGGTGGGCTCTTCTTGAGCGGCTGCCCGAGGGGTCTCGGCATTACAACTTTGCCGAGCGGCTACTTAGTCAGGTTCAAACACTTTTGCAAAGTTCTACAAGTTTGATACCCTGGCTGAGGAGGACCTCTTGTTTGCTCAATCGGTGCTGCAGAGTCATCCGCACTCTCCCGCCCGTTTGGGAGCTTTGGTATAATCCCCATGGTCCTTACGGAGTCCCCAGCATCCACTAGGACGTTACAGAAAATAAGATTTTACTTACCGGTAAATCTATTTCTCGTAGTCTGTAGTGGATGTTGGGCGCCCGTCCCAAGTGCGGACTTCTTCTGCAATGCTTGTATATAGTTATTGCTTCAATAAGGGTTATGTTATGGTTGCATCAGGGTTTGACCTGATGCTCTGTCGTTTGTCATACTGTTAACTGGTTGTTTTCACATGTTATACGGTATGATTGGTGTGGCTGGTATGAATCTTGCCCTGGATTACCAAAATCCTTTCCTTGTACTGTCAGCTCTTCTGGGCACAGTTTCTCTAACTGAGGTCTGGAGGAGGGGCATAGAGGGAGGAGCCAGTGCACACCAGAACCTAAATACTTTCTTAAAGTACCCATATCTCCTGCGGAGCCAGTCTATCCCCATGGTCCTTACGGAGTCCCCAGCATCCACTACGGACTACGAGAAATAGATTTACCGGTAAGTAAAATCTTATTTTTTCTCTGTGATTTTTAGTCACCATATACCTCTTGAATGCCCTGTTTGGGCTGATACACTACACAGGGGGTTCTTGTCAGGTATTGTGCTGCTGATATTGTACTGTGTTGCCTTGCACTGAGCTTTTGATTATGTCAGCTACAAAGGGCAACGGAGCTGGGGCTGATCCCACATTGCGTGGTGGTGACGCTGCAGACACATTTGAGGATAACATAGCAGCTGATGGTTCAGGTTCTGGGGTTCCTTACCCCCCAGTGGGACTGTAGCAACAGGGGTGCAAAATGACCCTCCTTGGGCTACCTTCTCCACGCTATTGAATACGCTGGTAACTAGACTAACTACCCCTATGGGACCTCCTATGCCGGTACAACCGCTTATGGTCCCTGCGGTTAACCTGCCATGGGCAGATCAACTGTCCAGTCAGTTACAGTAATTGAACCAATCACGGACTGCTTAAAAGTCTAACCCTCGCCCGCCTAAGACCAAGGGGTCCTCTAAGCGGGCTATTACTTCCTCACAATCCACCAACGTCCCTGACACCTCGTCTGATGAGAATGGCGTTTATATGGACCCCACAGATTCTGATCCTGATGCTTCTAATGGGGAAGTTGTTTCGCAGTGGATGTTCCTGACTTGTTAGAGCAGAGCTGGCCAAACCAGTCCTCGATCTAGCAACAGTACACATATTTTCCAGACAACCTAGCTGGTGCACAGGTGTAGTCATTACTAATTAAGATGTGCTGCATTCATTCCTAACTGACAATTCTACAGATCTCCAGGAGGCCTGGAAAACATGAACTGTTGGTAGATCTCGAGGACCGGTTTGGCCAGCCCTGTGTCAGAGGCTATCAGGCTCATTCAGGTTGATGATGAACCGGAGCCTGACACTGCCCCTAGGAAACCGGACAGGTTTAAACGTCAGAATGTGGTTAAACAAGTTTTACCTCACTCTGAACATTTAGTTGACATACGTCAGAAGTCCTGGGAAAATCCAGGAAAGAAGTTCACACCTCACAAGAAGATACTGGCTCGCTACCCCCTCACTGTGGAGCTTAGTAAAAATTAAGAAAAAAAACCCCGCCAGTGGTTTTGCAAGTGGCGCGGCTTGTAGTATCCTCAGCTCTGCCTGTAACTACCGTCACGTCCTTGGGAGAGCCGACGAACAAGCGTGTGGAGGTTTGTTTGAAGGCACTCTACACCCTAAACGGTGCGGTGCATAGGCCCACTATTGCAGCGACATGGGCTGCAGAAGCGTGGGCTCAGGAGCTGGAGGCAGAGTTGACTTCCAATGCTTCTGATCATGCTAGACAATGCCTGTCGTATATTGTTACAGCATCACATTACATTAAAGAGGCGGCTTCTGTTGCCGGTATTCTGGTGGCCAAGGCTTCTACTACGTCCATTTTGGCTCGCCGAACTCTCTGGTTACGGTCCTGGTCTGTAGATATGGACTCTAAGAAAACCATGGAGGTACTCCCCTTCAAAGGAGACATTCTTTTCGGAGAAGACCTCAACAAGATAGTGGCTGACTTAGCGTCTGCTAAAACAGCATGTCTTCCTAGTCCTGCTCCTTCGGTGCCGAAGGATAAGAGTACTTCCTTTCGCTCCTTTCATCCTTCAGGGAAAGCAAAAGGTCAGGCATACCCAAAACAGGTTTGCACTTCCAAACCCAATAAGCCCAAACCCAAATGGGCCTGGGCTGCCCGTCAGCCTTCTTCCAAAACTGACGAGCCTGCTGCATGACGGGGCAGGCTTCCCTCTGGGGGATCCCATGGTGGGGGCCGACTTCTAGGGTTTACCCAGGGTTGGTTGAAGACCACTTCCGATGCCTGGGTACGGGAAGTTGTCACTCGAGGTTACGCCGTATCCTTCAAGAATCGTCCCCCTCATCGATTTTGCCTGACAGACATCCCTTCAGATCAGGTGAAGGCAAAGACTCTTCATTCGGTGGTACAGTCCCTCCTGGACACAGGAGTTGGTTGTACAGGTGCCTCTGGCTCAGAGAGGCAAGGGGTACTATTCACCGCTGTTCCTAGTCCTGAAACCAAATGGGTCTTCTCGGCCCATTATCAACCTCAAGTCCTTGAACAAATTTGTGAAGGTCTCCAAGTTTCGTATGGAAACTCTTCTCTCTATTGGTCTGGTCTTGGAGCCTGGGGAACTATATTGTCTCACTGGACATACAGGATGCTTACCTGCATATTACCATTGCAGTGTCGCATCAGCAGTACCTGAGGTTTGTGGTTGACATCCTCCATTACCAATTTCGGGCGTTACCTTTTTGGTTTGACCACGGATCCGCGAGTCTTCACCAAGGTCATGGCGGTAATGACGGCTGTACTAAGCAGTCAAGGGTCAGGATCCTACTGTATTTGGATGACTTGTTGATCCTGGCAAATTCCCCAGAGATTCTCCTACGCCATCTGGATCTGACTATCCAGTTTCTGCAAGCCCACGGGTGGCTCATCAACTGGAAGAAATCCTCCCTGGTCCCTGCTCAGAGCATGGTGCACCTGGGGGGCGTTGTTGGACACTCACAACCAGCGGTTGTTCTTGTCTCAGGAGAAAGTCCTGAAACTTCAGGACAGGATTCGATTCTTCCTATCTCGTCCAAGTGTTGATACATTCGGCAATGCAAGTGCTAGGTCTCATGGTGTCTGCTTTCGACATGGTGGAGTACGCTCCATTCCATTCCCGCCCTCTCCAGAGGCTGATTCTTGCCAAGTGAGACGGCCTGCCTCACCGGATCAGGTCCCAAATGATCTCATTGTCTCCGGAGGTCCGTCTGTCACTGAGCTGGTGGCTTTAGGACCAACGATTGAGCAGGGGTCGTCGCTTCTGGATCTCCAACTGGGTCCTTCTGACGACGTATGCCAGTCTGAGGGGTTGGGGCGCGGTGTTGGAGCAACACTCCCTTCAGGATCGGTGGACCAATGAGGAGTCTCTCCTCCTGATTAAACATTCTGGAATTGCGGGCGGTGTTCAACTCATTGAATTTGGCCCAGCATTTAATACACAACAGACCTGTTCAAGTACAGTCGGACAACGCCACCACGGTGGCATACATCAATCATCAAGGCGGCACCGGAAGCCGCATGGCAATGAGGGAAGTATCACGGATTCTTCAGTGGGCGGAAAGCCATCTGCCAGCCATATCGGCAGTGTTCATTCCGGGGGTCCAAAACTGGGAAGCGGACTTTCTCAGTCGTCGGGACGTACATGCCGGAGAGTGAAGCCTCCACCCAGAAGTGTTTCAACTCCTCGTGGACAAGTGGGGCCTTCCAGATGTGGACTTGATGGCGTCTCAACACAATCACAAGGTTCCGGTCTTCGGAGCAAGTACAAGGGATCCTCAAGAAGCGTTCGTGGATGCACTGGCAATTCCGTGGAACTTTCAGCTGCCATACGTGTTCCCTCCGGTGTCACTCCTGCCCAGAGTAACAAGGAAGTTCAAGCAAGAAGGAGGAATCCTACTTCTGATCACTCCAGCGTGCTGGTACTTCAATCCCAGCGTGGCAGAAGCTGCTATTCGACCCCGTTTCTTGTGCAGAAACCCAATGTGTCTTTTCGGCCTATTCTCAACCTCAAGTCACTGAACAAGTTTGTGAGGGTCGCCAAGTTTCGTATGGAAATATTGCGCTCTATATTGTGCTGGCGATTGGAACTAGGAGATTACATGGTATCCCTGGATATACAGGATGCTTATCTTATTGCCATATCGCATCAGCAGTTTCTGCGGTTTGCTATTGGCGACAGTCACTACCAATTCCAGGCTCTGCCATTTGGACTGACCACTGCTCCTCGGATCTTCACCAAGGTTATGGGGGTGATTACTGCACACCTCCGTCGCCAGGGAGTCAGAATCCTGCTGTACTTGGACAACCTGTTGATTCTGGGGAGTTCCCACAATGTCCTCCTCAGTGATCTACAATTGACAGAGAGTTGCTTACAAGCCCACGGATGGCTGATCGACTGGAAGAAGTCCTCGCTGGTCCCAGCTCAGTGTGTGGTGCAACTAGGGGCGCTCCTGGACACACACAGTCAGAGACTGTTCCTGTCTCCAGACAAGGTTCTGAAAATCCAGGACAGGATAAGACACTTCATCCATCACCCCACTCGGCGATGCAGGTACTTGGCCTGATGTTGTCGATGTTCGACATGGTGGAGTACGCAATTTAATTCCCACCCTCTGCAACGATTAATTCTTGAAGTGGGATGGCCTGCTTCATCGCATCAGATCCCAAAGGATCTTGTTGAATCCGGAGGTTCGTTTGTCGCTGACCTGGTGGCTCCAGGACCAGCAATTGAGCAGGGACCTTCCTTTCTGGGTCCCCAATTGGGTCCTCCTGACGACAGTCTAAGCAACCCTTTTTTTTTTGTTCAGGGTCGGTGGACCAAGGAAGAATCACTACTCCCGATAAACATCCTAGAGCGGAGGGCGGTGTTCAATGCATTATCACTTGCCCTGCCTCTGGTACGGAACAGACTGGTTCAAGTACGGTCCGACAACGCCACAACAGTGGCATACATAAACCATCAAGGTGGCACTCGAAGCCGCATGGCTATGACGGAAGTGTCAAAAATCCTTTGTTGGGCATAACGCCATCTGCCAAGTATGTCTGCAGTGTTCATTCTGGGTGTCCTGAACTGGGAAGCGGACTACCTCAGCCGTCAGGACGTACAAGCCGGAGAGTGAGTCTTCATCCTGAAGTCTTTCAACTCCTAGTGCGCAAGTGGGGTCTACCGGACGTAGACCTCATGGCGTTTTGACACAATCACAAGGTTCTGGTCTTCGGATCAAGGACAAGGGATCCTCAAGCAGCGTTCGTGGATGCACTGGCAATTTCATTGGCCTTTCGGCTGCCTTACGTGTTCCCTCCGGTGTCACTCCTGCCAAGGGTTCTATGGAAGTTCAAACAGGAAGGAGGAATGTTTCTTCTAGTTGCTCCAGCATGGCCAAGACAGCATTAGTTCTCAGACCTGCAGGGTCTATCGATGGGACATCCCCATTCACTTCCTCGACGACCAGACCTCCTCGTACAGGGCCCTTGTTTCTACCCAGACCCGGCCAGACTGGCTTTGACAGCGTGGCTCTTCAAGCATCACTCCTGAGAGCCAAAGGATTTTCAGAGGTGGTTGTTCAAACAATGTTGAAAGCCCGCAAACTGGCATCTGCCTGGATTTATTACAGGGTCTGGAATTCTTACTTCACCTGGTGTGCTGAGAAGAATTACGATGTCGATAGATTCAGAACTTCCAGTAGACTGGCTTTTCTGCAAAGAGGCTTGGATTTAGGTCTTCGTCTGGCCTCCCTCAAGGTTCATATATCTGCCTTGTCGGTTTGGTTTCAGAGAAAAATTGCCTCTATCTCTGATGATCAGACGTTCATTCAGGGTGTTATTCGGATTCAGCCTTCCTATGTCCATCCTGTGGCTCCATGGGATTTGTCTGTTGTGCTGAATGCTCTGCAAGAGTCTCCATTTGAACCTCTTGAATCAGTGGACCTTAAATGTCTCACAGCCAAGGTCTTGTTCTTGCTGGTCATTGCCTCTGCAAGATAGGTGTCTGACTTAGGCGCTTTGTCCGGTCGTCCATCCTTTTTCGTATTCCACTGGGACCGGGCAGTTGTACGAACTTGTCCAGGTTATCTGCCTAAGGTGGTGTCATCTTTTCACCTTAACGAAGAGATTGTGGTTCCGGCCTTTGTCTCTTCGGATTTGTCCCCCAAAGAACGTTCTTTGGATGTGGTTAGGGCTCTCCGTATCTATGTGGAGAGGACTGCCTCTATCAGGAGGTCAGATTCCACTTTTATTTGGTTTTCACAAACGTGGCTGGCCTGCGAATAAGCAAACCTTTGCCAGATAGATTAGAATGGTGATTGCACAAGCCTATGTGCAGGCTGGACTCCCCAGCTCCTGCCGCAGTTAAAGCCCATTCTACTCGGTCTGTTGGACCTTCTTGGGCGGCCCGCCGTGGCGCGTCCCCAGAACAATTGTGCAAGGCGGCTACGTGGTCCTATGCCTTTGATACTTCCGCCTCCCAGGATGCTTCCTTTGGACGTCGGGTTCTCTTACCCGCTAAAGACTTACCATGGTTGACTCTTTCTGCGAGGTACACTGGGTTCCACAGGGTGCTCACCCTGATGCACCTAGCCTCTATGGGTTGTATGGCATTAACTGATGGTACCCTCTCCTGTCGTGAGATTGTGGTTCTATGTGACTAACATCTGCCTACTCTTACCTGCTCCTGCAGTGGACTGGTTAATGAAACTGAGCTCTCAGTGCCTGGAGGCGGGGGTATAGAGGAAGCCCCAATGCATCTTGGGACAGTCGAAGCTTTGCCTGATGGTGCCTCTGGATCCAAGATCCCGCTATACACCATGATGTATTCCCTGTGGAACCCGGTGTACCGCGCAGAAAGAGTTAACCATGGTAAGTCTACCATAACTCTCCTCCTTTTTATTATTTGAAATTTAATAACTAAAGTGCTTTTATTTTTTTTTCTCTGAATGTTCAATACACTTTTAAATAGAGTAAGTTATAGCATAATATCTTTCATACTTTAGTGTTTGGATGTAGAAGGGGGCTGTCAGTTGGGTATTGTCCTGTTCAGTAACTAGAAAAAATAGAATGGTGTACTTGGGCATTAATTGTCCTTTTGTGAACACTTTTACATTGAAGTAGGTCTGTACTGGATGGAGAATGGTGGATCGCTATATATTAATGCCCATCTATAAATATACTAAATTAAGTAAATTGTCTTCCAGGGCAGATGAATGGGAAAAGAAAGATTGTGAAAACACCACAGAGGAGATGGCAAAGCACAACACAGAGGAATCCAAGGTCTGCTATTTTAATACTTGTTACTATTCCTCAAGAGTGTAATTATTTTGCAGAGGTAATGGAGTTGGCACCACCTACATCTTCTATAGATTTCACTGATGAAGCCTTTATAGCTGCTGCCTACCACAAAAGTAAATTCTTATACAGTAGGTAGTTATTTTCTTCATAGGTAGCTGAAAACCCAAACAAAATGCCATTTCCATACAAGGTTTTAAAGGCGCTTGACCCAGAAATCTACAGGAATGTGGAGTTTGATGTCTGGCTGGACAGCAGAAAAGGTAAGCTTGGTTGTACGTGTGTGTGAGTGAGGTAAATGACCAGTTTAATATAGTACTGGATAGGATAGAGCCCTAAGGTTTAAACTGTCTTTAAGATCAGGAATAGGGTCCTTCATACGTCTTCCAAATTAAGGTTCCACTCAATACCCTCTTTTTTTATTTATATATCTCAATGTTTAGAAAATGAAAAAGTGTACCATATTGTTTTATTCAATAGAATGGTTACTCTGTTCATGTGAAATTATGCATTAACCATATGGTACTGTAGAATAGTAGTGAAATGAACAGCTTGTATTTATTAGGCCATATGAAAACAGTGTAATTTCTCTCATGGATCTATGGTACATTGTGATTTCTCCGGACGAGATCACAAAATAAGTGTAAAAATGTGACACGTGCATCAGGCACTTTTAGGTCTGTTTCTGCTCATGCTTTCAGTCTTTACTGTTTTAGTGAAGTTCAATAAGTTTGTCAGCCTCCTAACATCATTTTTTTTAATGCTTTGCAGAACTGCAGAAAACAGAATATATGGTGTTTGCAGGAAGGCACTATTGTTTGGGTGACAAATGTCAGGTGGGTACTAATCATGCACTGATGAGTGTAGATATTGGTTGTTGGTTTATGTACTAAGGCCATTTTGAGGTATTCACCCTGGGGCAAAATCCTTTTTGAATTTCTTTTAAGGTCCGTTTAGAGCCTGGTGGACGTTACTACAATGCTCATATACAGGAAGTTGGGCAGGACAGCAACTCTGTAACTGTGTTCATTGAAGAGCTGGCTGAAAAGTAAGTCAACTGTAGGTACATTTTATAAATGTCCCTGCTTAAATGTCCATCACTATAAGGGCTCATTGTTGTGTTTTCCCCTCAATTTAATGCATGAAAGTGCAGACCTTTAAAAAAAGCCATTTTTAGAATTGCACAAATATTGCCGAGCTTCTCCCCATCCTCCTGAACTGTTATCATGCAGAGAAACTGGCTGATTTTGCATGTAGTGCACAGATACTGGTCCAATTTAGAAGTCAGACACCCCAGTCCCAACTCTAACCCTGTATGCTCATTATAATTGTTCCCCCCTGCAGTGCAACATGGTTTTGCCAAGGTACAAATTTGCTTATTTTGTGCTCCGTTCTTTATTATTATTTTTTTTCTTTGGTCCCAACTCTGTATGAGATGTATAATGCATTACATAACAAATTTTACATACTAGATTAGTAAACACATAACATATTTACATGTATGCTAATACAGGTTGAGTATCCCTTATCCAAAATGCTTGGGACCAGAAGTATTTTGGATATCGGATTTTTCCGTATTTTGGAATAATTTCATACCATAATGAGATATCATGGTGATAGGACCCAAATCTAAGCACAGAATGCATTTGTTTCATATACACCTTATAGACACAGCCTGAAGGTCATTTTAGCCAATATTTTTAATAATTTTTTGCATTAAACAAAGTGTGTGTACATTCATACAATTAATTTGCTTCATATACACCTTATACACACAACCTGAAGGTCATTTAATACAATATTTTTAATAACTTAGTGTATTAAACAAAGTTTGCATACATTGAGCCATCAGAAAACAAAGGTTTCACTATCTCACTCTCACTCAAAAAAGTCCGTATTTCGGAATATTTGGATATGGGATACTCAACCTGTAATGCTTTTATTTAGCGCTAGTACTGTTTTTAAAAAGTATTGTCAATCCATACGGATGAGTTTTCTTGTATACTGTCTTGGAGAAAAAAAATAGTGATCAGGGGAGTTCTGAGGCTTCGATGCAAGTGGGGAAAAGAATACTGTGCTATCTATGGTACTAGTACATTGAAGGACTGCGAAGAAACAGGAAAAAGAGGGCACACCGGGAAGGTATTGGAGAAAGCTTCCAAAGAGTAGACAATTGGCAAAAGTTGCCCATAGCAAGCAACTGGCTTCTACCTATTATTTTATGGTATGGAATGTACTTTATGATGCTAGCTAGAAACTAGTTGCAATGAAAACCTGTCTACTACTACTTTTAAATGTAAGAATATACCGTGCTATGTGTAAATATTAATATGTTAGCAGCTCCGTGTAAATAATTGAATAACTAAATATGTTAAATAAGGTGCGCTTGTTACAAGTAATATTTTGTGAACGCTCATACCTGTTGAAAAAAGTTTTAATGATTATTATAATGTAAATAGCTCTTTTTAGGAAGAATTGTTTTTGAGATTGAGTGTGGCTTTAATGCTCCGGCGGTTCCGATCGATGGACCGGATTACACAGTGATTGCGGGTGCAAGAACTAGCTTTCCCTACTCTCTCTACCTATGTCTGCTTCTGATGTTGTCCGGCTTGGTTCCCCTGTTCGGCTTTCGACTTCTGAGAGCGCTGGCATAATCGTCACTTCCGAGCCTCTACTCCGTCTCTGTTCTGTGGTCTCACCAATGCATTTCGGGCTGGGTCTCCCTTTGTCAAGGATAATGGTTGTTAAAACTGGTCTCCTTTTATTCTTAAACTTGTTTCTTCATTAAAAACAGGAAATGCAAAGCCGGATGTCTATGCAAACGGCAGCAACCATGTGTATTGTGATTCATACATAATAAATAGTTAAAATTCTCTTTATATGTATATTTTCTCTGACGTCCTAAGTGGATGCTGGGACTCCGTAAGGACCATGGGGAATAGCGGCTCTGCAGGAGACTGGGCACAACTATAAAGAAAGCTTTAGACTACTGGTGTGCACTGGCTCCTCCCACTATGACCCTCCTCCAGACTTCAGTTAGAATCTTGTGCCCGGCTGAGCTGGATGCACACTAGGGGCTCTCCTGAGATCCTAGAAAGAAAGTATATTTAGGTTTTTTATTTTACAGTGAGATCTGCTGGCAACAGACTCACTGCAGCGAGGGACTAAGGGGAGAAGAAGCGAACCTACCTAACTGGTGGTAGTTTGGGCTTCTTAGGCTACTGGACACCATTAGCTCCAGAGGCATCGACCGCAGGACCCGACCTTGGTGTTCGTTCCCGGAGCCGCGCCGCCGGCCCCCTTACAGAGCCAGAAGCAAGAAGTGTTCCGGAAAATCGGCGGCAGAAGACTTCAGTCTTCAACAAGGTAGCGCACAGCACTGCAGCTGTGCGCCATTGCTCCTCATGCACACCTCACACTCCGGTCACTGATGGGTGCAGGGCGCTGGGGGGGGGCGCCCTGAGGGCAATATAAGACACCTTGGCTGGCAAATCTACATCATATATAGACCTAGAGGCTATATAGATGTAAAAAAATACCCTGCCAGTATTCTAGAAAAAGCGGGAGAAGTCCGCCGGAAAAGGGCGGGGCCTTCTCCCTCGGCACACTGGCGCCATTTTTCCCTCACAGCTCCGCTGGAAGGAAGCTCCCTGGCTCTCCCCTGCAGTCTGCAAGCTACAGAAGGGTAAAAAAGAGAGGGGGGGGCACTAAATTTAGGCGCAGGATATATATATATATATATATATATATATATATATATATATATAAAAAGCAGCTATAAGGGAAAACACTCATTTATAGTGGGATCCCTGTGTTATATAGCGCTCTGGTGTGTGCTGGCATACTCTCTCTCTCTGTCTCCCCAAAGGGCTTTGTGGGGTCCTGTCCTCTGTCAGAGCATTCCCTGTGTGTTTGCGGTGTGTCGGTACGGCTGTGTCGACATGTTTGATGAGGAGGCTTAAGTGGAGGCGGAGCAGATGCCTGTAAATGTGATGTCACCCCCTGCGGGGTCGACACCTGAGTGGATGGTGCTGTGGAAGGAATTACGTGACAGTGTCGACTCCTTGCATAAAAGGTTTGACGACATACCAAATGTGGGACAGCCGGCTTCTCAGCCTGTGCCTGCCCAGGCGTCTCAAAAGCCATCAGGGGCTCTAAAACGCCCGCTACCTCAGATGGCAGACACAGATGTCGACACGGATACTGACTCCAGTGTCGACGACGATGAGACTAATGTAACTTCCAGTAGGGCCACACGTTACATGATTGAGGCAATGAAAAATGTGTTGCACATTTCTGATGTTACCCCCGGTACCACAAAAAAGGGTATTATGTTTGGAGAGAAAAAACTACCAGTAGCTTTTCCTCCATCTGAGGAGTTAAATGAAGTGTGTGAAGAAGCGTGGGCTTCCCCTGATAAGAAGCTGGTAATTTCTAAGAGGTTACTAATGGCGTACCCTTTCCCGCCAGAGGATAGGGCACGTTGGGAAACATCCCCTAGAGTGGATAAAGCGCTCACACGCTTGTCAAAGAAGGTGGCACTACCGTCTCCGGATACGGCCGCCCTGAAGGAATCTGCTGATAGAAAGCAGGAGGCTATCCTGAAATCTATATATACACACACAGGTGTTATACTGAGACCAGCTATTGCTTCAGCATGGATGTGCAGTGCTGCAGCTGCGTGGTCAGATTCCCTGTCAGAAAATATTAATACCCTAGACAGGGACACTATATTGCTAACCATAGAGCATATAAAAGACGCACTTTTATACATGAGGGATGCACAGAGGGATATTTGCCGGCTGGCATCCAAAATTAGTGCAATGTCCATTTCTGCCAGGAGAGGGTTATGGACTCGGCAGTGGACAGGAGATGCAGATTCCAAAAGGCACATGGAAGTTCTGCCTTATAAGGGTGAGGAGTTGTTCGGGGATGGTCTCTCGGACCTCGTTTCCACAGCAACAGCTGGGAAGTCTACATTTTTACCCCATGTTCCCTCACAGCCAAAGAAAGCACCGTATTATCAGGTACAGTCCTTTCGGCCCAATAGGGGCAAGCGGGTTAAAGGCGCGTCCTTTCTGCCCAGAGGCAGAGGTAGGGGAAAAAAGCTGCAGCATACAGCCAGTTCCCAGGAGCAAAAGTCGTCCTCCCGCTTCCTCTAAGTCCACATTATGACGCTGGGGTTCCACAGGCGGAGCCAGGTACGGTGGGGGCCCGTCTCAAATATTTCAGCAATCCGTGGGCTCGCTCACGGGTGGATCCCTGGATTTTTCAGATAGTATCTCAGGGGTACAAGCTGGAATTCGAGACGTCTCCCCCCCGCCGTTTCCTCAAATCTGCCTTGCCAACCACTCCCTCAGGCAGGGAGGCAGTGTTACAGGCAATTCACAAGCTGTATTCACAACAGGTGATAGTAAAGGTACCCCTACTTCAACAAGGACGGGGTTACTATTCCACAATGTTTGTGGTACCGAAACCGGACGGTTCGGTGAGACCCATTTTCTCTGACGTCCTAGTGGATGCTGGGAACTCCGTAAGGACCATGGGGATTAGCGGCTCCGCAGGAGACTGGGCACAAAAGTAAAAGCTTTAGGACTACCTGGTGTGCACTGGCTCCTCCCCCTATGACCCTCCTCCAAGCCTCAGTTAGATTTTTGTGCCCGGCCGAGAAGGGTGCACACTAGGGGCTCTCCTGAGCTTCTTAGTGAAAGTTTTAGTTTTAGGTTTTTATTTTCAGTGAGACTTGCTGGCAACAGGCTCACTGCCTCGAGGGACTAAGGGGAGAAGAAGCGAACTCACCTGAAGTACAGAGTGGATTGGGCTTCTTAGGCTACTGGACACCATTAGCTCCAGAGGGACCGAACACAGGCCCAGCCTCGGAGCTCGGTCCCAGAGCCGCGCCGCCGGCCCCCTTACAGAGCCAGAAGCAAGAAGAGGTCCGGAAAAATCGGCGGCAGAAGACTTCGGTCTTCAACAAGGTAGCGCACAGCACTGCAGCTGTGCGCCATTGTTACTCAGGCACAGTTCACACTCCGGTCATTGAGGGTGCAGGGCGCTAGGGGGGGGCGCCCTGAGCAGCAATGTAAAACACCTTGGCTGGCATAAATACACCACATATAACCCCCAGGGCTATATGGATGTATTTTAACCCCTGCCAGAACTTGCAAAAAAGCGGGAGAAAAGGCCGCCGAGAAGGGGGCGGAGCCTATCTCAGCACACAGGCGCCATTTTCCATCACAGCTCCGCTGGAAGGACGTCTCCCTGACTCTCCCCTGCAGTCCTGCACTACAGAAAAGGGTAAAAAAGAGAGGGGGGGCACTATTTTGGCGCAGTTTTGATAATAACAGCAGCTATAAAGGAAAAGCACATTTTATAGTGGTATTCCTGTTTATATATAGCGCTCTGGTGTGTGCTGGCATACTCTCCCTCTGTCTCCCCAAAGGGCTAGTGGGGTCCTGTCCTCTATCAGAGCATTCCCTGTGTGTGTGCGGTGTGTCGGTACGATTGTGTCGACATGTTTGAGGAGGAAAATGAGATGGAGGCGGAGCAATTGCCTATTATACAGTTGTCACCCCCTGGGGAGTCGACACCTGAGTGGATGAGCTTATGGAAGGAATTGCGTGACAGTGTCAGCTCGTTACGACAGACAGTTGACGACATGAGACAGCCGGCTACTCAGCTTGTGCCTGTCCAAGGGTCTCAAACGCCATCAGGGGCTTTAAAACGCCCGTTACCTCAAATGGCAGACACAGACACGGATACTGACTCCAGTGTCGACGATGATGAGACAAACGTGACTTCCACTAGGGCCACACGTTACATGATTGAAGCAATGAAAAATGTATTGCATATCTCTGATAATACAAGTACCACTAAAAAGGGTATTATGTTTGGTGAGAAAAAACTGCCTGTAGTTTTTCCTGTATCCGAGGAATTAAATGAAGTGTGTGATGAGGCGTGGGTTTCCCCCGATAAAAAACTGATAATTCCTAAAAGGTTATTGGCATCGTACCCTTTCCCGCCAGAGGATAGGGCACGTTGGGAAACACCCCCTAGGGTGGATAAAGCGCTCACACGTTTGTCAAAACAGGTAGCACTACCCTCTCCTGATACGGCCGCCCTAAAGGAACCTGCCGATAGAAAGCTGGAGAATATCCTAAAATGTATATACTCTCACACGGGTGTTATACTGCGACCAGCAATCGCCTCAGCCTGGATGTGCAGTGCTGTCCTCGCGTGGTCGGATTCCCTGACAGAAAATATTGATACCCTAGATAGGGACAGTATATTACTGACTATAGAGCATTTGAAGGATGCATTTCTATATATGCGTGATGCACAGAGGGATATTTGCCGACTGGCATCAAGAGTTAGCGCGCTGTCCATTTCTGCTAGAAGAGGTTTATGGACGCGGCAGTGGTCAGGTGATGCGGATTCTAAAAGGCACATGGAAGTATTGCCTTATAAGGGGGAGGAGTTATTTGGGGTAGGTCTATCAGACCTGGTAGCCACGGCAACTGCTGAAAAATCCACATTTTTACCCCAGGTAGCTTCTCAACCTAAGAAGACGCCGTATTATCAGGCGCAGTCCTTTCGGCCCCATAAGGGCAAGCGGGCAAAAGGCGCCTCATTTATACCCCGTGGCAGAGGGAGAGGAAAAAGGCTGCAACAAACAGCCAGTTCCCAGGAACAAAAGCCCTCTCCCGCCTCCGCAAAGTCCTCAGCATGACGCTGGGGCTTTACAAGCAGACACGGTGGGGGCCCGTCTCAAGAAGTTCAGTGCGCAGTGGGCCCACTCGCAAGTGGACCCCTGGATCCTTCAAGTGGTATCTCAGGGGTACAAATTGGAATTCGAGACGTCTCCCCCTCGCCGTTTTCTAAAGTCTGCTTTACCGACATCTCCCTCAGACAGGGAGGCAGTATTGGATGCCATTCACAAGCTGTATTCCCAGCAGGTGATAATCAAGGTACCCCTCCTACAACAGGGAAAGGGGTACTATTCCACACTATTTGTGGTACCGAAGCCGGACGGCTCGGTGAGACCAATTTTAAACCTGAAATCCTTGAGCACTTACATACAAAGGTTCAAATTCAAGATGGAGTCACTCAGAGCAGTGATTGCAAACCTGGAAGAGGGGGACTATATGGTGTCTCTGGACATCAAAGATGCTTACCTACATGTCCCAATTTGCCCTTCTCACCAAGGGTACCTCAGGTTTGTGGTACAGAACTGTCACTATCAGTTTCAGACGCTGCCGTTTGGATTGTCCACCGCACCCCGGGTCTTTACCAAAGTAATGGCCGAAATGATGATACTCCTTCGAAGGAAGGGAGTTTTAGTTATCCCTTACTTGGACGATCTCCTGATAAGGGCAAGATCCAGGGAAAAGTTGGAAGTCGGGGTAGCACTATCTCAGATAGTGCTGCGCCAGCACGGTTGGATTCTCAATATTCCAAAATCTCAGCTGCTCCCGACTACCCGACTCCTATTCCTAGGGATGATCCTGGACACAGTCCAGAAAAAGGTGTTTCTCCCGGAGGAGAAAGCCAGGGAGTTATCCGATCTAGTCAGAAATCTCCTAAAACCAGGCCAAGTCTCAGTGCATCAATGCACAAGGGTCCTGGGAAAGATGGTGGCTTCTTACGAAGCAATCCCATTCGGCAGATTCCACGCAAGAACCTTCCAGTGGGACCTGCTAGACAAATGGTCCGGGTCGCATCTTCAGATGCATCAGCGGATCATCTTGTCACCAAGGAGATTCGGCATTCAGGACTGGGTCCTGGTGACCATGGATGCCAGCCTGAGAGGCTGGGGAGCAGTCACACAGGGACGAAATTTCCAGGGCTTGTGGTCAAGCCTGGAGACATCACTCCACATAAATATCCTGGAGCTAAGGGCCATCTACAATGCTCTAAGCCTAGCAAGACCTCTGCTTCAAGGTCAGCCGGTGCTGATCCAGTCAGACAACATCACGGCAGTCGCCCACGTAAACAGACAGGGCGGCACAAGAAGCAGGAGGGCAATGACAGAAGTTGCAAGGATTCTTCGCTGGGCGGAAAATCATGTGATAGCACTGTCAGCAGTGTTCATTCCGGGAGTGGACAACTGGGAAGCAGACTTCCTCAGCAGACACGACCTCCATCCGGGGGAGTGGGGACTTCACCCAGAAGTCTTCCACATGATTGTGAACCGTTGGGAAAAACCAAAGGTGGACATGATGGCGTCCCGCCTCAACAAAAAACTGGACAGGTATTGCGCCAGGTCAAGGGACCCTCAGGCAATAGCTGTGGACGCTCTGGTAACACCATGGGTGTACCAGTCAGTGTATGTGTTCCCTCCTCTGCCTCTCATACCCAAGGTACTGAGGATCATAAGAAGGAGAGGAGTAAGGACTATACTCGTGGCTCCGGATTGGCCAAGAAGGACTTGGTACCCGGAACTTCAAGAGATGCTCACAGAGAAGTGGCATCTACCTCTAAGAAAGGACCTGCTTCAGCAGGGACCCTGTCTGTTCCAAGACTTGCCGCGGCTGCGTTTGACAGCATGGCGGTTGAACGCCGGATCCTGAAGGAAAAAGGCATTCCGGATGAAGTCATCCCTACCCTGATCAAAGCCAGGAAGGATGTAACCGTGCAACATTATCACCGGATTTGGCGTAAATATGTTGCGTGGTGCGAGGCCAGGTAGGCCCCTACAGAGGAATTTCAACTGGGTCGTTTCCTACATTTCCTGCAAACAGGACTGTCTATGGGCCTAAAATTAGGGTCCATTACGGTTCAAATTTCGGCCCTGTCGATTTTCTTCCAGAAAGAACTGGCTTCAGTTC
This sequence comes from Pseudophryne corroboree, assembly GCF_028390025.1. Taxonomy (NCBI): domain Eukaryota; kingdom Metazoa; phylum Chordata; class Amphibia; order Anura; family Myobatrachidae; genus Pseudophryne; species Pseudophryne corroboree. The sequence continues at coordinate 295,692,733 of NC_086451.1, forward strand.
CTGAAGTTCAGACGTTTGTCAAGGGGGTACTGCATATACAGCCTCCTTTTGTGCCTCCAGTGGCACCTTGGGATCTCAATGTAGTTTTGGGTTTCCTAAAATCACATTGGTTTGAACCACTCTCCACTGTGGACTTAAAATATCTCACTTGGAAAGTGGTAATGTTGTTAGCCCTGGCTTCAGCCAGGCGTGTCTCAGAATTGGCGGCTTTATCTTATAAAAGCCCTTACCTAATTTTTCATACGGACAGGGCAGAATTGAGGACTCGTCCTCAATTTCTCCCTAAGGTGGTGTCAGCATTTCACTTGAACCAGCCTATTGTGGTGCCTGCGGCTACTAGGGACTTGGAGGACTCCAAGTTGCTGGACGTAGTCAGGGCCCTGAAAATATATGTTTTCAGGACGGCTGGAGTCAGGAAATCTGACTCGCTGTTTATCCTGTATGCACCCAATAAGCTGGGTGCTCCTGCTTCTAAGCAGACTATTGCTCGTTGGATTTGTAGTACAATTCAGCTTGCACATTCTGTGGCAGGCCTGCCACAGCCTAAATCTGTTAAAGCCCATTCCACAAGGAAGGTGGGCTCATCTTGGGCGGCTGCCCGAGGGGTCTCGGCGTTACAACTTTGCCGAGTAGCTACTTGGTCAGGGGCAAACACGTTTGCTAAGTTCTACAAATTTGATACCCTGGCTGAGGAGGACCTGGAGTTCTCTCATTCGGTGCTGCAGAGTCATCCGCACTCTCCCGCCCGTTTGGGAGCTTTGGTATAATCCCCATGGTCCTTACAGAGTTCCCAGCATCCACTAGGACGTCAGAGAAAATAAGAATTTACTTACCGATAATTCTATTTCTCATAGTCCGTAGTGGATGCTGGGCGCCCATCCCAAGTGCGGTTTGTCTGAAATACTTGTACATAGTTATTGTTACAAAAATCGGGTTATTATTGTTGTGAGCCATCTTTTCAGAGGCTCCTCTGTTATCATGCTGTTAACTGGGTTCAGATCACAGGTTGTACGGTGTGATTGGTGTGGCTGGTATGAGTCTTACCCGGGATTCAAAATCCTTCCTTATTGTGTTCGCTTGTCCGGGCACAGTATCCTAACTGAGGCTTGGAGGAGGGTCATAGGGGGAGGAGCCAGTGCACACCAGGTAGTCCTAAAGCTTTTACTTTTGTGCCCAGTCTCCTGCGGAGCCGCTAATCCCCATGGTCCTTACGGAGTTCCCAGCATCCACTACGGACTATGAGAAATAGAATTATCGGTAAGTAAATTCTTATTTTAAATTTTAAATCCTTGAACACATATATAAAAAAATTCAAGTTCAAGATGGAATCGCTCAGGGCGGTTATTGCAAGCCTGGACGAGGGGGATTACATGGTATCACTGGACATCAAGGATGCTTACCTGCATGTCCCCATTTACCATCCTCACCAGGAGTACCTCAGATTTGTGGTACAGGATTGTCATTACCAATTCCAGACGTTGCCGTTCGGTCTATCCACGGCTCCGAGGGTCTTTACCAAGGTAATGGCCGAAATGATGATACTCCTTCGAAAGAAGGGAGTTTTAATTATCCCGTACTTAGACGATCTCCTGATAAAGGCGAGGTCCAGAGAGCAGTTGTTGGTCGGGGTAGCACTATCTCGGGAGGTGCTACAACAGCACGGCTGGATTCTAAACATTCCAAAGTCACAGCTGGTCCCTACGACACGTCTACTGTTCCTGGGGATGGTTCTGGACACAGAACAGAAAAAAGTGTTTCTCCCGGAGGAGGCCAAGGAGCTGTCATCTCTAGTCAGAGGCCTCCTAAAACCAAAACAGGTGTCGGTGCATCACTGCATGCGGATCCTGGGAAAGATGGTAGCTTCCTACGAAGCGATTCCATTCGGCAGGTTTCATGCAAGAACCTTTCAGTGGGACCTGTTGGACAAGTGGTCCGGATCGCATCTTCAGATGCATCGGCTGATAACCCTGTCTCCAAGGACAAAGGTGTCTCTGCTGTGGTGGCTGCAGAGTGCTCATCTTCAAGAGGGCCGCAGATTCGGCATACAGGACTGGTTCCTGGTGACCACGGATGCCAGCCTTCGAGGCTGGGGGGCAGTCACACAGGGAAGAAACTTCCAAGGACTATGGTCAAGTCAGGAGACTTCCCTGCACATAAATATTCTTGAACTAAGGGCCATTTACAATGCCCTAAGTCAGGCAAGACCCCTGCTTCAAAACCAGCCGGTACTGATCCAGTCAGACAACATCACGGCGGTCGCCCATGTAAACCGACAGGGCGGCACGAGAAGCAGGACGGCAATGGCAGAAGCCACAAGGATTCTCCGATGGGTGGAAAATCACGTGTTAGCACTGTCAGCAGTGTTCATTCCGGGAGTGGACAACTGGGAAGCAGACTTCCTCAGCAGGCACGACTTCCACCCGGGAGAGTGGGGACTTCATCCAGAAGTCTTTCAAATGATTGTAAACCGTTGGGAAAGGCCACAGGTGGACATGGCGTCCCACCTAAACAAAAAGCTAGAAAAGTATTGCGCCAGGTCAAGAGACCCGCAGGCGATAGCTGTGGACGCTCTAGTGACACCGTGGGTGTACCGGTCGGTTTATGTGTTCCCTCCTCTTCCTCTCATACCAAAGGTACTGAGGATAATACGGAGAAGAGGAGTAAGAACTAGAGCTTGGTACCCGGAACTTCAAGAAATGATCTCAGAGGACCCATGGCCTCTACCGCTCAGACAAGACCTGCTGCAGCAGGGGCCCTGTCTGTTCCAAGACTTACCGCGGCTGCGTTTGACGGCATGGCGGTTGAACACCGGATCCTGAAGGAAAAGGGCATTCCGGAGGAAGTCATTCCTACGCTGATTAAAGCTAGGAAAGAAGTAACCGCAAACCATTATCACCGCATATGGCGAAAATATGTTGCGCGGTGTGAGGCCAGGAAGGCCCCAACGGAGGATTTTCAGCTGGGCCGTTTCCTGCACTTCCTACAGTCAGGGGTGACTATGGGCCTTAAATTGGGTTCCATTGAGGTCCAGATTTCGGCTCTATCGATTTTCTTCCAGAGAGAACTGGCTTCACTACCTGAAGTTCAGACTTTTGTTAAGGGAGTGCTGCATATTCAGCCCCCTTTTGTGCCTCCAGTGGCAACTTGGGATCTCAACGTGGTGTTGGATTTCCTAAAGTCACATTGGTTTGAGCCACTGAAAACCGTGGATTTGAAATATCTTACGTGGAAAGTGGTCATGTTGTTGGCCTTGGCTTCGGCCAAGCGTGTATCAGAATTGGTGGCTTTGTCATGTAAAAGCCCTTATCTGATTTTCCATATGGATAGGGCAGAATTGAGGACTCGTCCCCAGTTTCTCCCTAAAGTGGTATCAGCTTTTCATCTGAACCAACCTATCGTGGTGCCTGCGGCTACAAAAGACTTGGAGGCTTCCAAGTTGTTGGACGTAGTCAGGGCCCTGAAAATATATGTTTCCAGGACAGCTGGAGTCAGAAAGACTGACTCGCTCTTTATCCTGTATGCGCCCAACAAGTTGGGTGCACCTGCTTCAAAGCAGACTATTGCTCGCTGGATCTGTAGTACGATTCAGCTTGCACATTCTGCGGCTGGACTGCCGCATCCTAAATCAGTGAAAGCCCATTCCACGAGGAAGGTGGGCTCTTCTTGGGCGGCTGCCCGAGGGGTCTCGGCTCTTCAACTTTGCCGAGCAGCTACTTGGTCGGGGTCAAACACGTTTGCTAAATTCTACAAGTTTGACACCCTGGCTGAGGAGGACCTAGAGTTTGCCCATTCGGTGCTGCAGAGTCATCCGCACTCTCCCGCCCGTTTGGGAGCTTTGGTATAATCCCCATGGTCCTTACGGAGTCCCAGCATCCACTTAGGACGTCCGAGAAAATAAGAATTTACTCACCGGTAAATCTATTTCTCGTAGTCCGTAGTGGATGCTGGGCGCCCATCCCAAGTGCGGATTGTCTGCAATACTTGTACATAGTTATTGCTAAACTAAAGGGTTATTGTTGAGCCATCTGTTGAGAGGCTCAGTTGTTATCATACTGTTAACTGGGTATTGTATCACGAGTTATACGGTGTGATTGGTGTGGCTGGTATGAGTCTTACCCGGGATTCAAAATCCTTCCTTATTGTGTCGGCTCTTCCAGGCACAGTATCCTAACTGAAGTCTGGAGGAGGGTCATAGTGGGAGGAGCCAGTGCACACCAGTAGTCTAAAGCTTTCTTTATAGTTGTGCCCAGTCTCCTGCGGAGCCGCTATTCCCCATGGTCCTTACGGAGTCCCAGCATCCACTACGGACTACGAGAAATAGAATTACCGGTGAGAAAATTCTTTTTTTTTTTTTATAAAAATTGGTATGGTGTTCATAAATTGTGTGATATATATTAAATTATAAAAAGACATGTGTAACAGACAAATTATTAATTTAGCAAAAAATGCATTAATGTCAATTTGTACATTTCAGTCCATCGGGTTGTAGGGTCTGCATATAATAGATCCACTTTGTTTCTTTTTTTCTAAGTTCCAAGGAGATTTCTCTTACGTCCTAGAGGATGCTGGGGTCCATTTTAGTACCATGGTGTATAGAATGTTCCGCAGGAGCCTTCGGCACTTTAAGACTTTTCAACAGTGTGAACTGGCTCCTCCCTCTATGCCCCTCCTCCAGACCTCAGTTTAGAAAATGTGCCCGGGAGACTGGATGCACACCAGTGGAGCTCTACAGAGTTCTGCTGGAAAATACCTTGTTAGGTTTTTTATTTTACAGGGAAGCTGCTGGCAACCGCTTCCCTGCTTTGTGGGACTTAGGGGGGGAAGTAGGAACCAACTTCTTAGTTAGTGTAATGGCTCTGCTTCCGCTGACAGGACAACATTAGCTCCTGAAGGGTACTGAACACAGCCCTTGCCTGGCTGTTGCTCACTCCCACAGCACTGCCGCCACCCCCTAACAGAGCCAGAAGTCAGAAGGCTGGTGAGTATTAACCGGAGACCTGCAGAGAGGGGCCCTCCGGTCATCATGGCGGCATAAAGGTACCAGCGCAGCGCGGGACGCTGTGCAGCAGCATGTCTCTCAGCACAGGGTGCAGAGCGCGTGGGGGGGGGGGGGGGGTGCTCGCGCTCCCTGAGGGACATGACAAATCCTTACTCTCACTGGCAAACTGTACATACATGTGAGCTGCTGATGTACACTACCCCTGCCAGTATAAATATTACTGTGGCTGAACCGCGCCATTACAGGGGGTGGGGCTTCACCTCAGAATTGCTTGTAACACAATTGGTGCCATTTTCTCCTCACAGAGATGCCGGAGCGCTGATCCTGCAGGCTGCTTCTCCTCATACATCGCTGATACAAGTACCAGGGTGTTATAGAAGGGGAGGGGAGCACATAATTTATTGAAGTCTGTGGGCTTCACATTGGATAAAAAAGCGCTTTTTTGGTATATATGTATATTCATTGTATGTAATAGATAGGGCGTGTGCTGTGGACTGGCAATTCCCTCTGGGTCCCTCTGACAGACATTAGTATAGGTCTTTCCCCATTAGCTCCCGTGTGTGTGTGTGAGTGGTGTGACCATACACGCATGTAACATGTGTAGAGAAAGTTCTTCCCCCAGAGGAACCCAAGAGTGTTCTGAGCCTGTGTGGGTGAGAAAGCTGCAGAGTAATATGGCTAAACTAGCGAAGAAATTCTCTGAGTCTGAGGAACAGACAAAGCATTGGAGACCGTCTGTGGAAGATGCTCTATTTGCTGATTGTTCCACATCATCCACTCGGGACCCCTCCAGTTCCCAGAAAAGGTCCCTGGCCCAAATTATGCAAAGGGACACTGACACAGATTCCGACACTGACGTCGACACTGGGGATTTGAGGGGGGGTAGACCCCAAACTGGCTAAGCGCATTCAATGTATGATAGTCGCTATAAAAGAGGTGTTGGAATTTCCTGACACAACACCTCCACCTGAGGAAAAAGATTATTTTAAAATAAATAAAAAACAGGTGGTGACTTTTCCTCCGTCCAAGGTCTTAAATACATTTTTTGAGGAATCCTGTGCTAACCCGGAAAAGAAATTTGCTATCCCTAAAAGGTTGCGAGTAGTGTACCCTTTCCCAGAAGAGGATAGGCGTAAGTGGGAGTCACCCCCAATGATAGACACCTCAGTTTCTAGGTTGTCAAAGAAAATAATTTCTCTAACGTCCTAAGTGGATGCTGGGAACTCCGTAAGGACCATGGGGAATAGCGGCTCCGCAGGAGACTGGGCACAACTAAAGAAAGCTTTAGGACTACCTGGTGTGCACTGGCTCCTCCCTCTATGACCCTCCTCCAGACCTCAGTTAGAATTTTGTGCCCGGCCGAGCTGGATGCACACTAGGGGCTCTCCTGAGCTCTTAGAAAGAAAGTAATATTTAGGTTTTTTATTTTCAGTGAGATCTGCTGGCAACAGACTCACTGCTACGAGGGACCTAGGGGAGAGAAGCGAACCTACCTGCTTGCAGCTAGCTTGGGCTTCTAGGCTACTGGACACCATAGCTCCAGAGGGATCGAACACAGGCCCAGCCTCGGTCGTCCGGTCCCGGAGCCGCGCCGCCGTCCCCCTAGCAGAGCCAGAAGCAAGAAGACGTTCCTGGAAATCGGCGGCAGAAGACTTCAGTCTTCATTAAGGTAGCGCACAGCACTGCAGCTGAGCGCCATTGCTCCCCAGGCACACCACATACTCCGGTCACTGATGGGTGCAGGGCGCTGGGGGGGGGGGCGCCCTGGGCTGCAATATAAGTACCTTACTTGGCAAATTAACACATAATATAGCCTTTAAGACTATATATGTGTAAAATCCCCTGCCATAACTGTATAAAAAAAGCGGGAGAAGCCCGTCGGAAAAGGGGCGGGGCTATCTCCCTCAGCACACTGGCGCCATTTTCCCTCACAGCTCCGCTGGAAGGATCGCTCCCCAGGCTCTCCCCTGCAGTTCCAGACTACATAGGGTAAAAAAGAGAGGGGGGGGCACTAAATTTAGGCGCAATCTGTGATATATAAGCAGCTATAAGGGGTAAAATCACTGTGTAGTGTGTATCCCTGTTTTATATAGCGCTCTGGTGTGTGCTGGCATACTCTCTCTCTGTCTCCCCAAAGGGCCTTGTGGGATCCTGTCCTCAGTCAGAGCATTCCCTGTGTGTGTGCGGTGTGTCGGTACGGCTGTGTCGACATGTTTGATGAGGCTTATGTGGAGGCGGAGCAGGTGCCGATAAATGTGATGTCACCCCCTGTGGGGTCGACACCTGAGTGGATGGATATGTGGAAGGAATTACGCGACAGTGTCAACTCCTTACATAAAAGGTTTGACGACATATCAGATGTGGGACAGCCGGCTTCTCAGCCCGTGCCTGCCCAGACGTCTCAAAAGCCATCAGGGGCTCTAAAACGCCCGCTACCTCAGATGGCAGACACAGATGTCGACACAGATACTGACTCCAGTGTTGACGATGATGAGACTAGTGTACATTCCAATAGAGCCACACGTTATATGATTACGGCAATGAAAAATGTGTTGCACATTTCTGATATTACCCCAGGTACCACAAAAAAGGGTATTATGTTTGGGGAGAAAAAACTACCAGTGGTTTTTCCCCCTTCTGATGAATTAAATGAAGTGTGTGAAGAAGCGTGGGCTTCCCCCGATAAGAAACTAGTAATTTCTAAAAAGTTACTAATGGCGTACCCTTTCCCGCCAGAGGATAGGTCACGTTGGGAGACATCCCCTAGGGTAGATAAAGCGCTCACACGCCTGTCAAAGAAGGTGGCACTACAGTCTCCGGACACGGCCGCCCTAAAGAAGCCTGCTGATAGGAAGCAGGAGGCTATCCTGAAGTCTGTTTATACACACTCAGGTATTATACTGAGACCAGCTATTGCTTCAGCATGGATGTGCAGTGCTGCAGCTGTGTGGTCAGATTCCCTGTCAGAAAATATTGATACCTTAGACAGGGACACTATATTGCTAACCATAGAGCATATTAAAGACGCAGTCTTATACATGAGAGATGCACAGAGGGATATTTGCCGGCTGGCATCTAAAATAAGTGCAATGTCCATTTCTGCCAGGAGGGGTTTATGAACTCGGCAGTGGACAGGGGATGCAGATTCTAAAAGGCACATGGAAGTTTTGCCTTACAAGGGTGAGGAGTTGTTTTGGGGATGGTCTCTCGGACCTCGTTTCCACAGCGACAGCTGGGAAGTCAGCATTTTTACTAGAGATGAGCGGGTTCGGTTCCTCGGAATCCGAACCCCCCCGAACTTCAGCCTTTTTACACGGGTCCGAGGCAGACTCGGATCTTCCCGCCTTGCCCGGTTAACCCGAGCGCGCCCGAACGTCATCATCCCGCTGTCGGATTCTCGCGAGGCTCGGATTCTATCGCGAGACTCGGATTCTATATAAGGAGCCGCGCGTCGCCGCCATTTTCACACGTGCATTGAGATTGATAGGGAGAGGACGTGGCTGGCGTCCTCTCCGTTTATAGAGAAGAGAGTAGAGAGTTAGAGACACTATTTACTAATTTTGGGGAGCATATTAGGACTGGAGTACTACTACTTGCTGATAGTGTGACCAGTGACCATTGACCACCAGTTTAATTAATCCGTTCTCTGCCTGAAAAAAAACGATACACAGTGTGACACAGTCACATACCATATCTGTGCTCCGCCTCAGTGTGCTGCATCATCATATGTAATACTGTATATCTGACTGTGCTGAGTGCTCACTGCTCACACAGCTTAATTGTGGGGGAGACTGGGGAGCAGTTATAGCAGGAGTACATATTTTAAGTACAGTGCACACTTTTGCTGCCAGAGTGCCACTGCCAGTGTGACTGACCACTGACCACCAGTATATTGTGATTGTCTGCTGACCACCAGTATATTGTGATTGTCTGCCTGAAAAAGTTAAACACTCGTCGTGTGGTGTTTTTATAAACGCATTCTGCAGACAGTGTCCAGCAGGTCCGTCATTACATAATATATACCTGTCCGGCTGCAGTACTAGTGTGATATATATATATATTTTAATTTTATCTCATTATCATCCAGTCTATATTAGCAGCAGACACAGTACGGTAGTCCACGGCTGTAGCTACCTCTGTGTCGGCAGTCGCTCGTCATCCATAAGTATACTAGTATCCATCCATCTCCATTGTTTACCTGAGGTGCCTTTTAGTTGTGCCTATTAAAATATGGAGAACAAAAATGTTGAGGTTCCAATAATAGGGAAACATCAAGATCCACTTCCACCTCGTGCTGAAGCTGCTGCCACTAGTCATGGCCGAGACGATGAAATTCCATCAACGTCGTCTGCCAAGGCCGATGCCCAATGTCATAGCACAGAGCATGTAAAATCCAAAACGCCAAATATCAGTAAAAAAAGGACTCAAAAATCTAAAATAAAATTGTCGGAGGTGAAGCGTAAACTTGCCAATATGCCATTTACCACACGGAGTGGCAAGGAACGGCTGAGGCCCTGGCCTATGTTCATGGCTAGTGGTTCAGCTTCACATGAGGATGGAAGCACTCAGCCTCTCGCTAGAAAAATGAAAAGACTCAAGCTGGCAAAAGCACAGCAAAGAACTGTGCGTTCTTCGAAATCCCAAATCCACAAGGAGAGTCCAATTGTGTCGGTTGCGATGCCTGACCTTCCCAACACTGGACGTGAAGAGCATGCGCCTTCCACCATTTGCACGCCCCCTGCAAGTGCTGGAAGGAGCACCCGCAGTCCAGTTCCTGATAGTCAGATTGAAGATGTCAGTGTTGAAGTACACCAGGATGAGGAGGATATGGGTGTTGCTGGGGAGGAAATTGACAAGTAGGATTCTGATGGTGAGGTGGTTTGTTTAAGTCAGGCACCCGGGGAGACACCTGTTGTCCGTGGGAGGAATATGGCCATTGACATGCCTGGTGAAAATACAAAAAAAATCAGCTCTTAGGTGTGGAAGTATTTCTACAGAAATGCCGACAACATTTGTCAAGCCGTGTGTTGCCTTTGTCAAGCTGTAATAAGTAGGGGTAAGGACGTTAACCACCTCGGAACATCCTCCCTTATACGTCACCTGCAGCGCATTCATAATAAGTCAGTGACAAGTTCAAAAACTTTGGGCGACAGCGGAAGCAGTCCACTGACCAGTAAATCCCTTCCTCTTGTAACCAAGCTCACGCAAACCACCCCACCAACTCCCTCAGTGTCAATTTCCTCCTTCCCCAGGAATGCCAATAGTCCTGCAGGCCATGTCACTGGCAATTATGACGAGTCCTCTCCTGCCTGGGATTCCTCCGATGCATCGTTGCGTGTAACGCCTACTGCTGCTGGCACTGCTGTTGTTGCTGCTGGGAGTCGATGGTCATCCCAGAGGGGAAGTCGTGCTCGTAAGACCACTTTTACTACTTCCACCAAGCAATTGACTGTCCAACAGTCCTTTGCGAGGAAGATGAAATATCACAGCAGTCATCCTGCTGCAAAGCGGATAACTGAGGCCTTGGCATCCTGGGCGGTGAGAAACGTGGTTCCGGTATCCATCATTACTGCAGAGGCAACTAGAGACTTGTTGGAGGTACTGTGTCCCCGGTACCAAATACCATCTAGGTTCCATTTCTCTAGGCAGGCGATACCGAAAATGTACACAGACCTCAGAAAAAGACTCACCAGTGTCCTAAAAAATGCAGTTGTACCCAATGTCCACTTAACCACGGACATGTGGACAAGTGGAGCAGGGCAGGGTCAGGACTATATGACTGTGACAGCCCACTGGGTAGATGTATGGACTCCCGCCGCAAGAACAGCAGCGGCGGCACCAGTAGCAGCATCTCGCAAACGCCAACTCTTTCCTAGGCAGGCTACGCTTTGTATCACCGGTTTCCAGAATACGCACACAGCTGAAAACCTCTTACGGCAACTGAGGAAGATCATCGCGGAATGGCTTACCCCAATTGGACTCTTCTGTGGATTTGTGGCATCGGACAACGCCAGCAATATTGTGTGTGCATTAAATCTGGGCAAATTCTAGCACGTCCAATGTTTTGCACATACCTTGAATTTGGTGGTGCAGAATTATTTAAAAAACGAGAGGGGCGTGCAAGAGATGCTGTCGGTGGCCAGAAGAATTGCGGGACACTTTCGGCGTACAGGCACCACGTACAGAAGACTGGAGCAACACCAAAAACGCCTGAACCTGCCCTGCCATCATCTGAAGCAAGAAGTAGTAACGAGGTGGAATTCAACCCTCTATATGCTTCAGAGGTTGGAGGAGCAGCAAAAGGCCATTCAAGCCTATACAACTGAGCACGATATAGGAGGTGGAATGCACCTGTCTCAAGCGCAGTGGAGAATGATTTCAACGTTGTGCAAGGTTCTGCAACCTTTTGAACTTGCCACACGTGAAGTCAGTTCAGACACTGCCAGCCTGAGTCAGGTCATTCCCCTCATCAGGCTTTTGCAGAAGAAGCTGGAGACATTGAAGGAGGAGCTAACACAGAGCGATTCCGCTAGGCATGTGGGACTTGTGGATGGAGCCCTTAATTCGCTTAACAAGGATTCACAGGTGGTCAATCTGTTGAAATCAGAGCACTACATTTTGGCCACCGTGCTCGATCCTAGATTTAAAACCTACCTTGGATCTCTCTTTCCGGCAGACACAAGTCTGCTGGGGTTGAAAGACCTGCTGGTGAGAAAATTGTCAAGTCAAGCGGAACGCGACCTGTCAACATCTCCTCCTTCACATTCTCCCGCAACTGGGGGTGCGAGGAAAAGGCTCAGAATTCCGAGCCCACCCGCTGGCGGTGATGCAGGGCAGTCTGGAGCGACTGCTGATGCTGACATCTGGGCCGGACTGAAGGACCTGCCAACGATTACGGACATGTCGTCTACTGGCACTGCATATGATTCTCTCCCCATTGAAAGAATGGTGGAGGATTATATGAGTGACCGCATCCAAGTAGGCACGTCAGACAGTCCGTACTTATACTGGCAGGAAAAAGAGGCAATTTGGAGGCCCTTGCACAAACTGGCTTTATTCTACCTAAGTTGCCCTCCCACAAGTGTGTACTCCGAAAGAGTGTTTAGTGCCGCCGCTCACCTTGTCAGCAATCGGCGTACGAGGTTACTTCCAGAAAATGTGGAGAAGATGATGTTCATTAAAATGAATTATAATCAATTCCTCCGTGGAGACATTGACCAGCAGCAATTGCCTCCACAAAGTACACAGGGAGCTGAGATGGTGGATTCCAGTGGGGACGAATTGATAATCTGTGAGGAGGGGGATGTACACGGTGATATATCGGAGGATGATGATGAGGTGGACATCTTGCCTCTGTAGAGCCAGTTTGTGCAAGGAGAGATTAATTGCTTCTTTTTTGGTGGGGGTCCAAACCAACCCGTCATTTCAGTCACAGTCGTGTGGCAGACCCTGTCACTGAAATGATGGGTTGGTTAAAGTGTGCATGTCCTGTTTATACAACATAAGGGTGGGTGGGAGGGCCCAAGGACAATTCCATCTTGCACCTCTTTTTTCTTTAATTTTTCTTTGCGTCATGTGCTGTTTGGGGAGTATTTTTTTGAAGGGCCATCCTGCGTGACACTGCAGTGCCACTCCTAGATGGGCCAGGTGTTTGTGTCGGCCACTAGGGTCGCTTAGCTTACTCACACAGCTACCTCATTGCGCCTCTTTTTTTCTTTGCGTCATGTGCTGTTTGGGGAGTAGTTTTTTGAAGGGCCATCCTGCGTGACACTGCAGTGCCACTCCTAGATGGGCCAGGTGTTTGTGTCGGCCACTTGGGTCGTTGAGCTTAGTCACACAGCTACCTCATTGCGCCTCTTTTTTTTCTTTGCGTCATGTGCTGTTTGGGGAGTGTTTTTTGGAAGGGCCATCCTGCGTGACACTGCAGTGCCACTCCTAGATGGGCCAGGTGTTTGTGTCGGCCACTTGGGTCGCTTAGCTTAGTCATCCAGTGACCTCGGTGCAAATTTTAGGACTAAAAATAATATTGTGAGGTGTTCAGAATAGACTGAAAATGAGTGGAAATTATGGTTTTTGAGGTTAATAATACTTTGGGATCAAAATGACCCCCAAATTCTATGATTTAAGCTGTTTTTTAGGGTTTTTTGAAAAAAACACCCGAATCCAAAACACACCCGAATCCGACAAAAAAAATTCGGTGAGGTTTTGCCAAAACGCGTTCGAACCCAAAACACGGCCGCGGAACCGAACCCAAAACCAAAACACAAAACCCGAAAAATTTCCGGTGCACATCTCTAATTTTTACCCCATGTTCCCTCACAGCCAAAGAAAGCACCGTATTATCAGGTACAGTCCTTTCGGCCCCAGAAAGGCAAGCGGGTTAAAGGTGCGTCCTTTCTGCCCAGAGGCAGAGGTAGAGGAAAAAAGCTGCAGCATACGGCCAGTTCCCAGGAACAAAAGCCCTCCCCCCGCTTCCTCTAAGTCCACAGCATGACGCTGGGGCTCCACAGGCGGAGCCAGGTACGGTGGGGGCCCGTCTCAAGAACTTCAGCGACCAGTGGGCTCGCTCACGGGTGGATCCCTGGATTCTACAAGTAGTATCTCAGGGGTACAAGCTGGAATTCGAGACGTCTCCCCCTCGCCGTTTCCTCAAATCTGCCTTGCCAACAGCTCCCCCGGACAGGGAGGCAGTGCTGGAGGCAATTCACAAGCTGTATTCGCAGCAGGTGATAGTCGGGGTACCCCTCCTTCAACAAGGAAGGGGTTACTATTCCACAATGTTTGTGGTACCGAAACCAGACGGTTCGGTGAGACCCATTTTAAATTTGAAATCCTTGAACACCTATATAAAAAGGTTCAAGTTCAAGATGGAATCGCTCAGGGCGGTTATTTCAAGCCTGGAGGAAGGGGATTACATGGTATCACTGGACATCAAGGATGCTTACCTACATGTCCCCAATTACCTTCCTCACCAGGAGTACCTCAGATTTGTGGTACAGGACTGTCATTACCAATTCCAGACGTTGCCGTTTGGTCTGTCCACGGCACCGAGGGTATTTACCAAGGTAATGGCCGAAATGATGATACTCCTTCGAAAAAAGGGAGTTTTAATTATCCCATACTTGACGATCTCCTTATAAAGGCGAGGTCCAGGGAGCAGTTGTTGGTCGGGGTAGCACTATCTCGGGAGGTGCTACAACAGCACGGTTGGATTCTGAATATTCCAAAGTCACAGCTGGTTCCTACGACACGTCTACTGTTTCTGGGGATGGTTCTGGACACAGACCAGAAAAGGGTGTTTCTCCCGGAGGAGAAAGCCAAGGAGTTGTCGTCTCTAGTCAGAGATCTCCTGAAACCAAAACAGGTCTCGGTGCATCACTGCACGCGAGTCCTGGGAAAAATGGTAGCTTCCTACGAAGCAATTCCATTCGGCAGGTTCCATGCAAGAATCTTTCAGTGGGATCTGTTGGACAAGTGGTCCGGATCCCATCTTCAGATGCATCGGCGGATAACCCTGTCTCCAAGGACCAGGGTGTCTCTGCTGTGGTGGCTGCAGAGTGCTCATCTTCTGGAGGGCCGCAGATTCGGCATACAGGACTGGGTCCTGGTGACCACGGATGCCAGCCTTCGAGGCTGGGGGGGGCAGTCACACAGGGAAGAAACTTCCAAGGGCTATGGCAATGCCCTAAGTCAGGCAAGACCCCTGCTTCAAAACCAGCCGGTACTGATCCAGACAACATCACGGCGGTCGCCCATGTAAACCGACAGGGCGGCACGAGAAGCAGGACGGCGATGGCAGAAGCCGCAAGGATTCTCCGATTGGCGGAAAATCACGTGTTAGCACTGTCAGCAGTGTTCATTCCGGGAGTGGACAACTGGGAAGCAGACTTCCTCAGCAGGCACGACCTCCACCCGGGAGAGTGGGGACTTCATCCAGAAGTCTTTCAGCTGATTGTAAATCGCTGGGAACGGCCACAGGTGGACAGCATTCCGGAGGAAGTCATCCCTACGCTGATTAAAGCTAGGAAAGAAGTGACTGCAAACCATTATCACCGCATATGGCGAAAATATGTTGCGTGGTGTGAGGCCAGGAAGTCCCCAACGGAGGAATTTCAGCTGGGCCGTTTTCTGCACTTCCTACAGTCAGGGGTGACTATGGGTCTAAAATTGGGTTCCATTAAGGTCCAGATTTCGGCTCTATCGATTTTCTTCCAGAAAGAACTGGCTTCACTACCTGAAGTTCAGACATTTGTTAAGGGAGTGCTGCATATTCAGCCCCCTTTTGTGCCCCCAGTGGCACCTTGGGATCTCAACGTGGTGTTTGAATTTCCTAAAGTCACATTGATTTGAACCATTTAAAACCGTGGATTTAAAATATCTCACGTGGAAAGTGGTCATGCTGTTGGCCTTGGCTTCGGCCAGGCGTGTGTCAGAATTGGCGGCCTTATCATGTAAAAGCCCTTATCTGATTTTCCATATGGATAGGGCGGAATTGAGGACTCGTCCCCAATTTCTCCCAAAGGTGGTTTCAGCTTTTCATTTGAACCAGCCTATTGTGGTGCCTGCGGCTACTCGTGACTTGGAGGATTCCAAGTTGCTGGACGTAGTCCGGGCCCTAAAAATCTATGTTTCCAGGACAGCTGGAGTCAGAAAGACTGACTCGCTATTTAGCCTGCATGCACCCAACAAGTTGGGTGCGCCTGCTTCAAAGCAGACTATTGCTCGCTGAATCTGTAGCACGATTCAACTTGCACATTCTGCGGCTGGACTGCCGCATCCTAAATCAGTGAAAGCCCATTCCACGAGGAAGGTGGGCTCTTCTTGGGCGGCTGCCCGAGGGGTCTCGGCTTTACAACTTTGCCGGGCAGCTACTTGGTCGGGGTCAAACATATTTGCTAAATTCTACAAGTTTGATACCCTGGCTGAGGAGGACCTAGAGTTCGCTCATTCGGTGCTGCAGAGTCATCCGCACTCTCCCGCCCGTTTGGGAGCTTTGGTATAATCCCCATGGTCTTTACGGAGTTCCCAGCATCCACTTAGGACGTTAGAGAAAATAAGAATTTACTCACCGGTAAATCTATTTCTCGTAGTCCGTAGTGGATGCTGGGCGCCTGTCCCAAGTGCGGATTGTCTGCAATACTTGTATATAGTTATTGGTTAACTAAAGGGTTATTGTTGAGCCATCTGTTGAGAGGCTCGGTTATATTTCATACTGTTAACTGGGTATAGTATCACGAGTTATACGGTGTGATTGGTGTGGCTGGTATGAGTCTTACCCGGGATTCCAAATCCTTTCCTTATTGTCAGCTCTTCCGGGCACAGTATCCTAACTGAGGTCTGGAGGAGGGTCATAGAGGGAGGAGTCAGTGCACACCAGGTAGTCCTAAAGCTTTCTTTAGTTGTGCCCAGTCTCCTGCGGAGCCGCTATTCCCCATGGTCCTTACGGAGTTCCCAGCATCCACTACGGACTACGAGAAATAGATTTACCGGTGAGTAAAATCTTATTTTTGCCTGCACCAGGGTCCGCTTCATTAAAAGAACCTGCTGACCGCAAATTAGAGAGGACTTTAAAGTCCATCTATGTTGCTACGGGTACGTTACTCAGGCCCACAATTGCTTCTCCGTGGGTAGGTAACGCAGTCGAAGTGGGCAGATAACTTAATTGTTAATTTTGACACGGTCGATAAAGATAACTTGCTGCAAATTCTAGGTCATATCAAAGACTCTGCAGGTTATTTGGTTGAGGCTATGAAGGGCGTAGGCTTACTGGGCTCACGTGCCTCTGCTATGGCGGATTCAGCCCGCAGGGCGCTCTTGATATGCCAATGGAATGCTGACACAGAATCCTAAAGAAATATTGAGGTGCTCCCATACAATGGTGAGGCCCTCTTAGGAGAGAAATTAGATGCCATGATATCAACTACTACATCTGGCAAGTCAGCATTTCTGCCGTCGGCAGCTACGTCGGCTAAAAAAGTATATCATTCTCATACTATGCAGTCCTTTCGGCCCCACAAGTACAAAAAGGCTAAAAGTACCCCTTTTTTCACAGGAAAAGGGAGAGGAAAAGGTAGAAAACCTACAATACCCTCAGGCTCCCAAGAGCAGAAGTCAGCAACTACTTCTGCAAAAACCACAGCATGACGCAGGGGCTCCTCTGCGGGAGTGCGATCGGGTGGGGGCACGTCTACTATTTTTCAGCCAGGTCTGACTTTGCTCAGACCTGGATCCTTGGGTTTTACAGATAATATCCCAAGGTTACAAGTTGGAATTTCAAGACCTTCCCCTTATGCCGATATTTCAATTCAGCCTTACCAGTTTCTGCTCAGGACAGAGCAAATGTCCTGAACGCAATACACAAATGATGTCAAGACTAAGTAATTGGCTTGGTTCCTGCCGAACAAAGGAATCAAGGCTTTTATTCAAGCCTGTTTGTGGTACCGAAGCCGGATGGCTCGGTCAGGCCGATTTTAAACCTAAAATCTCTGAATCTTTATTTAAAAAGATTCAAATTCAAGATGGAATCCTTGAGAGCGGTGATTTCAAGCTTGGAAGCGGTGATTTCCAGCTTGGAAGAAAAGGAATTTCTGGTGTTCGTGGACATCAAGGATGCTTACTTGCATGTCCCCATTTACCCGCCACATCAAGCATACCTGAGGTTTGCAGATCAGGATTGCCACTACCAATTCCAGACATTACCGTTTGCGCTCTCCAGGGCGCAAACGGTAATGTCTGGAATTCACCAAGGTGATGGCGGAGATGATGGTTCTCCTTCGCAAACAAGGAGTCAACATAATTCCATACCTGCATGATCTCCTAAAAGCGAGATCCAGGGACAAGCTAATCCAGAACATAGAGTTATCCCTGACGGTACTTCAACAGCACGGATGGATCATCAACTTTCCAAAATCTCAGTATGAACAGACGATGAGGTTATCATTTTTGGGAATGATACTAGACACCGAGGTACAGAGTATTTCTACCGGTGGAAAAGGCTCAGGAGATCCAGAGCATGGTCAAGCAACTTTTGAGACCAAGAACAGTATCAATTCATCAGTGCATTCGCCTGTTGGGGGAAATGGTAGCGGCTTACAAGGTGTTATAATATGGCCGATTCCATGCCAGGGTGTTCCATTGGAACCTACTGGACAAGTGGTCCGGGTCACATCTCCACATGCATCAAAAGATAATCTTGTCAGCAAAAGCCAGAATTTAGTTCCTGTGGTGGCTACGAATGTCTCACCTCCTGGAGGGACGCAGGTTCGGAATTCAGACATGGATCCTGGTGACCACGGATGCAAGTCTCAGAGGATGGGGAGCAGTCACGCAAGGCGAAAGCTTCCAAGGAAGGTGGTCAAGTCAAGAAACTCGACTTCACATAAACATTCTGGAATTGAGAGCTGTGTACAACAGTCTGTATCAGGCGGCACACCTTCTTCAAGGTCATCCCATACAGATCCAGTCAGGCAATGTAACTGCAGTAGCTTACATAAACCGTCTAGGCGGAACAAAAAGCAGAGCGGCAATGGCAGAGGTGACAAAGATACTCCTCTGGGCAGAAAGACATGCAAATGCTCTGTCGGCAATTTTCATTCCGGGAGTGGACAACTGGGAAGCAGACTTCCTCAGCAGACACGATCTCCATCCAGGAGAATGGGGCCTCCACCCAGAAGTCTTTGCGGAGGTGGCAAGTCGTTGGGGCTTTCCTCAAGTGGATATGATGGCATCACGCCTCAACAAGAAGCTTCATAAATATTGTTCCAGGTCCAGAGACCCACAAGCATTAGTGATAGATGCACTGGTGACCCAGTGGGTGTTTCAGTCGGTGTATCTGTTCCCTCCACTTCCACTAATACCAAAAATTCTCAAGATCATCAGAAAAACAAGGGTTGGAGCAATTCTCATTGCTCCAGATTGGCCAAGGAGAGCTTGGTATCCAGATCTTCAGGAGTTATTACTGGAAGATCCTCGGCCTCTTCCTCTTCGCGAGGACCTGCTTCAGCAGGGGCCGTTAGTTTATCAGGACTTACCGCGGCTGCGTTTGACGGCATGGCTGTTGAGCGGCAGATCCTAGCCCGTAAGGGTATTCCCAATGAAGTCATTCCCATACTATTTCTGGCCAGGAAAGGGGTAACGTCCAAACATTACCATCGGCTTTGGAGAAAATATGTATCTTGGTGTGAATCCAAGAAGTCTCCTGCGGTGCTGTTTCAATCAGGACGACTTCTCCTATTTCTGCAGGCAGGTGTGGATGCTGGACTGAGATTAGGATCTATCAAGGTTCAGATTTCGGCCTTGTCAGTTTTCTTTCAGAAACAATTGGCTTCTCTTCCTGAGGTACAGACCTTCGTGAAAGGGGTTCTGCGCATCCAACCTCCATTTGTGCCTCCTGCGGCGCCATGGGATCTTCATGTGGTGTTGCAGTTCCTTAAATCAGACTGGTTTGAGCCTCTACAAGAGGTAGAGTTGAAGTTTCTCACTTGGAAAGTGGTCATGCTGTTGGCCTTGGCCTCAGGCAGACGAGTGTCTGAGTTAGGAGCTCTGTCACACAAGAGTCCTTACTTAATATTTCATGAAGAAAGGCCTGAACTGAGAACACGTCGGCACTTTCTTCCAAAGTTTGTGTCTTCTTTTCTTTTCATATCAACCAACCAGTGGTGGTGCCTGTGGCTTCTGACACCTCAGCCGTCCCAAAGTCCTTGGATGTCGTCAGAGCGTGAGGACTTATGTCGCAAGAACGGCTAGGATAAGGAAAACAGAATCTTTGTTTGTCCTCTATGACCCCAACAAGATTGGGGGTCCTGCTTCTAAGCAGACTATTGCGCGCTGGATCAGAGTTACCATTTAGCACGCTCATTCCACGGCAGGATTGCCGTTACCGATTTCGGTAAAGGCCCACTCTGCAAGGAAAGTGGGTTCGTCCTGGGCGGTTTCCCAGGGTGTCTCGGCATTGCAAATCTGCTGAGCTGCTACTTGGTCAGGTGCAAACACGTTTGGTAAGTTTTATAAGTTTGACACCTTGGCTGCTGGCGACCTAAAATTTGGTCAGTCAGTTCTGCAGGAACATTAGCACTTTCCCGCCCATACTGGGAGCTTTGGTATATCCCCATGGTACTAAAATGGACCCCAGCATCCTCTAGGACGTAAGAGAAAATAGGATTTTAATAAACTACCGGTAAATCCTTTTCTCGTAGTCCGTAGAGGATGCTGGGCGCCCGCCCAGTGCTCCATTTTTCCTGCTGATTAAGTTTTCAAATATTTTTTACACACTTACTTATGTTTAGATGTTGACAGCTGTTGCTGTTACGTTATACATGCTGGTTGGCATGAGTTATGTTAAATGCCATGTTAGCCGACATGTTTCTTGTATATGCTATGAGCTGGTGTGAATCTCGCCACAAGTTTATTAGTAAATTCTCTCTCGAATATGTACGTCTCCTCGGGCACAGTTCCTATACTGAGGTCTGGAGGAGGGGCATAGAGGGAGGAGCCAGTTCACACTGTTAAAAAGTCTTAAAGTGCCGAAGGCTCCTGCAGAATTGTCTTTACCCCATGGTACTAAAATGGACCCCAGCATCCCCTACGGACTACGAGAAAAGGATTTACCGGTAGGTCATTAAAATCCTATTATTACCCCCTCTCCAGTTGTTTTGGACATTTCGCATACCTAGGAATTCGAGATTCGTCTGAACTTTTCCATGAGTCTTTGCAATGTTTTGAGACACTACGGGTCTCTCTCTCTCTCTCTCTCGCGCTCTCGCTCTCTCTCTTTCTCTATCTATCTCTCTCTCTATCTCTCTCTATCTATATATATATATTTATGGGTGGTCTTCAGTATGCCGGCTGTCGGGATCCCGGCGCACAGTATACCGGCGCCAGAATCCCGACAGCCGGCATACCGACACTTATTCTCCCTCGTGGGGGTCCACGACCCCCTTGGAGGGAGAATAAAATAGCGTGGCGTGCGTAGCAAGCCCGCAAGGGGCTTATTTGCGCTCGCCACACTGTCGGTAAGCCGGCGGTCGGGCTCCCGGCGCCGGTATGCTGGTCTCCGGGAGCACGACCGCCGGCATACCATACCACAATTATATATATATATATATATATATATAGATCTGTCCCTGAAGACGGGGGTTAGTCCCCGAAACGGCGTAGGACGCTGATAAAGACACTTTCTATTTATCATACCGTCTGCTGAGTGCCGCTGACTTCTTCACCTATCTATATATATATCTATATATATATCTATATATATATATATATATATATATATATATATATATATATATATATATATATATATATACATATACAGAAATGGGCGGCACTCAGAGTCTTGAGTTAAGTGAAATAAAGTGCAAAGACTTTTATTTGTCAACTACACATGATCTACGTTTCGGGGTCGCAGCCCCGTCGTCAGGATAAGTGACAATGACATTTAGTGCTATATAAATACCTTAATGATAGGATGACTCCTCCCGCCAGCACAGCCCACGCCGCCCGGATACCGGCCGCATCGCCCCGTCTCTCCGGAAGTGACGTAGCGCCGGTCCGTCCAGCTGACGCTGTAGACAAGGTTGCATGGTTACTAGTAAACAGTGATATCAAATGAATCAGAAAGACATACAGTCCTACGGCTCATATCGCAGTGTAACATATTCTGTAACAGTCTGAAAAGTGCTAAGTGCAAACATGTTAAATACATATAGTGAACAACCAAATAAAAACAAACGTGCCAAAAATACAGAATATCATAGTGAATAAAATCGTATTAATTCTAAAACAAAACCAAGTATGTATACACTTCCTTCCACATCCAATTGAGACCTAATAGCATAAAAGTGGAGATCAATAATAAAAGACCTCCTACAAAATAGATTAAATACATAACTAGAAAAGCTAGCGATCACCTGCAAGCTATACATTGCTTGTAACTATATGTGTATCGCTCACGGAGTGTCACACAATTACACCCCCTTAAAGAAAACATCTCAGATTAAGGGAGTCATTGAGGCCATTAGGATGGATGGTATTCAGTCTATACATCCATCTTGCCTCTAGTTGCAACAGTTTTTTGGACCTATCGCCTCCCCTTAATGACTGTGGTACATGATCAATTATTCTATATCTAAGTGTGGCCATGCTGTGTTTGGCTTTGGCAAAATGCCTAGCCACCGGTTGCTCACTGTCCCCACTCTTGATGGCCTCCCGTATGGCATATCTGTGTTGTGCCATACGTGTCTTAAAGGCACAGTCCGTTTTGCCCACATATGATAGCCCGCATGGGCATGTGAGGAGGTATACGACAAATTTAGAATCACAGGATAACGGATGTAATATCTTAATTATTTTACCTGTGTGCGGGTGTCTAAATTTGTCGCCTTGGGTGAGGTAACTGCATGTCGTGCAGCCACTACACCGGAAGCATCCTTGTTTCTTACTTAGAAAATGCCTTTTGGGCTTCTCGAATTCAGATATATCAGTTTTAACAACATAATCTCTAATGCTCCTATTTCTCGTGTGACTCACTAACAATCTGGAATTGAACGCCTCCCCTAGTTCTCTGTCAGAAGCCACTATAGGCCACAGTTGTTTTGCCCTTTTAGAAAGATGAGTACTACTCGAGTTGTACTGGGTAACCCATGGGAACCTGCCCTCCAATGTTTTTTTATTATTGGGTCTCAGTAATTGTTCACGTGTCAATTTAAGGGCTTTAATTTTAGCTTTATGTGGATCTCCTGCCGGGTAACCTCGTTCTAAAAATTTCTTTGTCATTTTGGTCAACTCAAGATCCCTAGTTTCTGGCACACTATTGATCCGACACACACTTAGAAATTGGGAATACGGTAAACTTGAGATAGTAGCTCGTGGATGAAAGCTATCAAATTTAAGAAGATTGTTTCTGTCTGTGGGTTTAACGTACAGTGATGTGTTAATGATCCCAGCTCGTATGGAGATTTTAACATCTAGAAAATTGATTGTAGAATTATCCATCATAATTGTAAATTTGACTGGGCTAGATGACTGGTTATGGCCTTCTATGATGTCTTGTAATTGGCCCTGTGTGCCCGTCCATAAGATGAGTATATCATCTATATATCTGAAATAACCTCCTAGATAACAAGCTGTGGAATTATCTTGAAAAAACAAATCCTTCTCCACTTCCCACATGTATGTATTCGCAAAGGACGGGGCCACGGAGGACCCCATCGCACAACCAGTGCGTTGAATGTAATACCTTTTGTCATAAAGGAAATAGTTATGCGTCAGAGTAAATTGTAACAATTCCAGAAAAAATGCAACATGTGGACCTTTGATGGGACCTAAATCTAAGCACAGAATTCATTTATGTTACATATACACCTTATACACACAGCCTGAAGGTCATTTAATACAATATTTTTAATAACTTTGTGTATTAAACAAAGTTTGTGTACATTGAGCCATCAAAAAACAAAGGTTTCACTATCTCACTCTCACTCAAAAAAGTCCGTATTTCGGAATATTCCGTATTTCGGAATATTTGGATATGGGATACTCAACCTGTGTGTGTGTGTGTGTGTGTGTGTGTGTGTGTGTGTATATATATATATATGTATATATATTTATAAAAAAAAATCATACAAATTCAGCACTCACCTAATATTAACACTTCAAACTGTAACTCATCTGAATTCCGGGAATGTTCGTTCCAAAATACTGCAATAGTTTGTTAAGCTGACTTCACGGCCATTCCCATTTGGTCGGTCCCTATATAGTCTTGCCTATATATATATATATATATATATATATATATATATATATATATATATATATATATATATATATATATATATATATATATATAATTTCTCTAACGTCCTAGTGGATGCTGGGGACTCCGTCAGGACCATGGGGATTAGCGGCTCCGCAGGAGACAGGGCACAAAAATAAAGCTTTAGGATCAGGTGGTGTGCACTGGCTCCTCCCCCTATGACCCTCCTCCAAGCCTCAGTTAGGTTTTTGTGCCCGTCCGAGCAGGGTGCAATCTAGGTGGCTCTCCTAAAGAGCTGCTTAGAAAAAGTTTTTAGGTTTTTTATTTTCAGTGAGTCCTGCTGGCAACAGGCTCACTGCATCGAGGGACTTAGGGGAGAGAAGTGAACTCACCTGCGTGCAGGATGGATTGGCTTCTTAGGCTACTGGACACCATTAGCTCCAGAGGGAGTCGGAACACAGGTCTCACCCTGGGGTTCGTCCCGGAGCCGCGCCGCCGACCCCCCTTGCAGATGCCGAAGATGGAAGAGGTCCAGAAGCAGGCGGCAGAAGACTTTTCAGTCTTCCTGAGGTAGCGCACAGCACTGCAGCTGTGCGCCATTGTTGTCAGCACACTTCACACTGCGGTCACGGAGGGTGCAGGGCGCTGGGGGGGCGCCCTGGGCAGCAATGTATAATACCTTTTTTATGGCTAAATATACATCACATATAGCCCCTGGGGGCTATATGGATGTATTTAACCCCTGCCAGGTCTCAGAAAAACGGGAGAAGAAGCCCGCCGAAAAGGGGGCGGGGCCTATTCTCCTCAGCACACAGCGCCATTTTCCCTCACAGAAATGCTGGTGGGAAGGCTCCCAGGCTTTCCCCTGCACTGCACTACAGAAACAGGGTTAAAACAGAGAGGGGGGCACTGATTTGGCGATATGACTACATATATTAAAATGCTATAAGGGAAAAGCACTTATATAAAGGTTGTCCCTGTATAATTATAGCGTTTTTGGTGTGTGCTGGCAAACTCTCCCTCTGTCTCCCCAAAGGGCTAGTGGGTCCTGTCCTCTATCAGAGCATTCCCTGTGTGTGTGCTGTGTGTCGGTACGTGTGTGTCGACATGTATGAGGACGATGTTGGGAGGCGGAGCAAATTGCCTGTAATGGTGATGTCACTCTCTAGGGAGTCGACACCGGAATAGATGGCTTATTTAAGGAATTACGTGATAATGTCAACACGCTGCAAGTCGATTGACGACATGAGACGGCCGGCAAACATATTAGTATCTGTCCAGGCGTCTAAAACACCGTCAGGGACGTTATAATGCCCATTTTACCTCAGTCGGTCGACACAGACACGGACACTGACTCCAGTGTCGAGGGTGAAGAAACAAACGTATTTTCCTTTAGGGCCACACGTTACTTGTTAAGGGCAATGAAGGAGGTGTTACATATTTCTGATACTACAAGTACCACAAAAAAGGGTATTATGTGGGGTGTGGAAAAACTACCTATAGTTTTTCCTGAATCAGATAAATTAAATGAAGTGTGTGATGAGGCGCGGGGTTCCCCCGATAGAAAATTATTGGCGGTATACCCTTTCCCGCCAGAAGTTAGGGCGCGTTGGGAAACACCCCTTAGGGTGGATAAGGTGCTCACACGCTTATCAAAACAAGTGGCGGTACCGTCTCCAGATACGGCCGCCCTCAAGGAGCCAGCTGATAGGAGGCTGGAAAATATCCTAAAAAGTATATACACACATACTGGTGTTATACTGCGACCAGCGATCGCCTCAGCCTGGATGTGCAGCGCGGGGGTGGCTTGGTCGGATTCCCTGACTGAAAATATTGATACCCTTGACAGGGACAGTATTTTATTTACTATAGAGCATTTAAAAAATGCATTTCTATATATGCGAGATGCACAGAGGGATATTTGCACTCTGGCATCAAGAGTAAGTGCGATGTCCATATCTGCCAATAAGATGTTTATGGACACGACAGTGGTCAGGTGATGCAGATTCCAAACGGCACAAAGATGTATTGCCGTATAAAGGGGAGGAGTTATTTGGGGTCGGTCCATCGGACCTGGTGGCCACGGCAACTGCTGGGAAATCCACCGTTTTTACCCTAAGTCACATCTATGCAGAAAAAGACACCGTCTTTTCAGCCTCAGTCCTTTCGTCCCCATAAGCATATCTGCCCAGGGATAGAGGAAAGGGAAGAAGACTGCAGCAGGCAGCCCATTCCCAGGAACAGAAGCCTTCCACCGCTTCTGCCAAGTTCTCAGCATGACGCTGGAGCCGTACAGGACCCCTGGATCCTACAAGTAGTATCCCAGGGGTACAGATTGGAAAGTCGAGACGTTTCCCCTCGCAGGTTCCTGAAGTCTGCTTTACCAACGTCTCCCTCCGACAGGGAGCCAGTATTGGAAACAATTCACAAGCTGTATTCCCAGCAGGTGATAATCAAAGTACCCCTCCTACAACAAGGAAAGGGGTATTATTCCACACTATATTGTGGTACTGAAACCAGAAGGCTCGGTGAGACCTATTCTAAATCTGAAATATTTGAACACTTACAAAGGTTCAAATCAAGATGGAGTCACTCAGAGCAGTGATAGCGAACCAGGAAGAAGGGGACTATATGGTGTCCCGGGACATCAGGGATGCTTACCTCCATGTCCCAATTTGCCCTTCTCACCAAGGGTATCTCAGGTTCGTGGTACAGAACTGTCACTATCAGTTTCAGACGCTGCCGTTTGGATTGTCCACGGCACTCCGGGTCTTTACCAAGGTAATGCCCGAAATGATGATTCTTCTTCGAAGAAAATGGACGACCTCCTGATAAGAGCAAGGTCCAGAGAACAGTTGGAGGTCGGAGTAGCACTATCTCAAGTAGTTCTACGACAGCACGGGTGGATTCTAAATATTCCAAAACCGCAGTTGTTTCCGACGACACGTCTGCTGTTCCTAGGGATGATTCTGGACACAGTCCAGAAAAAGGTGTTTCTCCCGGAGGAGAAAGCCAGGGAGTTATCCGAGCTAGTCAGGAACCTCCTAAAACCAGGAAAAGTGTCAGTGCATCATTGCACAAGAGTCCTGGGAAAAATGGTGGCTTATTACGAAGCGATTCCATTCGGCAGATTCCACGCAAGAACTTTTCAGTGGTATCTGCTGGACAAATGGTCCGGATCGCATCTTCAGATGCATCGGCGGATAACCCTATCTCCAAGGACAAGGGTGTCTCTCCTGTGGTGGTTACAGAGTGCTCATCTTCTAGAGGGCCGCAGATTCGGCATTCAGGATTGGATGCTGGTGACCACGGAGGCCAGCCTGAGAGGCTGGGGAGCAGTCACACAGGGAAAAAATTTCCAGGGAGTGTGATCAAATCTGGAGACTTTTCTCCACATAAATATACTGGAGCTAAGGGCAATATATGATGCTCTAAGCTTAGCAAGACCTCTGCTTCAAGGTCAGCCGGTATTGATCCAGTGGGACAACATCACGGCAGTCGCCCACGTAAACAGACAGGGCGGCACAAGAAGCAGGAGGGCAATGGCAAAAACTGCAAGGATTTTTCGCTGGGCGGAAAATCATGTGATAGCACTGTCAGCAGTGTTCATTCCGGGAGTGGACAACTGGGAAGCAGACTTCCTCAGCAGGCATGACCTCCACCCGGGAGAGTGGGGACTTCATCGGGAAGTTTTCCACATGATTGTGAACCGTTGGGAAAGACCAAAGGTGTACATGATGGCGTCCAGCCTGAACAAAAAACTGGACAGGTATTGCGCCAGGTCAAGAGACTTTCAGGCAATAGCTGTGGACGTTCTGGTAACACCGTGGGCGTACCAGTCGGTATATGTGTTTCCTCCTCTGTTTCTCATATCCAAGGTATTGAGAATTATAAGACGTAGAGGAGTAAGAACTGTACTCGTGGCTCCGGATTGGCCAAGAAGGACTTGGTACCCGGAACTTCAAGAGATACTCACAGAGAACTCATGACCTCTGCCGCTAAGAAGGGACTTGCTTCAGCACGTACCATGTCTGTTCCAAGACTTACCGCGGCTGCGTTTGACGGCATGGCGGTTGAACGCCGGATCCTAAGGGAAAAAGGCATTCCGGAAGAGGTCTTTCCTACCATGGTCAAAGCCAGGAAGGACGTGACCACACAACATTATCACCACATGTGGCGAAAATATGTTGCGTGGTGTGAGGCCAGGAAGGCTCCACGAAGAAATTTCAACTCGGTCGATTCCTGCATTTCCTGAAAACAGGAGTGTCTATGGGCCTCAGATTGGGGTCCATTAAGGTTCAAATTTCGGCCCTGTCGATTTTCTTCCAGAAAGAATTGGCTTCAGTTCCTGAAGTCCAGAAGTTTGTCAAGGGAGTACTGCGTATACAACCCCCTTTTGTGCCTCCAGTGGCACTGTGGGATCTCAACGTAGTGCTGGGATTCCTCAAATCACATTGCTTTATACCGCTCAAATCTGTGGATTTGAAATATCTCACATGGAAAGTGACCATGATGTTGGCCCTGGCCTCGGCCAGGCGAGTGTCAGAATTGGCGGCGTTTGTCTCAAAAAAGCCCATATCTGATTGTCCATTCGGACAGGGCAGAGCTGCGGACTCGTCCCCAGTTTCTCCCTAAGGTGGTGTCAGCGTTTCACCTGAACCAGCTTATTGTGGTACCTGCGGCTACTAGGGACTTGGAGGACTCCAAGTTGCTAGATGTTGTCAGGGCCCTGAAAATATCGGTTTCCAGGACGGCTGGAGTCAGGAAAACTGACTTGCTGTTATCCTGTATGCACCCAAAAAAAACTGGGTGCTCTTGCTTCTAAGCAGACGATTGCTAGTTGGATGTGTAGTACAATTCAGCTTGCACATTATGTGGCAGGCCTGCCACAGCCAAAATATGTAAATGCCCATTCCACAAGGAAGGTGGGCTCATCCTGGGCGGCTGCCCGAGGGGTCTCGGCATTACAACTCTGCCGAGCAACTACGTGGTCGGGGGGAGAACACGTTTGTAAAATTCTACAAATTTGATACCCTGGCTAAAGAGGACCTGGAGTTCTCTCATTCGGTGCTGCAGAGTCATCCGCACTCTCCCGCCCGTTTGGGAGCTTTGGTATAATCCCCATGGTCCTGACGGAGTCCCCAGCATCCACTAGGACGTTAGAGAAAATAAGATTTTACTTACCGATAAATCTATTTCTCGTAGTCCGTAGTGGATGCTGGGCGCCCATCCCAAGTGCGGATTGTCTGCAATACTTGTACATAGTTATTGTTACAAAAAAATCGGGTTGTTATTGTATTGAGCCGTCTGTTCAGAGGCTCCTACGTTGTCATACTGTTAACTGGGTTCAGATCACAAGTTGTACGGTGTGATTGGTGTGGCTGGTATGAGTCTTACCCGGGATTCAAAATCCTTCCTTATTGTGTACGCTCGTCCGGGCACAGTATCCTAACTGAGGCTTGGAGGAGGGTCAGAGGGGGAGGAGCCAGTGCACACCACCTGATCCTAAAGCTTTATTTTTGTGCCCTGTCTCCTGCGGAGCCGCTAATCCCCATGGTCCTGACGGAGTCCCCAGCATCCACTACGGACTACGAGAAATAGATTTATCGGTAAGTAAAATCTTATTATATATATATATATATATATATATATATATATATATATATATATATATATATATATAAAAAATTTTTTTTTAATTATTATTATTATTATACAGCACTCCCCACCCCAGAAGCGGGGCACACCGATGCACTTAACACTCATAGGGTGGGGTGCATGTAACACAGCACTCGCCACCCTAGAAGCGGGGTGCACAACTGCACTTCCACTCACAGGGTGGGGTGCATGTAGCCCATGACCACATCACTCAAATACATACAAACCGAGAACCCAGCACTCACCTAAGTAAGCTCACTTATCCTCAACACTTCAATAAATAAATGATGGGGGTTTTGTTAGTGGACTGGCTAATGCACAGAAGCCTGCAAACCGATTGCCAAGGTACCCCACCTTCATGCAGGTCCTACACTATTACAGAGTTTTAAAACCTGACTACTGTTTCACACATCTGCCTGCTAGAATTAATGTGAACGGTAGAACGTGTATCAAAGTGTCAACAGCATCAACATTTCGGGGGCTGATGAAGGGGACGGTGGTCCCCGAAACTTTGATGCTGTGACACTTTAATACACGTTCTACTGTTCCAAGTCTGAGTGCCGCCACTGATTTGGTGCTATGTGTGTGTGTATGTATGTGTAAAATTATATAAAAAAAATATATATATATATATATATATATATATGTGTGTTCCGAAATTCTTATTTTTCTTTTTCTTTACGTCTGTCCAATATATTGGTGTCCACATGGATGTTCTAAAAGTTAGATTATTCCTTCCAATTCACAGGTAATTCTCTTTTCTCTGACGTCCTAGTGGATGCTGGGAACTCCGTAAGGACCATGGGGGATAGCGGCTCCGCAGGAGACTGGGCACAACTAAAGAAAGCTTTAGGACTACCTGGTGTGCACTGGCTCCTCCCTCTATGACCCTCCTCCAGACCTCAGAATTTTGTGCCCGGCTGAGCTGGATGCACACTAGGGGCTCTCCTGAGCTCTTAGAAAAAGAAAGTTTATTTTAGGTTTTTTATTTTCAGTGAGATCTGCTGGCAACAGACTCACTGCTACGAGGGACTAAGGGGAGAGAAGCGAACCTACCTGCTTGCAGCTAGCTTGGGCTTCTAGGCTACTGGACACCATTAGCTCCAGAGGGATCGAACACAGGCCCAGCCTCGGTTGTCCGGTCCCGGAGCTGCGCCGCCGTCCCCCTTACAGAGCCAGAAGCAAGAAGAGGGTCCTGGAAATCGGCGGCAGAAGACTTCGGTCTTCATCAAGGTAGCGCACAGCACTGCAGCTGTGCGCCATTGCTTCCCATGCACACCTCACACTCCGGTCACTGATGGGTGCAGGGCGCTGGGGGGGGGCGCCCTGGGCTGCAATATTGAGTACCTTGGCTGGCAAATAACACATAATATAGTCATAGAGACTATATATGTGTAAAATACCCCTGCCAGATATACATAGAAAAAAGCGGGAGAAGTCAGCCGAAAAAGGGGCGGTGCTATCTCCCTCAGCACACTGGCGCCATTTTCCCTCACAGCTCTGCTGGAAGGATCGCTCCCAGGCTCTCCCCTGCAGTTTCCAGACTACATAGGGTAAAAAAGAGAGGGGGGGGCACTCGATTTAGGCGCAATATTGTGTATACAAGCAGCTATTGGGAAAAATCACTCAGTTATAGTGTTAATCCCTGTGTTATATAGCGCTGTTGGTGTGTGCTGGCATACTCTCTCTCTGTCTCCCCAAAGGACTTTGTGGGGTCCTGTCCTCAGAGCATTCCCTGTGTGTGTGCGGTGTGTCGGTACGGCTGTGTCGACATGTTTGAGGAGGCTTATGTGGAGGCGGAGCAGGTGCCGATAAATGTGATGTCACCCCCTGCGGGGTCGACACCTGAGTGGATGGTTATGTGGAAGGAATTACGCGACAGTGTCGACTCCTTACATAAAAGGTTTGACGACATAGCAGATGTGGGACAGCCGGCTTCTCAGCCTGTGCCTGCCCAGACGTCTCAAAAGCCATCAGGGGCTCTAAAACGCCCGCTACCTCAGATGGCAGACACAGATGTCGACACGGATACTGACTCCAGTGTCGACGATGATGAGACTAGTGTACATTCCAATAGAGCCACCCGTTATATGATTACGGCAATGAAAAATGTGTTGCATATTTCTGATATTACCCCAGGTACCACAAAAAAGAGTATTATGTTTGGGGAGAAAAAACTACCAGTGTTTTTTCCCCCATCTGATGAATTAAATGAAGTGTGTGAAGAAGCGTGGGCTTCCCCCGATTAGAAACTGGTAATTTCTAAAAAGTTACTAATGGCGTACCCTTTCCCGCCAGAGGACAGGTCACGTTGGGAGACATCCCCTAGGGTGGATAAAGCGCTCACACGTCTGTCAAAAAAGGTGGCACTACCGTCTCCTGACACGGTCGCCCTAAAGGAGCCTGCAGATAGAAAGCAGGAGGCTATCCTGAAGTCTGTATATACACACTCAGGTATTATACTGAGACCGGCTATTGCTTCAGCATGGATGTGCAGTGCTGCAGCTGCGTGGTCAGATTCCCTGTCGGAAAACATTGATACCCTAGACAGGGACACTATATTGCTAACCGTAGAGCATATTAAAGACGCTGTCTTGTACATGAGAGATGCACAGAGGGATATTTGCCGGCTGGCATCTAAAATAAACGCAATGTCCATTTCTGCCAGGACAGGATTGTGGACTCGGCAGTGGACAGGAGATGCAGATTCTAAAAGGCACATGGAAGTATTGCCTTACAAGGGTGAGGAGTTGTTTGGGGATGGTCTCTCGGACCTCGTTTCCACAGCGACAGCTGGGAAGTCAGCATTTTTACCCCATGTTCCCTCACAGCCAAAGAAAGCACCGTATTATCAGGTACAGTCCTTTCGGCCCCAGAAAGGCAAGCGGGTAAGAGGCGCGTCCTTTCTGCCCAGAGGCAGAGGTAGAGGGAAAAGCTGCAACATACAGCCAGTTCCCAGGAACAAAAGTCCTCCCCCGCTTCCTCTAAGTCCACCGCATGACTCTGGGGCTCCACAGGCGGAGCCAGGTACGGGTGGGGGCCCGTCTCAAGAACTTCAGCGACCAGTGGGCTCGCTCACGGGTGGATCCCTGGATTCTACAAGTGGTATCTCAGGGGTTCAAGCTGGAATTCGAGACGTCTCCCCCTCGCCGTTTCCTCAAATCTGCCTTGCCGACAGCTCCCCCGGACAGGGAGGCAGTGCTGGAGGCGATTCACAAGCTGTATTCTCAGCAGGTGATAATCAAGGTACCCCTCCTGCAACAAGGACGGGGTTACTATTCCACAATGTTTGTGGTACCGAAACCGGACGGTTCGGTGAGACCCATTTTAAATTTAAAATCCTTGAACACTTTTATATAAGAAGGTTCAAGTTCAAGATGGAATCGTTCAGGGCGGTGATTGCAAGCCTGGACAAGGGGGATTCCAAGGTATCACTGGACATCAAGGATGCTTACCTGCATGTCCCCATTTACCCTCCTCACCAGGAGTACCTCAGATTTGTGGTACAGGACTGTCATTACCAATTCCAGATGTTGCCGTTTGGTCTGTCCACGGCACCGAGGGTATTTACCAAGGTAATGGCCGAAATGATGATACTCCTTCGGAGAAAGGGAGTTTTAATTATCCCGTACTTGGACGATCTCCTTATAAAGGCGAGGTCCAGGGAACAGTTGTTGATCGGTGTAGCACTAGCTCGGGAAGTGCTACAACAGCACGGCTGGATCCTGATATTCCAAAGTCGCAGCTGGTTCCGACAACGCGTCTACTGTTCCTGGGGATGGTTCTGGACACAAACAGAAAAAAGTATTTCTCCCGGAGGAGAAGGCCAAGGAGTTGTCATCTCTAGTCAGAGACCTCCTAAAACCAAAACAGGTGTCGGTGCACCACTGCACGCGAGTCCTGGGAAAGATGGTGACTTCTTACGAAGCAATTCCATTCGGAAGGTTCCATGCAAGGATCTTTCAGTGGGATCTGTTGGACAAGTGGTCCGGATCGCATCTTCAGATGCATCGGCTGATAACCCTGTCTCCAAGGACCAGGGTGTCGCTGTTGTGGTGGTTGCAGAGTGCTCATCTTCTAGAGGGCCGCAGATTCGGCATACAGGACTGGGTCCTGGTGACCACGGATGCCAGCCTTCGAGGTTGGGGGGCAGTCACACAGGGAAGAAACTTCCAAGGACTATGGACAAGTCAGGAGACTTCCCTACACATAAATATTCTGGAACTAAGGGCCATTTACAATGCCCTAAGTCAGGCAAGACCCCTGCTTCAACACCAGCCGGTGCTGATCCAGTCAGACAACATCACGGCGGTCGCCCATGTAAACCGTCAGGGCGGCACAAGAAGCAGGATGGCGATGGCAGAAGCCACAAGGATTCTCCGATGGGCGGAAAATCATGTGTTAGCACTGTCAGCAGTGTTCATTCCCGGAGTGGACAACTGGGAAGCAGACTTTCTCAGCAGACACGACCTCCACCCGGGAGAGTGGGGACTTCATCCAGAAGTCTTCCAAATGGTTGTACACCAGTGGGAAAGGCCACAGGTGGACATGATGGCGTCCCGCCTCAACAAAAAGCTAAAAAGATATTGTGCCAGGTCAAGGGACCCTCAGGCGATAGCTGTGGACACTCTGGTAACGCCGTGGGTGTACCAGTCGGTGTATGTGTTCCCTCCTCTTCCTCTCATACCCAAGGTACTGAGAATAATAAGAAGGAGAGGAGTGAGAACTATACTCATTGTTCCGGATTGGCCAAGAAGAGCTTGGTACCCAGAACTTCAAGAAATGATCTCAGAGGACCCATGGCCTCTGCCGCTCAGACAGGACCTGCTGCAGCAGGGGCCCTGTCTGTTCCAAGACTTACCGCGGCTACGTTTGACGGCATGGCGGTTGAACGCCGGATCCTGAAGGAAAAGGGCATTCCGGAGGAAGTTATCCCTACGCTAATTAAAGCTAGGAAAGAAGTGACAGCAAACCATTATCACCGCATATGGCGGAAATATGTTGCGTGGTGTGAGGCCAGGAAGGCCCCAATGGAGGAATTTCAGCTGGGTTGATTTCTGCACTTCCTACAGTCAGGGGTGACTATGGGCCTAAAATTGGGTTCCATTAAGGTCCAGATTTCGGCTCTATCGATTTTCTTCCAAAAAGAACTGGCTTCACTACCTGAAGTTCAGACATTTGTTAAGGGAGTGCTGCATATTCAGCCCCCTTTTGTGCCCCCAGTGGCACCTTGGGATCTCAACGTGGTGTTGGATTTCCTAAAGTCGCATTGGTTTGAACCACTTAAAACCGTGGAACTAAAATATCTCACGTGGAAATTGGTCATGCTGTTGGCCTTGGCTTCGGCCAGGCGTGTATCAGAATTGGCGGCTTTGTCTTGTAAAAGCCCTTATCTGATTTTCCATATGGATAGGGCGGAATTGAGGAGTCGTCCCCAATTTCTCCCAAAGGTTGTTTCAGCGTTTCATTTGAACCAGCCTATTGTGGTGCCTGCGGCTACTCGTGACTTGGAGGACTCCAAGTTGCTGGACGTAGTCCGGGCCCTAAAAATCTATGTTTCCAGGACAGCTGGAGTCAGAAAGACTGACTCGCTATTTATCCTGCATGCGCCCAACAAGTTGGGTGCGCCTGCTTCAAAGCAGACTATTGCTCGCTGGATCTGTAGCACGATTCAACTTGCACATTCTGCGGCTGGACTGCCGCATCCTAAATCTGTAAAAGCCCATTCCACGAGGAAGGTGGGCTCTTCTTGGGCGGCTGCCCGAGGGGGTCTCTGCTTTACTACTTTGCCGAGCAGCTACTTGGTCGGGGTCAAACACATTTGCTAAATTCTACAAGTTTGATACCCTGGCTGAGGAGGACCTAGAGTTCGCTCATTCTGTGCTGCAGAGTCATCCGCACTCTCCCGCCCGTTTGGGAGCTTTGGTATAATCCCCATGGTCCTTACGGAGTTTCCAGCATCCACTAGGACGTTAGAGAAAATAAGAATTTACTCACCGGTAAATCTATTTCTCGTAGTCCGTAGTGGATGCTGGGCGCCCATCCCAAGTGCGGATTGTCTGCAATACTTGTATATAGTTATTGTTTAACTAAAGGGTTATTGTTGAGCCATCTGTTGAGAGGCTCGGTTTATATTTCATACTGTTAACTGGGTATAGTATCACGAGTTATACGGTGTGATTGGTGTGGCTGGTATGAGTCTTACCCGGGATTCAAAATCCTTTCCTTATTGTGTCAGCTCTTCCGGGCACAGTATCCTAACTGAGGTCTGGAGGAGGGTCATAGAGGGAGGAGCCAGTGCACACCAGGTAGTCCTAAAGCTTTCTTTAGTTGTGCCCAGTCTCCTGCGGAGCCGCTATTCCCCATGGTCCTTACAGAGTTCCCAGCATCCACTACGGACTACGAGAAATAGATTTACCGGTGAGTAAAATCTTATTTTCAACAGGTATGCGCGTTCACAATTTATTTTTATTTTTTTATAATTTTATTCGTGAGAAAACACAAATATAAATGAAAAAACACAGAGACCTACGCAGAGGCCATTGAAGATGTAAACACCCTGCTTACAAAGCCCAATTGGGGTGTCAAAGTAGGTCAAATGAGCACATATCCTAAAGATAAATCAAAACTAATTAAGGATTTGCAGATGTTACCTCTCAAAATCGTTCTCACATTTTATTGTAGTAGTATAAAATAACAGAGAAAAAAGAAAAAACCAGATAGAGAAAAGGAGTCACTAGAGAAACTACAATTTAGAGTGACTAGAACAGGTAGAGAGAGAAGACAGAAAAGAGAAAACCCAAGAGAGGAGAAGATAGAGAGTAGGGGGGGAGGAAAAGGGATGGGAAAGATATTACTTGTAACAAGCGCTCCTTATTTTACATATTGTATACTACTACACTCTTGGGAAGCTTTGACACCTCACCCTCATGGTGCGACTCCTCTTTCCACTTTGTAGGCAGGATGTACTAAGCATCACTTCCGCAATTGTGGTACATCCTGCCAGGGCCGGATTGGGATGGAAAACCAGTCCGGGAAATTTATTGAAGTAGCCCTAATGGGGGTGCAGTCTGAACAGAGGGGGTGGGGTCTGTGAAGGGGGTGGGATCCCTCTTCATTGGGGACTGATTGTACGCAATTACGGCCTTCCTTGCGTCTTTTGCTGTAGTTGTGTCTGAGACCAGGGGTGGATTTGGAACTAAAGTGGCTTTGAAAATTTTGTAGAAGTGGCATAACATACAATGTAACCATGGCAGCTTCACTGAATGGCAAAATTGTTGCACTGCAGAGATGGAATAACAGAATGAATGGGGACAGTGCACTGTAATGAGTGCTGGGAGTTGCCTGTCATGTGGGAGGTGGGGCACATGACAACACACAAAATAGGCCCCACAGGCACTTCGGCCTACCGGGAGTCTTCCTAATGAACCCTATGTACAATCCGTCCCTGAGTACCTCTGTGACATCACAATGCATTCAGCTGCATGCAGCTAGACAGTACCTCTGTGACATCACAAAGAATTGAAATGCAGGTAGGTAGACAGTACTTGTGTCATCACAGTGCATTCAGCTGAAGGCAATTCGAGAGTACATCTGTGACATCACAATGCATTCAGCTGAAGGCAACTAGATGGTACCTCTGTGACATCACAAAGCATTTAGATGCATGCAGCTATATAGTACCTTTGTGACATCACAATGTATTCAGCTGCAGGCAACTAGACTGTTCCTCTGTGCCATCAGAATGCATTCAGCTGCACAGAGCTAGAGAGTACCTTTGTGACATCACAATGCATTCATTTGCAGGTAGCTAGGCAGTACCTCTGTGATATATCAAAGTATTCAGATGCAGGCCAGCTATACAGTACCTCGGTGACATCTCTTGCATTCAGCTGCAGGTAGCTAGACAGGGATGCGGTCAACATCCCGCTGGACGGGATCCTGGCGGTCGAAATACCGACGCCGGAATCCCGACCGCCACAATCCCAACATATTCTCCCTCCGTGGGTGTCCACGACACTTATAGAGGGAGAATATAATAGTGTGCCGAGCGTAGTGAGGCACCGTGCCCGCAGCATGGCGAGCGAAGCGAGCCCGCAAGGGGCTGCGTTCCGCTCGCCACCCCTGTCGGGATTGTGTGGTCGGGATTCCGGCGTCGGTGTTTCGACCGCCGGGAGCCCGTCCAGCGGGATTACGTACTGATGCCGCTAGACAGTACCTCTGTGTAATCACAATGCATTTAGCTGAAGGCAATTAGGGAGTACGTCTGTGACATCAGTGTATTCAGCTGCAGGAGCTTGGATTACATCTGTGACCTCAGAAGTATTCAGCTGCAGGTAGCTAGACAGTACCTTTGTGACATCACAATGCATTTGGCTTAAGGCAATTAGGGAGTACATTTGTGACATCACAATGCATTCAGCTACATTAGCTAGACAGTACCCCTGTGACATCACAATGCATTTAGCTGCAAGTAGCTAGACAGTACCTCCACGGTCTGATTGGGATCGAAAACCAGCCCGGGAAATGTATGGAAGCAGCCCTAATGGGGGTGGGGTCTGTTCATAGTGCCTGATTGTATGCAATTGTGGCCTTCCTTGCATTATTTGCTCCAGCTGTGTATGAGACCAGGGGAAGATTGTGAACTGAAAGTGGCCCTGTAATATTTTGTAGAAGTGGCCGACCTGGGCAGCACAGGAGGTATAACATACCGTGTAACCATAGCAGCTGTACTGCAGAGATGAAATAACAAAGTGAATGGGACAATGCAGTGTACGGAGTCTGAGAGTTGCCTGTCGTGGGGTGTGGGACCACATGACAACACACAACAGGCCCCCCAGACATGTCAGCCTACCAGGAATCTTCCCGGTGAGCCCTATGGCTAATCTGCCCCTGCATCCTGCCACTTACCATCTACATGCTAATCGTATATGTACTAACATGCAATTATTATCGCAGAGGACATCTCTCCTGATTGAAGCTGTATAAAGTTTAGTGGAAAAGAGGTCAATAAATTGTATGTGTAACACAGCACACCTTTCAGTGTGGTCACAGAGGAGAAGGATACCTTGGGAGTGAGAAATTATGTATATTTAAGTTTATTAAAGTACAGTTTTTGTTTGAGTAGTGTTGTAACTTCAGTGACCTGTTAAATCCCAGTTAATAGCTAATGTTTTGTCGTGTTTCAGATAATTCAGTGGTCTGTTTAGGCTGTTGTACTTCTACTTTAGTGTATTAACTTTGCTACAGTAAATTGTGCTATGATTACATCAGGGAAGTCTGGTAGATTGGACACCACTTATGCCCTTTTACCACTGCTGTAATAACCTGGGTTATTGCTGGGTTACCCCTGGTTGTGGCTTCGTGTAAAAGGGTCCTTTAAAAATAACGGATCGAGTGACCCAGGAATCAGACCCTGGTAGCTATCAGGGTTGGACCCGGGTAAGGATGCAGTGCAAATGGCGCAACCCAGGTTATGCTTAAAGTAGCTGATTGGCTGTGTATGCAGAGGTCCGCCTCAAGGGAGTGCCTGAGAGTGACATGCAAGGCAGACGTGGGTGCAGTGTAAATGCGGTGTGACCTGAGTTGGAACAGTGTCCAGAAACCCAGGGTGGAACTGGGTTTTTGGTGGAAAAGTGGTAGTGTTGGCTTTAGGGTAAAGTTTCAGTGCTGATAGTGTTTATTAATGCAATTCTTATTTTATTTTTTTATTTTTATTTTTTTGGGGTTTTTTTATGGGGGAGGGGCGGGGAATTGGCCAGTTTTCAGACAGGCCAGATTTTTTTTTTTTTTTTTTTACCATCCTTTTTACATGCCCATTTCTCTTACGTCCTAGGGGATACTGGGAATCCATTTAGTACCATGGGGTATAGACTGGTCCATTAGGAGCCAGTGGCGCTATAGACGTTTTATTAGGTGTGCTGGCTCCTCCCTCTATGCCCCTCCTACCAGACTCAGTTTAGAAAATGTGCCCAGAGGAGTCTGTCACGTCTCTGGAAGCTCCTGAAGAGTTTTCTGCATTTATTTTCTGTTTGTTATTTTCAGGTAGGACTGGATGGCACCAGCTGCCTGCTTCGTGGGACTTGGAGGGGGAGGGGAATACCGCAACCCCTCTCAGGGTTAATGGTCCCGTTCCTCGCTGACAGGACGCTAGCTCCTGAGGGAATTATTTGCAAGCCCCACCACAGCGAGTGTACATTCCCACAGGACGCCGCCGCCACCCCTGACACAGCCAGAAGAATGAAGAGTGGTGAGTACTAAGCCGACGTCCCGTTTAGCGGGTCGCCAGCCTTTCTGGCGCCATGAGGGTACGGAGCCGCACAGCTTCTAAACGGGGCGGTCTGCGTCTCCCGACTGTGTACGGACATGGACACTGAACAGCGGACACAGTACCCAAACTGGCAACAAAGCCATAAGAGGAGTCTGTCTCCATTTTATGCATATAGACACATACAGCCAGTAAAAAGAAGAGCGGGAAGACCGTGCGCCATTGAAGGGCGGGGCTTCACTATGAGCAGATCCAGCAGCTCACAGGTGCCATTTTACCTACTGCAGTTGACACAGACGCTGAGTGAGAGGGATGCGCAGCACCTCCGGAGAGACTCCAGATTACCTCAGCGGTACCAAGGGGTCATAACGGGTCTGAGCTATTATTAGTGTACTAAGTCCTTAATCTAGGTACTTAGTCTGCGACCCGGCTAAGTTTGGCATTAGCGATTAGGGCGCCGTGTGCTGGTTCCATTCTCTCTCTCTCTCTCTCTCCCTGGAAGGGCGCTTTGTGGGTTAATTGTGCATTTAACCTTTTCCTGTGTGTGTATGCTGTCTCTGTTACAGTATGTCGAGCATAGTGTGTGTTTCATGTAAAGCACAGTGTTCCTCATCTCCAGGGGGTTCACTAGTGTGTACTCTGTATATTAACCAGAATGGCTAGACTCCATTAGGGGAATGATTTCCACCATTTCTACTAAGCTATCTTGGAATAAGAAAGAGTCGCAATACTTAGGACAGTCTATGACTGAGTTTATGAAAAAGGACTCTGTACCCAAACCAGCATCTCGGTTCCCTGCCATTTGTCTGCAAAAACGT
Source organism: Pseudophryne corroboree (assembly GCF_028390025.1). NCBI lineage: Eukaryota > Metazoa > Chordata > Amphibia > Anura > Myobatrachidae > Pseudophryne > Pseudophryne corroboree. The sequence continues at coordinate 295,733,229 of NC_086451.1, forward strand.
ACTTTGGCCCATATCCTGCAGTCTAACTCTGATGATGAGGGGTCAGAAATGGAGGAGGGTGAGGTGGACTCAGAGGTGTGGAAGGGTACTCTGTCGCAGGGAATAGAAGCTCTCACAGAAGCTATCAGACGTTCTGAATATCTGTTAAGGTGACAGAGGAGAGTGAGGAATATTATTTTAATATAAAAAAACTAATCCTTAGCCACATTTCCTGTGTCAAAGGAACTACATACCCTGTTTGAAAAACCATGGGTTAATCCAGATAAGAAATTTAAAATCCCTAAATGGTTATCATCTTTTCCTCATGAGGATAAAAAAAAATGGGAGAATCCACCGGTAGTGGATGCATCGGTCTCCAGGCTCTCACGGAAATACAGTTTACGTTATGGTAAGAACTTACCGTTGATAATGGTATTTCTCCTCAGTCCACAGGTTCCACAGGATAACAATGGGATATGATGGAGCGACAGCGGATTTGCACCAGTCAGTCACAGCTTTCTGGCCTCCCAGCGTGCAACGGACCCGTCCATATATCCCCGCCCTCTGGCTCAGGCAAATCAGTTGTATTCCAAAGCAGAAGAACCCTAATCAGGCGAGAAGAACCCACATGCACACCCTTTCCGTACAAGAAGGAAGAGGTTAGGGAGTAAAAAGGATCCTCAAATACCGCTATCAACGGTAAGTTCTTACCATAACGTATATTTCTCCGGCAGGGTCCACAGGTTATCCACAGGATAACAATGGGATTTCCCAAAGCAGTTTAGTGGTGGGGACGGATGCTCCTGATGCATAGGAGAATCCTTCGCCCGAGTTCAGCATTGTGAGAGGCAAAGGTATCCAAGGCATAATGTCTATTGAATGTGTTAACGACAGACCATATGGCTGCCTTACAACCCTGTTCTGTTTAGGCACCACATTGTGCTGCCCAAAAAGGACCTACCTTACGGGTAGAATGAACAGAGACATTAGCCAGAATAGGGAGCTCAGCTTAGAGAATTTACTTCTGAAATCATCCTCTGAAGCTATCTTGCCAGCATCTGCTTACCAGCCTGCCATCCTCTCTTGTGAAGAGGGAATCTCTTTCCTGATGGCACTGGTATATGACACGTAGATCCCTTATGCACGGATCACGTCTAGTGATGCATCTCCCGCAGCGGGGCCCGGAACCTGAAAAACAGGGATAACATTTTCCACGTTAAGGTGGAACTTGGTCATCACCTTGGAAATATACCCAAACCTAGTTCTGAGAACTGGTTTATGTGGATAAAAGATCAGAAATGGGGAACGACATGACCATACCCCTCAGTCTGATATTCCTCCAGCTGACACCTTAGTCAGTAGAGAACACATTTATGATCCATTTTAACCAATGGTTCAAATTGGGCAACTTGAAGGGCTTTAAGGACTAACACCAGTCCCACGGCACTGTAGGAGGAACAACTGGAGGCTGAATGCGCCGCATAACCTGGAAAAATCCTATAAGTTGGTGATTTAGTTTTGGAACCCTACAGTCAATGCCGACCCTTGCTTTTCCAAGGGAGCCACCTTCAAAGCTTTATCCATTCGTGCCCGAAAGTATGCTAAGACCCCAGAACTATGAAAGATCTAAGATCCAACCTCACTGCAAGCCTGAACGTAGGCTTGCCATATTTGGTGATAAAGGCGAGCTAAGGAAAAGTTCTTTGTTCTGACCTCTTGTTTAAATCACCTGCTGCAAATATCCTGTTACCTTCAGGATACATGTATCAAGGCCATGCCATCAAGGACCATAAATCCAGATGTCTGTGATAACCAGGACTCTGCGTCAGTAGTTCTGGACCTTGGTAGAGCAGAAATGGAGTATCCATTGCCATTCTCTGCTGGTTTTCCTGTTTAGCTTTCTCACCACCCTGGGTAATAGGGTGATTGGAGAAACCTAAAAAGCAGAAGAAAGTCTCATCTCACTGATAAAACATCCACAAATGTCACTCTGGGATCCATTGTTTTTGACCCCTATGTGAGCACCTTGTTGTTCTGACAAAAACTCCATGAGAGATATCTCTGGCAAACACCTCTAGTTAACCGAAATCCTGAATACTCCGGGTGTAGAGCCCAGTCATTTTCCTGAATGGTGTGTCGACTTGAGAAAGTCCGCCTCCCCATTTAGGATTCCCGGAATGAAAATAGCGGACCCCATCTTAGTATGTGCTTTACCTTTTTCATCGCTTTTTGGCTGCGAGTTCCTTCCTGATGAGGTACGCGCATAGTCCGCCCGGCACTGGACTGGTTTTCCTTGAAGACTCTCCTGTGCCTACACCGGTTTCCTATATGTGGCCCAAGGTTCCACCTTTAATTAGCATACAACCTACTTCTTTGGGAACACAACCTTCCTGACACTGGGGGTCATTCCGAGTTTATCGTAGCTGTGCTAAATTTAGCACAGCTACGATCAGGCACTCAGACATGCGGTGGGACGCCCAGCACAGGGCTAGTCCGCCCTGCAGAAGTGCAAAAGCATCGCACAGCAGCAATGCTTTTGCATTTGAGGAGTAACTCCCGGCCAGCGCAGCTCCTGCGGCTGGCCCGGGAGAACCTCTTCGCTGCCCCTGGTCGCAGTAACTGCATGTGACGTCACGCAGCCGCTGCAGCCCGCCCCCCGCACGGTCCAGCCAGGATTTACCTGGTAAGTACCAAAATCCTATTTTTTAAACATTTCCAACTGGAAGAAGGTAATTAGAATTCAATTTCTTAGGATTCCAACTTTTATTTGGGTATAGCCCTGACCTCTTCCCTGATTTCTGTCAGCTGATCTGACTCGGGAAACTCAGGTTTTTAAGGATGTTTAAATACAGGTGTCAGGTTTTTAACCAGGTTCCCTCAATGCTTTATTTAGCTCAGCTATATTCCAGCTGAGACCTACCTCTTCTTTGTATAATGAAGTAGAATAAATTGGACTTTCATCTTACGATAAATTCAACAATGTGTATCCTGTGAATGTGATGATTTTATTTACCATTGCTCTGAGAAGCTGCTGCTGGGAGTGATGCACCATAGGTGGATTTGCATGCAAAGGCTCTACCTGGTACAGGATTCTGAGGAGATTATCCATTCAGCTTATTGGATAAAATGTGTGCAAAGATAGCCCAAGGTGGATACATTTGTACCTGAATCTGCCTTGCATTTCTGCTGAAGCTAAACACTATGCACATGAACCATCCTGAACCAGATCATGAAAGGACAATACAGCTTTTGTAAAACAAACATAATATGAGTGTCCTCACCTTTGCCGCTCTTATACATGATAAATAATCAGCACTTCCACAGTATACTACACAATTTTGTGACTGTAATCTTTAAATAATATTCATCCGACCCTCCATGCATCAGCACTGAGGATCTGCAAGACAGACTAAACGGACATATAATAAAGTCAGCCTAAATACACTGCTCAAAAAAATAAAGGGAACACTAAAATAACACATCCTAGATCTGAATGAATGAAATATTCTTATTGAATACTTTGTTCTTTACATAGTTGAATGTGCTGACAACAAAATCACACACAAATTATCAATGGAAATCAAATTTATTAACCCATGGAGGTCTGGATTTGGAGTCACCCTCAAAATTAAAGTGGAAAAACACACTACAGGCTGATCCAACTTTGATGTAATGTCCTTAAAACAAGTCAAAATGAGGCTCAGTAGTGTGCATGGCCTCCACGTGCCTGTATGACCTCTATACAACCCACACAAGTGGCTCAGGTAGTGCAGCTCATCCAGGATGGCACATCAATGCGAGCTGTGGCAAGAAGGTTTGCTGTGTCTGTCAGCGTAGTGTCCAGAGCATGGAGGCGCTAGCAGGAGACGGGCCAGTACATCAGGAGACGTGGAGGAGGTCGTAAGAGGGCAACTACCCAGCAGCAGGACCGCTACCTCCGCCTTTGTGCAAGGAGGAACAGGAGGAGCACTGCCAGAGCCCTGCAAAATGACCTCCAGCAAGCAACAAATGTGCTCGTGTCTACTCAAACGATCAGAAACAGACTCCATGAGGGTGATATGAGGGCCCGACGCCCACAGGTGAGGGTTGTGCTTACAGCCCAACACCGTGCAGGACGTTTAGCATTTGCCAGAGAACACCAAGATTGGCAAATTCGCCACTGGCGCCCTGTGCTCTTCACAGATGAAAGCAGGTTCTCACTGAGCACATGTGACAGACGTGACAGAGTCTGGAGACGCCAAGGAGAACATTCTGCTGCCTGCAACATCCTCCAGCATGACCGGTTTGGCAGTGGGTCAGTAATGGTGTGGGGTGGCATTTCTTTGGGGGGCTGCACAGCCCTCCATGTGCTCACCAGAGGTAGCCTGACTGCTAATAGGTACCGAGATGAGATCCTCAGACCCCTTGTGAGACCATATGCTGGTGCGGTTGGCCCTGGGTTCCTCCTAATGCAAGACAATGCTAGACCTCATGTGGCTGGAGTGTGTCGGCAGTTCCTGCAAGACGAAGGCATTGATGCTATGGACTGGCCCGCCCGTTCCCCAGACCTGAATCCAATTGAGCACATCTGGGACATCATGTCTCGCTCTATCCACCAATGCCACGTTGCACCACAGACTGTTCAGGAGTTGGTGGATGCTTTAGTCCAGGTCTGGGAAGAGATCCCTCAGGAAACCATCCGCCACCTTATCAGGAGCATGCCCAGGCGTTGTAGGGAGGTCATACAGGCACATGGAGGCCATGCACACTACTGAGCCTCATTTTGACTTGTTTTAAGGACATTACATCAAAGTTGGATCAGCCTGTAGTGTGTTTTTCCACTTTAATTTTGAGGGTGACTCCAAATCCAGACCTCCATGGGTTAATAAATTTGATTTCCATTGATAATTTTTGTGTGATTTTTGTTGTCGGCACATTCAACTATGTAAAGAACAAAGTATTTAAAAAGAATCATTCATTCAGATCTAGGATGTGTTATTTTAGTGTTCCCTTTATTTTTTTGAGCAGTGTACTAGCAGACAGTCACATGAGTAGAATAAGCAGTATGAGATTATCAACTACAAATAACTTATTTATGTAGAAGCACACATTTACTGAATCATGTTTAAAACAGATCTAACGTATTCAGATGCAATGCGAAAGAAACAGTAATCGTACAGACTCATATGCAATAGACACTAGATCTAACTATTCGTACTAGATCTAACTATTCGTACTAGAGACTTAGTGCTGTATTACCCGTACTCAGTAGAGTGGGATACAGGGGGACTCACCCTGCTTCCAAGATCAATCATACGTTGGTGAACTCTGAGTGGATCCAGATGTTAGTAGTGTACACTGCCACTTCCTGACGCAGTGATCACAGACGCTCCGGTCACACAGCCGCCTATGCTGCGACTGGATCCCCTCTTGATAGCCCTTAGTGAATAAAGATGCTCTGGTCACACAGCTGCCTATGCTGCGACCGGGTCTCCTCGGGGTAGAGCTCGGTGAACACCGACGCCCCAGTCACGCAGCCGCCTATGCTGCGACCGGGTCCCCTCGTTGTAGCGCTCAGCGAACACAGATGCACCAGTCACACAGCCGCCTATGCTGCGACCGGGTCCCCTCGTGGTAGCAATCAATGAACACAGACTCCCCGGTCACACAGACGCCTATGCTGCGACCGGGTCCCCTCGCCTCCTAGTGTAGCTAGTAGCGTCTGAGACTGAAGCGAGGAAATAGTTCATGGCGGGAGACTCGGCGGAAACTGGTCATGAACCAGGGGGAGAGGCGACCAGGAGAGCGTCTGACTCCCCACTGCTGACATCAACCCTAGGGATCGCGGCCTCTTGCTATTCCTGGTGCCTAAGATCCCTAAGGCCTAGCGCTGGAGCACCCGTGGTGGCGGCGCGTCAGCTACTGTTTGGTAGTCTCCTCTCAAAACTGTGCGGATGTGTCCGTATTCCATCATGCTACGCTGAACCGATGCCTTACCTTCTCTCCGTGCTCCGGCCACAGCCTGGTAACGTCTGATGAACCTGTTAGTATATCCGACACAGACGCCCGCCGAAACAGCACCGTACTCGAGGGTAAGCGTTGTCGCGACCTGGCGGAGAGTTGTTGGAGCGACTTTCCAATATGCGTATAAGATGCTGTTTAGAAAGATCACTCAAAAAATAGTAAGACTATAAAAATAAAATAAGAAACCATGGTCCGGCTCCTGCCGCACCAAACAAAAATCTGATTTGCCTGAGCCAGGGAGCAGGGATATATGGACAGGCCCGTTGCATGCTGGGAGGCCGGAAAGCTTTGACTGGTGCAAATCCGCTGTCGCTCCATCATATCACATTGTTATCCTGTGGATAACCTGTGGACCCTGCCGAAGAAAATTGTATTGCCTGTCCCGGGTGCATCCTCCCTAAAAGACGCAGCTGACCGCAAAATTGAGACTACACTCAAAACTTTTTTATACAGATGCAGGGGTGGCCCAGAGACCCACTATAGCATGTGGGTGGATTACGAGAGCCATTGATAAATGGTTGGGTAACCTAATTGAGGGGTTAGAAACTTGCCTCAAGTGGAGATTATTTTGCTCATGCAACATATACAGGACTCTGCGAACTTTATGGTGGAAGCCATAAAGGGGAGAGGCTTACTTAATGCACGCTCTACAGCTATGGCAGTGTCTGCACGCAGGGTTCTATGGCTACGCCAGTGGACTGCGGATGCGGACTCCAAGAAAGGCGTGGAAGGCCTACCTTTCACAGGCGAGGCCTTATTTGGAGATGAACTAGACAAATGTATCTCCAAAGCTACTGTGGTCCACATACCTACCTTCTGCAGCTTCCCCAGCTAGAAAGGCCTATTCAAGATCTAACTTAGTCCTTTTGGATGGCCAAGTTTAGGGGCAAGGCCAGAGGCTCCTCTACCGCCGCCAGAGGTGCTAAGGTATACCACGGAAACCAGCTACTGCCGGTTCACAGGAACAGAGTTCAGGCTCTGCTTCCTCAAAACCTTCCGCATGACTGTGGACCGCAATGCCTGGAAGACTGTCGAGTGGGAGCCAGGCTAAGCTTCTTCAGTCACATCTGGACAAGATTGTGCCAGGATCCCTGGGTCATAGACCTTATATCCCAGGGCTACAGACTGGAGTTCCAGGAGCTACCACCTCACCGATTCTTCAAATCAGGCTTACCAGTTTCACAAGAGGCAAGAATAACCTTGCAGGACGCCATTCAAAAACTGTTACAGACCCAGGACATTGTTCCAGTTCCACCTCATCTACAAAACAAGGGTTACTATTCCAGCTTGTTTGTAGTACCGAAGCCGGACTGTTCGGTAAGACTGATTCTGAACCTGAAATCGTTGAACCTGACCATTAAGGCCTGAGTGTTCAAATTCAAGGTGGAGTCTCTGAGAGCGGTGATCTCAGGTCTGGAGGAGGGGAAATTCCTAGTGTTTCTGGATTTCAAGTATGCGTACCTTCATATTCCGATCTGGCCACCTCATCAGCCTTATCTACGGTTTGCACTGTAGGACTGTCACTACCAGTTCCAGGCCCTGCCATTTGGTCTCTTCACGGCAGCGAGGGTGTTCACTAAAATGATGGCAAAGATGATGTTTCTACTCCGCAAACAAGAAGTGAACATAATTCCTTACCTGGACGATCTTCTGATAAAGGCACCGTCCAGGGAACAGTTGTTGGAGAACATTGACATCTCAACCAGACTGCTCCTGGATCACAGGTGGATTCTGAACCTACCAAAATCTCACCTAGAACGAACACAGAGGCTTCCTTTCCTGGGAATGATACTGGACACAGAGTCTCAAAGTATTCCAAAGGCAATGGTAATCCAATCGATGGTTCGGGCTGTCCTGAAGCCAACCCGGATCTCTGTGCATCTCTGCATACACCTTCTGGGGAAAATGGTGGCCTCTTACGAGGCGATTCAGTACGGAAGGTTTCATGCAAGGCTCTTCCAGCTAGATCTGTTGGACAAATGGTCCGGATCGTATCTTCACATGCACCAGTGGATTCTTCTGTCACCAAAAGCCAGGATCTCTTTCCTGTGGTGTCACGATACGGGTAACTAGCCGCCGGTTCCTACCTGTTAGGAGCCTCCTGAGATTGGCTCAGCGAGCCATGGCCGGGCTATAGCTATTTTTTTTGTTATTGCCTGCAGCGCTGGTTTTGGCGGCCTCCTCTGTGTGTGCACTTGCGGTGGTGCGGCGCTCTCAGCCCCGTCGCTGCCGCGCCCATGGTCCTCTGCTGGATGTGCGTCCTCTGTGTGCTCCTGCTCCTGATTCCATCCCTGTGGCCGCTGTGCGCGTCGAGTTTCTGCTGCTGCGGCCTCCGCCGCCATTGTTATTTAACACATGGTTTCAGAGTGCTTCTTTCCCTTTCAATCTCAGTCTATGGGCGCAGCCATTTTGGACTTGGATCACATGTCACCATTCTCACCTATCCACAGTGCTCCTGGAGCCAGGAAGGACTTAATTGTCAGCCAATCCCTGCTATCCAGCAGGTATAAATATCCTATCCCAGCACCCAGAAGGTTGTCAGTGATTCAATTCTCTCTCCAGCGATTCCAGTGTGCAGTTCACTGTGGATTCTCCTGTGGACCTTCCTGGTAGCATAGCCTGACTCCCTGGTGGTTTCCCTCTGGGGTGCAGTTCCAGCTCTCCTGTACTAGTGCCCTGTGGTGCAACCTGCCTCTTGTTCCCGCACCCAGCGCTAGCAGAGTGTATGACTCCGACTTCCCAGCAGCCACTCTCCAGCAGTCCTCTATGTACCTTCCTGCCGGTACTCACCAGTATTGTGGAGTACAAATCCTGCGATCCCAAGCTTCTTTCACTGTTTACCTGCGAACCCCAGCTTCTTTCACTGTTTACCTGCGAACCCCAGCTTCATTCACAGTTTACCTGCGAACCCCAGCTTCTTTCACTGTTTACCTGCGAACCCCAGCTTCATTCACTGTTTACCTGCGAACCCCAGCTTCATTCACAGTTTACCTGCGAACCCCAGCTTCATTCACAGTTTACCTGCGAACCCCAGCTTCATTCACAGTTTACCTGCGAACCCCAGCTTCATTCACAGTTTACCTGCGAACCCCAGCTTCATTCACAGTTTACCTGCGAACCCCAGCTTCATTCACAGTTTACCTGCGAACCCCAGCTTCATTCACAGTTTACCTGCGAACCCCAGCTTCATTCACAGTTTACCTGCGAACCCCAGCTTCATTCACAGTTTACCTGCGAACCCCAGCTTCATTCACAGTTTACCTGCGAACCCCAGCTTCATTCACAGTTTACCTGCGAACCCCAGCTTCATTCACAGTTTACCTGCGAACCCCAGCTTCATTCACAGTTTACCTGCGAACCCCAGCTTCATTCACAGTTTACCTGCGAACCCCAGCTTCATTCACTGTTTACCTGCGAACCCCAGCTTCATTCACTGTTTACCTGCGAACCCCAGCTTCATTCACTGTTTACCTGCGAACCCCAGCTTCATTCACGGTTTACCTGCGAACCCCAGCTTCATTCACTGTTTACCTGCGAACCCCAGCTTCATTCACTGTTTACCTGCGAACCCCAGCTTCATTCACTGTTTACCTGCGAACCCCAGCTTCATTCACTGTTTACCTGCGAGCCCAGCTTCATTCACAGCTCTACCTGTGATCCCCAGCATCACGTTATATTATATAGTACTCCCACTCATACTCCAGACTACTGGTCTTAACCAGTTGTGTCCTTGACATTGTGACATTTATTGTTTGGTTGCACATTATTGACTCTTATGATTTAATAAAAACCCTCAGGCATCTCCTGTTGTCGTGGTCACGCCTTCGGGCATTTGGTACTACTGTCTTATCGCATGTCTAGGAGTCTTCTCTCACCTCCTATATTCCGGTACCAGTCAGCCCCTACAACTGAAGCTTCCAGTTACCGACACCAGCCCTCAGTTGTGACATGGTGGCTACAAACTTCTCACCTAGTCGAGGGTCGGAGGTTCGGGATTCAGAATTGGATTCTGCTAACCACAGATGCAAGCCTCAGAGGTTGGGGTGCAGTCGCCCAGGGGGTGCAGTTTCAGGGAAGATGGTCAAGTCAGGAAGTCATCCTTCCAATAAACATCTTGGAACTCAGGGCTGTCTACAACACTCTTCGACTGGCCGCTTTTCTTCTGAATCTTCTATTCAGGCTATTCAGGTCCAGTCGGACAATGTGACGGCAGTGAAATACATAAACTGACAGGGCGGAACGAAAAGCAGAGCAGCAGTGTTAGAGGTGGGTCAAGAATTCTCCTCTGGGCGGAAAAACATGCCGGCAGTAGACAACTGGGAAGCAGACTTCCTCAGCAGACATGACCTGCACCCGGGGGAATGGGGCCTTCACCCGGAGGTGTTCCGGTGGTTGACACCTCTGTGAGGATATTCACAAATCGACATGATGGCCTCTCAACTCTTCAAGAAGCTCAAGCGGTATTGTTCCAGGTTGAGAGACCCACAAGCAGTGGCGGTAGACGCTCTGACAACTCCGTGGGTCTACCAGCTGGTGTACGCGTTTACTCCACTTCCTCTAATCCCAAGAATTATAAAGAATAACAAGAGAAAAGGTACAAGCAATCCTCATTGCTCCAGACTGGCCATGAAGGGCCTGGTACGCGGATCTTCTCGAGATGCTGCTCGAGATCCGTGGCCTCTACCTCTTCACGGGGATCTTCTGCAACATGGCCCGATCATCTATCAAGACTTACCGTGGCTACGTTTAACGGCATGGAAGTTGAACGGCTGATTCTAGTCAGGAGGGGGATTCCTGACAAGGTCATCCCGACTATGATTCAAGCCAGGAAGGGAGTAACGTCTAAACATTACCGCCGTATCTGGAAGAAATAGGTCTCTTGGTGTGAGAGCAGACAATATTCTGTGGTAGAATTCCATCTGGGACGTTTCCTGCTTTTTCTGCTGTCGGGAGTGGATGTGGTCCTACGTCTAGACTCCATAAAAGTCCAGATTTCAGCCTTGTCAATTTTCTTTCAGAAATAATTGGCTTCTCTCCCAGAGGTCCAGATGTTCTTGAAAGGTGTTCTGCACAAACAACCTTTTGAGCACCCCTTCCCCGGCACCTTATGATCTCAATGTGGTGCTGCAGTTCCTCTAATCGGACTGGTTTGAACCGTTGCAGGAGGTAGACGTAAAGTACCTTACGTGGAAGACACTCACACTGTTGGCCTTGTCTTCAGCAAGACGTGTGACATGAGGACAGAGCTGAGCTCAGGACTCGTCAGCAATTTCTTCCTAAGGTGGTGTCAGCGTTTCACATAAACCAACCTATTGTGGTTCCGGTTGTTACGGACACCTCTGCTACTTCAAAGTCTTTGAATGTTGTGAGGTCTTTGAAGGTGTATGTAAAGAGAACAGCTCGTCACAGGAAATCTGATTCGCTGTTCGTTCTCTATGATTCCAATAAAATTGAGTGTCCTGCTTCCAAGCACTCCATTGCACGCTGGATCAGGCTTACTATCCAGCATGCTTATTCCACGGCAGGCTTGCCGGTTCCAAAATCTCTACAGGCCCACTCTACTAGGACGGTGGGTACTTCTTAGGCGGCTGCCCGGGGTGTCTCAGCTTTACAGCTCTGCCGAGCAGCTACTTGGTCAGGTTCAAACACGTTTGCTAAGTTGTACAAGTTTGATACTTTGACCAAACTGAAGGTCCTCAGAGGCCAATCAGTTCTGCAGGAACATCAGCACTCTCCCACCCGGTTTAGGAGCTTTGGTACTTCCCCATGATACTAAATGGATTCCCAGTATCCCCTAGGACGTAAGAGAAAATAGAATTTTAATTTCCTACCGGTAAATCCTTTTCTTGTAGTCTGTAGGGGATACTGGGCATCTGCCCGGTGCTTCTTTCTTCCTGCACTGTCACTTGGTTAAGTAATGTTTGGTTCAGCTGTTGCTGTTTTTCCAGTTTACAAGTTTTGGTTAGCATGGCTTTCCTCTTGTTATGGTTGTACTGGTTCGAAATCTCACCACTCTCCTTTTCTATATCCTTCTCTCAAAGTATGTCCGTCTCCTCGGGCACAGTTTCCTATACTGAGCCTGGTAGGAGGGGCATAGAGGGAGAAGCCAGTACACCTAATCAAACTTCTATAGTGCCCATGTCTCCTAGTGGACCCGTCAATACCCCATGGTACTAAATGGATTCCAAGTATTCCCTACGGACAACGAGAAAAGGATTTACCGGGAAGGTAATTAAAATCCTATTTTAGTTTTATCATGAAATAGATATAAAGATGTGTCCTCAATACACCATGAGCTGCGTTGAGCGATGTAACCTCTTGTTTGCACTAATGTTGATCTTAGGCTCAAAGTGATGCCACATTTAACGCTTAGAGATTGCACTAATTAAATTGACTGTGCGACTGAGTCTGAATCTATACGAAGCACAACAGAACTAAGGGGAGCATAAGGGATGCTCCAAGAAGGGATGTTTGGAGCGACTACAGCAATAGTGTTTTTGGACACATCTGTAGTTGCACCCAACCCACTTGTTCATGTCCATGGGCAACTGAGTATAGCAGGTGCCTGGAAATACTACCACAAGTAATGCCTCTGGCCTAAGTCTGATGTAATTGCTCTTTTGGAAGCATTCTGCATAGCATGATTGCAGCAGGATTTAGTCAGACCTATATGTTGAGCAAGTCTGAGAGTTTTCTTTTATTGTTTCACAGGCACATTGTCCCACTTGTCAATTTAAAACCAGTAACCCAGGTAATCCCTGTCCCTGCATGGAATTCATCCAGTAATCGGAAAGGAACCAACTACCAGAGAATAGCAGCAGGTTACAGCAGTGACATAGGTATGCAAGTTGAAACCTTTTTACCAAATATTAATGCATTTTCTATATTCACATATAGATGTTAATATGTTCACTCGTGTTTAGAACAGGGTTCCTCAACCCTAATCCTGAAGTCCCACCAACAGGTTTGATCTGTGCTGCTGGGCCAGTAACTATGGCACATATTTTCCAGACAAACATTCACAAAACATACCTGTTTGTGGTACTTTAGGAGGGATGCAGTTATAAGGTTGACAGGCAACAAGTTGACATAAGGTTAAAGCCCATTGGGAAGGTTAGGGGTCTTGTAGGGGATGGTTTGACAGTGTAATACTAATGTGTGTTTACATGTTGCCACTTGAGGGGAGGCACCCGATATACCGGCTGTCGGGATCCCGGCGCTCAGCATACCAGCGCCGGTATATTGACAACTATTCTCCCTCCATGGGGTGTCCACGACACCCCTGGAGGGACAATAAATAGCGTTGAGCGCCACTGTGCCCGCAAGGGGCTCTTTTGCGCTTGCCCCGCTGCCGGCATTCAGAGTGCCGGCCAATCCTAGTACACCCCTTAATACATTATCTGTTCTAGTCTCACCAAGTATATGGCCAAAAGATGTAAAATACAGTTTGATACAGTTGTAAAAAAGCATTTTGTACCTTGAACATGTCAAAAAGGGAGAACGGTATGTGTGACTAACATACGGGATGCCGGCGGTCACAATACAGACGCCGGCATCTCGTTGATCATGACAGGGGCGGGGTATTTAAACTCTTCACCCACCTAACCATAATCCTCCCTTACCACAGTCTAACACTAACCTCCCGCTTAGTGCCTACACCTAACCCCCCCCCCCCTTCCCCCTTCCCCCTTCCCCCTTTCAAAGCAATGGTAATACCAGGAACAAAATTCTAAATCTATTCTGGCATTTTTTTTTTTTTCTCTGCTTGTGATTAGAGCTTGACCTCAAATCAAGGAAGAGGCTGTTCAAGAAAGTATGTGGAAAGGAGGTTTGTATGACTGATTTACAGCAGAGGGGTGGTCACACGGCCACTCCGACTGCATCAATATGACGTGTCTTAGCTTTTCTCTAATTCACTGTTTGCAGAATCCAGCAAATATAGCATCTTATGAAAATTTTCGACCTCCTCAATCTCCGCATCGTCAAAGTCGAGGCTTTGGTATTCCAAAGTATGTATTGCTGAATTATTGCTTTGATGTTATCTTTTTTTTTTCTTTTTATCAAGTGGCTTTTTTTTAAAAGTAATGCATTGCATGTGCAGAAATTTGTGGACACCAATCAATACTAGTTCCTTCTAGAGTAAATGTGTGTAGTTGTGTGTTTTACTGTATAGAATTTCTATAGAAGCACACATTAACACTAGATGCACTTTAGGATCTACTAATTTTCACACTTCAAAAAGTGAGTTTGAAAAGAGTCATTATCGCTTTGATGCTGCACAAACCCCTCATCTTGCTATACAAGAGCAATACAACCATCCACTCCATGTGCAACATTTATGATATGAAAACTTGTTACTGTTAGACTATACAATCTAGAAAGATATGTTTTTATATATATGAAAATCTAGAATTACTGTGGCATGAATACAGCAATGCACAACAGTATTAACATTTTATTTGGCAAATCATTAATGGCTCATTAACACGTAATATACAATGGATTTTTTTGGTGCTAAAAAACTGTAATACTGTCTTAAAGGGTTGGGTATGGGTGACCGGCGTTTGGGATCACCATATCGATGCCGGGATCCCGGGGTTGAGAGTTCCTGCAGGGGGCGGCGAGTGAAACGAAGCCCCTTGTGGGCTTGCTGGCAGTGGGAATAGTCCCTGTTAGTTGGGATTGTGAGGGGTCAGGAGACAGGCGTCTGTATTGTGACCGGCTGTCAGGAGACATATAACTACATCCTGTCCTAACAGTGATGAACCAGATATGTAATAGCCATAGTGGTTTTGGGCATGGGGAGCGGCGAGCGAAACAAAGCCCCTCGTGGGCTCGCGGCACTCGCCACACTGCGTGCTCGGTGGCAGTAGGAATAGTCCCTGTTAGTCTGCTTAGCGACTGTCAGGATTGTGAGGGGTCGGGAGACGGGCGTCTGCATTGTGACTGGCAGTCATGAACCAATATATAATAGCTATAGTGGTTTTGGGCATGTCTAGCCTAAGTACCGTTTTTGGCCTTTTACCTTTTGAAACATTGTACTTCATGTTTGTAAATCTTGTACACCTAGACCTAAATTAATTCTTACTGATTTGTCCTCCTACATCTATCCTTTTTGCACCATATGGAGCTATTCCTGTGATGTGCACTTTCCTCTGTTCTGCTACTTTTCCCTTATTTTTGAATCTTTGCCCACATATATTGTACTAGGTACGTAGGATTAGTTTGTTTTGTTGGAATTAGTGTAAAGTTAAAGATTCAGCATAATGATGCAGGACGCAGGTCACTTGTAGGGTGCGCAGGGGGTACAGTGGTTATAACTTGGATGAGGAGAGTGTCTGGGTACCAGATGGTTACATGGAGCCCTGACCTCCCTCTCCACTATAACCCGCCCCCAGCCCTGGCTAGTCAGATTTTAGTTTGGTGCCAGGCAGGAGAGGGTACCATTTTGTGGGGTGCTGCTTTTAAGTGGTTAAACACCCCTCGCCTCCCCCACCACCCCTCACCACCCCTCTGGTAACTTTTTTTATTTTATTTTACTATATTAAGCTTTTTGAGTACTGGGCAGCCTGTGCAAAGTGTCCTACAGGATGCCCTTACAGCTGCCCCAACACCCAGCGCTAATGGCGGCAGCATCTGTGAGCGGGTTGGTGAGTTCCACTGTGGCTTTACAGGTGCAGGAGACCACGGACGATGCTGGTTTGTGTAGGACCCAGATGCTGTGTGCCAGGCACCGCTGGCACGCCGCTAGTTGCAGCCCTTGTACCTATTGACCAATATTAATTTATTCACACATTGTCCAGCCAAACTCTGTGCAAAATACATGTTAAAAAAACAATAATATAATTATACGATCAGAGATAAAAAAAGTCAATACAAAAATATCACCAACATATACAGAAATTTGTTTAAAAAAAGGGTATATATGGTAAAACCTATGAGGACTCAATTTAGAAAAAGTATATAATATCGATTAATAAGATCAACTATTGGTAAAAAAATCAATATCTTAACTGAAGAGAAGGTAGGTCGACACCAGAGTGGATGGATATGTGGAAGGTTTTACACGACAGTGTCAACTCCTTACATAAAAGGTTCGATGACATAACAGCTGTGGGACAGCCGGCTTCTCAGCCAGTGCCTGCCCAGGCGTCTCAAAGGCCATCAGGGGCTCAAAAACGCCCGCTACCTCAGATGGCAGACACAGATGTCGACACGGAGTCTGACTCCAGTGTCGACGATGACGAGACTAATGTACATTCCACTAGGGCCATCCGTTGCATGATTACGGCAATGAAAAATGTGTTGCACATTTCTGACATTAACCCAGGTACCACTAAAAAGGGTATTATGTTTGGGGAGAAAAAGCAACCAATGGTTTTTCCCCCATCAGATGAGTTGAATGAAGTGTGTGAAGAAGCGTGGGCTTCCCCCGATAAGAAACTAGTGATTTCTAAAAAGTTACTGATGGCGTACCCTTTCCCGCCAGAGGACAGGTTACGTTGGGAGACATCCCCGAGGGTGGATAAAGCGCTCACACGCTTGTCAAAAAAGGTGGCACTGCCGTCTCAGGATACGGCCGCCTTAAAGGAGCCTGCGGATAGAAAGCAGGAGGCTATCCTGAAGTCTGTATATACACACTCAGGTACTATACTGAGACCTGCTATTGCTTCAGCATGGATGTGCAGTGCTGCAGCAGCGTGGTCTGATTCCCTGTCTGATAACATTGATTCCCTTGACAGGGACACTATATTGCTAACCATAGAGCATATTAAAGACGTAGTCTTATATATGAGAGATGCACAGAGGGATATTTGCCGGCTGACATCTAGAATTAATGCAATGTCCATTTCTGCCAGGAGAGTATTATGGACTCGGCAGTGGACAGGTGATGCGGATTCTAAAAGGCACATGGAGGTTTTGCCTTACAAGGGTGAGGAATTGTTTGGGGATGGTCTCTCGGACCTAGTTTCCACAGCAACAGCTGGGAAGTCGACATTTTTACCTCGGGTTCCCTCACAGCCTAAGAAAGCACCGTACTATCAGGTACAGTTCTTTCGGCCCCAGAAAGGCAAGCGGGTTAAAGGCGCGTCCTTTCTGCCCAGAGGCAGGGGTAGAGGGAAAAAGCTGCACCATACAGCCAGTTCCCAAGAACAAAAATCCTCCCCTGCTTCCACTAAATCCACCGCATGACGCTGGGGCACCACTGGTGGAGCCAGGTGCGGTGGGGGCCCGTCTCCGGAACTTCAGCGACCGGTGGGTTCGCTCACAGGTGGATCCCTGGGTTCTACAAGTGGTATCTCAGGGATACAAGCTGGAATTCGAGACGTCTCCCCCTCGCCGTTACCTTAAATCAGCCTTGCCAACTACTCCCCAGGACAGGGAGGTAGTGCTGGTGGCAATTCACAAGCTGTACCTCCAGCAGGTGATAATAAAAGTTCCCCTCCTTCAACAGGGACGGGGTTACTATTCCACAATGTTTGTGGTACCGAAACCAGACGGTTCGGTGAGACCCATTCTAAATTTGAAATCCTTGAACACTTCTATAAGGAAGTTCAAGTTCAAAATGGAATCGCTCAGGGCGGTTATTGCAAGCCTGGAAGAGGGGGATTACATGGTATCACTGGACATCAAGGATGCTTACCTGCATGTCCCCATTTACCCACCTCACCAGGTGTACCTCCGTTTTGTGTTACAGGACTGCCATTACCAATTCCAGACGTTGCCGTTTGGTCTGTCCACGGCACCGAGGGTATTTACCAAAGTAATGGCCGAAATGATGATACTCCTTCGAAAGAAGGCAGTTATAATTATCCCGTACTTGGACGATCTCCTTATAAAGGCGAGGTCTAGGGAGCAGTTGTTGGTCGGAGTAGCACTATCTCAGGAAGTGCTACAACAGCACGGCTGGATTCTGAATATTCCAAAGTCGCAGCTGGTTCCTACGACGCGTCTGCTGTTCTTGAAACCAAAACAGGTGTCGGTGCATCGCTGCACGTGAGTCCTGGGAAAGATGGTAGCTTCTTACGAGGCAATTCCATTCGGCAGGTTCCATGCAAGGATTTTTCAGTGGGATCTGTTAGACAAGTGGTCCGGATCACATCTTCAGATGCATCGGCTGATCACCCTGTCCCCGAGGGCCAGGGTGTCTCTGCTGTGGTGGCTGCAGAGTGCTCATCTTCTCGAGGGCCGCAGATTCAGCATACAGGACTGGGTCCTGGTGACCACGGATGCAAGCCTCCGAGGTTGGGGGGCAGTCACTCGGAAGAAACTTCCAATGACAATGGTCGAGTCAGGAGGCTTCCCTACACATAAATATTCTGGAACTAAGGGCCATTTACAATGCCCTCAGCCAGGCAAGACCCCTGCTTCAAAACCAGCCGGTGCTGATTCAGTCAGACAACATCACGGCGGTCGGCCATGTAAACCGACAGGGCGGCACAAGAAGCAGGATGGCGATGACAGAAGCCACAAGGATTCTCCGATGGGCGGAAAATCACGTGATAGCACTGTCAGCAGTGTTCATTCCGGGAGTGGACAACTGGGAAGCATACTTCCTCAGCAGGCACGACCTCCACCCGGGAGAGTGGGGACTTTATCCAGAAGTCTTCCAGCTGATTGTAAATCGTTGGGAAAGGCCACAGGTGGACATGATGGCGTCCCGCCTCAACAAAAAGCTAAAAAGATATTGCGCCAGGTCAAGGGACCCTCAGGCGATAGCTGTGGACGCTCTAGTGACACCGTGGGTGTACCAGTCGGTTTATGTGTTCCCTCCTCTTCCTCTCATACCAAAGGTGCTGAGGATAATAAAAAAGAGAGGAGTAAGAACTATACTTATCGTTCCGGATTGGCCAAGAAGGACTTGGTACCCGGAACTACAAGAAATGATCTCAGAGGACCCTTGGCCTCTGCCTCTCAGACAGGACCTGCTACAGCAGGGGCTCTGTCTGTTCCAAGACTTACCGCGGCTGCGTTTGACGGCATGGCGGTTGAACGCCGGATCCTGATGGAAAAGGGCATTCCGGTTGAAGTCATTCCTACGCTGATAAAGCTAGGAAGGATGTGACAGCAAAACATTATCACCGCATATGGCGAAAATATGTTGCTTGGTGTGAGGCTATGAAGGCCCCCACTGAAGAATTTCAGCTGGGTCGATTTCTACACTTCCTACAGTCAGGAGTGACTATGGGCCTAAAATTGGGATCCATTAATGTCCAGATTTCGTCCCTGTCTATTTTCTTTCAAAAAGAACTGGCTTCACTGCCTGAAGTTCAGACGTTTGTTAAGGGAGTGCTGCCTATTCAGCCCCCTTTTGTGCCCCCAGTGGCACCTTGGGATCTCAACGTTGTGTTGGATTTCCTAAAATCACATTGGTTTGAGCCACTTCAGACCGTGGAATTAAAATATCTCACGTGGAAAGTGGTCATGCTTTTGGCCTTGGCTTCAGCTAGGCGGGTGTCAGAATTGGCGGCTTTGTCCTGTAAAAGCCCCTATCTGATCTTCCATATGGACAGAGCAGAATTGAGGACTCGTCCCCAATTCCTCCCTAAGGTGGTATCAGCGTTTCATTTGAACCAACCTATTGTGGTGCCTGCGGCTACTCGGGACTTGGAGGCTTTCAAGTTGCTGGACGTAGTCCTGGCCCTGAAAATCTATGTTTCTAGGACGGCTAGAGTCAGAAAGACTGACTCGCTGTTTATCCTGCATGCACCCAACAAGCTGGGTGCTCCTGCTTCTAAGCAGACTATTGCTCGCTGGATCTGCTCCACGATTCAACTTGCACACTCTGCGGCTGGGCTGCCGCATCCTAAATCAGTAAAAGCCCATTCCACGAGGAAGGTGGGCTCTTCTTGGGCGGCTGCCCGAGGGGTCTCGGCTTTACAACTTTGCCGAGCTGCTACCTGGTCGGGATCAAACACGTTTGTAAAATTCTACAAGTTTGATACCCTGGCCGAGGAGGACCTTGAGTTTGCTCATTCGGTGCTGCAGAGTCATCCGCACTCTCCCGCCCGTTTGGGAGCTTTGGTATAATCCTCATGGTCCTTACGGAGTTCCCAGCATCGACTAGGACGTCAGAGAAAATAAGAATTTACTCACCGGTAATTCTATTTCTCGTAGTCCGTAGTGGATGCTGGGCGCCCGTCCCAAGTGCGGATTGTCTGCAATACTTGTATATAGTTATTGCCTAACTAAAGGGTTATTGTTATGAGCCATCTGTTCAGTGAGGCTCAGTTGTTATTCATACTGTTAACTGGGTATAGTTATCACGAGTTGTACGGTGTGATTGGTGTGGCTGGTATGAGTCTTACCCGGGATTCCAAATCCTTTCCTTGTTGTGTCAGCTCTTCCGGGCACAGTTTCTCTAACTGAGGTCTGGAGGAGGGGCATAGAGGGAGGAGCCAGTGCACACCAGTAGTCCTAATTCTTTCTTAGAGTGCCCAGTCTCCTGCGGAGCCCGTCTATTCCCCATGGTCCTTACGGAGTTCCCAGTATCCACTACGGACTACGAGAAATAGAATTACCGGTGAGTAAATTCTTATTATTAATGCTGTCTTAAGAGATTTATATATATATATATATATATATATATATATATATATATATATATATATATATATATATATATTTATATATATATATATATATATATATATATATATATATATATATATATATATATATATATATATATATATATATATATATAAAACATGCCGAAAGAGACATGAGTATACTGGGTCCTAGAGACAAAGCTATGTCTGTTTCTGCTTGACGTGTCCTGTAGAATACGCAATGGACAGATGATGCCGACTTAAGAGGCATATGGAAGGCTGAGGATTGTGTGGAGAAGGGTTCTCTGACCTGGTCTCCACAGCTATAGCTGGTAATTCTGTTTTGCCTTATATTCCTGCACAGCCTAGGAAAGCACGACATTATCAAATGCAGCCTTTAGAACAAAGAAACAAGAAAGTCCGAGGTGCGTCCTTTCTTGCCAGAGGCGGGGGCAGAGGAAAGAAGCTGCACAACACAGCTAGGTCCCAGGAACAGAAGTCCTCCCCGGCCTCTACAATAATCCACCGCATGTCGCTGGGGCGCCACAAGGCGGAGCTAGGCCCGGTGGGGGCACGCCTGCGTAAGTTCAGCCACAAGTGGGTTCACTCCCTGTTAGATCCCTGGGCAATAGATAGTGTCTCAGGGATGCAAGCTGGACTTTGAGAAGATGCCACCTCACCGACGGCCCTGCCGGCTTCCCCCCCACGAGAGGGAAACAGTGTTAACTGCAATTCACAAATTGTATCTACAGCAGGTGGTGGTCAAGATTCCCCTCCTTCAACGAGGAAAGGGTTACTATTCGACCATGTTTGTAGTACCGAAACCGGACGGTTCGGTCAGACCCATATTGAATTTAAAATCCCTGAACATATACCTGAAAAGATTCAAGTTCAAGATGGAATCGCTGAGAGCGGTCATCGCAAGCCTGGAAGGGGGGGATTTTATGGTGTCTCTGGACATAAAGGATGCATACCTTCATGTCCCCATTTATCCACCTCATTAGGCGTACCTCAGATTTGTGGTACAGGATTGTCATTACCCATTCCAGACGTTGCCGTTTGATCTGTTCACGGCACCGAGAATATTTACCAAGGTAATGGCAGAAATGATGGGCTTCTGCGAAAGCAAGGAGTCACAATTATCCCATACTGGGACGATCTCCTCATAAAGGCGAGGTCCAGAGAGCAGTTGCTGATCAGCGTAGCACACTCTTGGGAAGTGTTGCAACAGCACGGCTGGATTCTGAATATTCCAAGGTCGCAGCTGATTCCTACGACGCGTCTGCCCTTCCTGGGCATGATTCTGGACACAGACCAGAAGAAGGTTTTTCTCCCAGCGGAGAAGGCTCAGGAGCTCGTGACTCTGGTCAGAGGCCTCTTAAAACCAAAACAGGTGTCGGTGCATCAATGCATGCGAGTCCTGGGAAAGTTGGTGGCGTCTTACGAAGCCATTCCCTTCGGCAGGTTCCATGCGAGGAACTTTCAGTGGGACCTGCTGGACAAGTGGTCCGGATCGCATCTTCAGATGCATCGGCTGATCACCCTATCCCCAAGGGCCAGGGTGTCTCTTCTGTGGTGGCTGCAGAGTGCTCACCTTCTCGAGGGCCGCAGGTTCGGCATACAGGACTGGGTCCTGGTGACCACGGATGCAAGCCTCCGAGGATGGGGGGCAGTCACTCAGGGAAGAAACTTCCAAGGGCGGTGGTCAAGTCAGGAAACTTGTCTGCACATCAATATCCTGGAACTAAGGGCCATATACAACGCCCTGAGTCAAGCGGAGCATCTGCTTCGCAACCAACCGGTGCTGATTCAGTCAGACAACATCACTGCAGTGGCTCATGTAAACCGCCAGGGCGGCACAAGAAGCAGGGTGGCGATGGCAGAAGCCACCAGAATTCTTCGCTGGGCGGAGAATCACGTGCAAGCACTGTCAGCAGTGTTCATTCCGGGAGTGGACAATTGGGAAGCAGACTTCCTCAGCAGGCACGACCTCCACCCGGGAGAGTGGGGACTTCATCAAGAAGTCTTCACACAGATTACAAATCGCTGGGAACTGCCACAGGTGGACATGATGGCGTCCCGCCTCAACAAAAAGCTACAAATGTATTGCGCCAGGTCAAGATACCCTCAGGCGATAGCTGTGGACGCACTAGTGACACCGTTGGTGTTCCAGTCGGTTTATGTGTTTCCTCCTCTTCCTCTCATACCCAAGGTGCTGAGAATCGTAAGAAAAAGAGGAGTGAGAACAATACTCATTGTTCTGGATTGGCCAAGAAGGACTTGGTATCCGGAACTGCAAGAAATGATCGCAGAGGACCCATGGCCTCTGCCACTCAGACCGGATCTATTGCAACAGGGGCCTTGTCTGTACCAAGACTTACCGTGGCTGCGTTTGACGGCATGGCGGTTGAACGCCGGATCCTAACAGAAAAAGGCATTCCGGATGAGGTTATTCCTATGCTAATAAAGGCTAGGAAGGACGTGACGGCTAAGCATTATCACCGTATATGGCGCAAATATGTTGCTTGGTGTGAGGCCAGGAATGCCCCTACAGAGGAATTCCAGCTGGGCCGTTTCCTTCACTTCCTACAGTCGGGAGTATTGATTTATGGAATCATATTTATGACTATTAATATTTAATATATCATATATGGTTATTAATATATGGATATATTTTAATTAATATGCGTTTATCATATATATCTGCAAATATATTATGTCAGGCTTACAAATTAATTGGCTGATAAATATATGCAGTCCATATATATATATATATATATATATATATATATATATATATATATATATATATATATATATATATATATGACTTATGAAATTATGAAGTTAAGATTCCTTAAAGAGAGTTCAAGCTTGAATATTACCGCTCTTTTTATATGATTATTTATTTACAGGCAGATCAAATCGTACAGAATAAGATATACACAGTAGTGATATATATACTAATTATTATATTAAGCTATGCTATGCTTCCTTCGTTATGTAACATAAAACAACATGACATAAGTTTCACAAACAGTTCAATTGCTAACATAAAATGTATACTTGCAAGTTAAAGATTGCCATCCCAAGAATCATTCCTTCTGCATGTTCTCCATGACTTCTCCTCCTGACTGACTTCCTTCCTTCTCTCCTTCCTCCTTCTCCTAACTCCTAACTAAAAAGCCTGCTCCTTTTATCCCATATTTTACCAATTCAAACTATCAAATTCTCATAGTTTCCAATGGAATAGGTAATTATAGGTTTGTCAGATTCCAAGGTGTAATAAAACAAACATTGAACTGGGCTGTCGTGTCCTGTTCACGGAGGCATGGTGTCATAAAAGTGTGGTGTCCACACTGCCTTAAGCAAGTATAGTATTGTAAAATCTGGAATGTCTTTTCATCCAAAGTTCTGTTGTATTGACAAGTTTTCCTGGGGTGGGTTACACCATGTTTTATCAATGGATGTGATCTCTTTTCATAGTAGTTAATTTATGGTCCCTAGCTTTAACCTCTACTGGACAATAGACAAACCAGTTTTATAATTGCTAAAGGTATTGCGAATCTTGATTCTGATCTACTGTAAGCACACCTGTGAATTCCAATGACCAACAGAGCTCTGTCACATACCTATTATCATTTATGGCCTAATACCTTTTCTCTACAATGACTCTTGATCTTACTGTGACCTCTCTAGCCTTATTTATGGCTAGAGCAGAATAAACCTGTTCCCTACACTGTTTTACCATCTTGCAGTAAAACACAAATATACAGTATATCTATATAAACACATATACAAAACTAATTTCTTAAATCAGCTAAACATTACCTCATACATTCAAACTTATTTCATATCTATTCCTTACTATATATATCCACTATACACTATGGTTACATCGCCTATTTATAATGAATTATATTTTGATTCAGACAACATCTATTGGCCTAATATTATACTAAGTGCAGACAATTATCTATAAGGCAACAGGAGTGACTTTGGGCTTAAAATTGGGGTCCATTAAGGTCCAGATTTCAGCCCTATCCATTTTCTTTCAAAAGGAACGGGCTTCTCTTCCTTAAGTTCAGACGTTTGTAAAGGTAGTGCTGCATATTCAGCCCCTTTTGTGCCACCAGTGGCACCTTGGGATCTTAACGTGGTGTTGAGTTTCCTGAAATCACACTGGTTTGAGCCACTTAAAACCGTGGAGTTAAAATATTTCACGTGGAAGGTGGTCATGCTGTGTCAGATTTGGCGGCATTGTCATGTAAAAGCCCCTATCTGGTTTTCTATATGGACAGGGCAGAATTACGGACTCGTCCGCAATTTCTGCCAAAGGTGGTGTCATCCTTTCATTTGAACCAACCTATTGTGGTGCCTGCGGCTACTCGTGACTTGGAGGTTTCCAAGTTACTAGATGTAGTCAGGGCTTTGAAGATTTATGTAGCCAGAACGGCTGGAGTCAGGAAAACTGACTCGCTGTTTATCCTGTATGCATCCAACAAGCTGGGTGCTCCTGCTTCAAAGCAAACTATTGCTCGCTGGATCTGTAACACGATTCAGCAGGCTCATTCTGCGGCTGGATTGCCGCATCCACAATCAGTGAAAGCCCATTCCACAAGGAAAGTGGGCTCTTCTTGGGCAGCTGCATTACAGCTTTGCCGAGCAGCTACTTGGTCGGGTTCAAACACTTTTGCAAAATTATACAAGTTTGATACCCTGGCTGAGGAGGACCTTGTGTTTGCCCATTCGGTGCTGTAGAGTCATCTGCACTCTCCCGCCCGTATGGGAGCTTTGGTATAATCCCCATGGTCCTTACGGAGTCCCCAGCATCCACTAGGACGTTAGAGAAAATAATATTTTACTTACCGGTAAATCTATTTCTCGTAGTCAGTAGTGGATGCTGGGCGCCCGTCCCAAGTGCGGACTTCTTCTGCAATGCTTGTATATAGTTATTGCTTACATAAGGGTTATGTTATAGTTGCATCAGGGTT